>NC_137617.1:1551093-1608593 GCF_963280865.1 Gymnoscopelus braueri | reverse complement strand
ATCATGGTTCATATGTGAGGAACAGAGACATGTATAGATGGAGGGCGGGGCTGCAAGGTTTTCACATCCAGGTGTGTTTTATTCTCATTGTAAATGTCTTGCTGTCTGTTGTCTTCTGTTGCAGTGAGTGGTGGAACACCATCTGAAGCAGGAAGTTCTTACCGCTGGTCACCTGACAAGGTCCATGATTGGCTGCTGAAGAGACATCCTGGACCAATAGCTTCCTCTTCAGGATATGACACCATGAGTGAAGCTCCCAGCCAAGCAGATACTGATGTAAGTGTACATGGGTCTTTTTCTAAACATAGCTATTTCTATACATTTTGGGCCTTTTCATCCACACACAAACACATTTTTGGCCCCTGAAAACTGTCTTTTTGGAAACTCCAGCCAGATAGAAGATATTAAAAAAATCATTTTCCTGAGGACACGTGGAAACCATGGATTTGTCTGCCACACCACATTCTTGCTTATGACATCATCTCCTTTAATTAATTCCTTACAGCGTTATCTTCATTGTTTACATCAGGATTACATTAGATTTCATGCAATGGCGGACATGGACGATAATAGCGTTGGTTCTAACCCTGCTAACAGTACACAGTGCTATTCCACTATATTGAGGAACAGACGTGTCAATGTACTATGGAGGTCACTGTATTTATAATCCAGCATTCAGACGGTAACAACCAGTGTCACAGGTTTTGTGCTGGTAGTGGACTGTAATAAGGCTTTCTAAATAGGTTAATGTATATTCAGGAAACACTACCCTTCCTCTTTGCCTTGCCTACTTGTTGTTAACTAGTTGTACTGTACAAGCTCTTGTTTTCTTGTTTTAATGGATCTTGTTTATTCAATACACTTATTTGTTTTAGCTCTTGCTCATTTGATTTTCCTATTTGTCTCATCTGTTTAAGAAAGTAGGTAGCTGATATATTGCACGTTTACCTTAGCACTTATGCACTTAGGACTTCTAGTGATTTGTAGTTTTGTTCCCTACCTATGTTGAATGCACTTATTGTAAGTCGCTTTGGATAAAAGCGTCTGCTAAATGACTGTAATGTAATGTTAATTAAAGGGATATTTCACTTTTAAATCATTTTTATCGTCTACTCATGCTTTTGTGAGCCCCCCAGAAGTTTTTAAGTTGCTTGATTCATTATTTAGATATTTTTATATTCATTTTATCAGACACATAATGGGTTTGTATAAGAAGGGGGCGTGTCTGATAAAATGAATATCAAATATCTAAATACTGAATCAAGCAACTTAAAAACTGTCTGGGGGGCTTTTGCTTAAAGCAATGGTTCTCAACCGTTTCCAGATCAGGGCCTCCTTGTAAATCTCAAAAGCATCCATTTGACTACTAAGTGGTCAAGTATGCATGTTTATTTTAATGATCATTCAATCTATTTTGTTTCAGTTTCAAGGTTTTATTGAAATAAAACATTTTTTTAAATATTAATGTTAATTAATTATTATAATATTAGTGTTTTGCCAATCAATTGGGGGCCCACTTGCAATGCCCTTGCAAACCACAGGTTGATAATCACTGGCTTAAGGGTGCTGTAAGTAATTTCTTAGCATCTAATGAAAGAAAAACATAATTAACTGTACATGTCATATGCCATCAATCTCCATTAACTCCATATTGACTATCCCATTTTTGTACATGAGAGGCAATAGGCTCTGTGCCTAATTGTTGTCCCGGGTTTCCAGAAAGTGGAAACATACCTGTTTCCCGTTCCGGTTAATTTTCCCATAGCTACATTTGACTGGCTTTCAACAGATTTTAACCAGAAACATCATAGAAAACCTTTAAATCTACTGCCAAGACAATCAAACGAAGCTATGGGGAAATGAACCGGAACAGGAAACGGGTATCCTGGAATCCTGGAACTACAATTATGCACAGAGCCTTTCACTGATGTACTTGTTACCATTGAAACTAAGCCACTTCATCTGACTGCATGTCGTATGCCATCAACCCTCAGAAAATCTCAAAATTTGACTCTATTATACTCGATATTTTGTAATTCTGAGACAGGACCCATGTAAAAAACATGGGATGCTCAGTGCCTATTGCATTTTCACAACATTCATAACGCTGATTATGGTTCACAAGTGATTTACAGAAATTTTTGAAGTTCAGTTTAGATGACCACTGTTTGAAAAAACTGTGCTTTGACTCAAACCTCATGCACATTATATTATGTCTTATCAATGGGCCAAGAGAAATGATTGAAAGATATTTTCAATTAGATGACCAAAATTCTATTCTGCACACCATGAGGGACACAATGCAGAGGATCTTCCAAAGACATTCAGACAGCATGAAACATGTTCAAGAGGAGGTACTAGCGACATTGGACACTTTTCTCTACCACTACTTGCAAGACAGCACCATTAAGAAGCTTTTTAACCCAGATGAACCAGAAGAGACAGTGATGTCTCAAACGTCTTGTAGACTAAACAAGGACAAGGGAACTCACAATCAAAAAACATGTTTTTTTAACTATATACCCCTAATTAAGAGTCTTGGATAGTTGTATAATTCCAGAGTTTTTAATATGGCCAACACCACACCACAGAGCTGCCACAAAGAGGTTTTTTTTGTATGACATTAATGATGGAAGCCTTTTCAAAACCCTGCTTTAGAGGTGATTTTGTACAGTGATGAAATATAGAAATGCAATCCCCTGGGGTCACATGCTTCTGTAAATTACTGATGGTTTAATATACTGGGGAAATATTGGGGAAATATAGACCCCAACTTTAGGTAAAAACCCGCTGCAATCAGACTCATTGCTATAGCGAAATCCAAAGATATTGTTGTAAATTGTAGTATGGTGGTGTACTAGTAGTAAAATTGGAAGTGGTGACATAAAGAAATGAGCTGAAAAAATTGGAACCGGAACAAAAAATTAAATAAAAATGAAAGTGTCACCTACCTGAACATGTATTTTCTGTTAATTAAAGAGCTGTAGAGACGGGGAGACCCCTGTGACTGAACATTTAAGGACTTTTAAGACCTTTTTAATACCTACAAAAAAAATAAAGGAAAAAAAATAAAGAAAAAGGACCATTACTGCATCAAAAGTAATCAACCAACTATACTATACATTGGCCAAATAATATATAAAATAATATAAGAAAGAGGCAAATATTTTTAATAAAATAGCTGATCTACAACGTCAAGAGTTGCGAGGCGTTGTGAGCTTGTAGATCAGCTATTTTCACAATAGGCTATTTATCTGTGGAACCGAGTCGAACTAAATGTAATGCCTCAACTCCTACAATTCCAGGTGCTTGTCAGGGTGAGGGGTCCCCAGTTCAAATATAATTATTTTGGGCGGTCCCCAGTTCAAATAGGATTATTTTGGTCCGCAGTTCAAATATGATTATTTTGGGGGGTCCCCAGTTCAATTATGATTATTTTGGGGGGTCTGCAGTTCAATTATGATTATATTGGGGGGTCGCAGCCTGAAAAGGTTGAGAACCACTGCTGTAGTGTATACTAATGTACACTGTTCTGTTCCAGTCTGTTTACTTAGAAATAACAACAGAAGAATGGAGGAGAAGAGAGCAGGACTTGATAGAGAGGATGTTGAAGTTTGTGGTGTCGGAGCCAGAAGAACCAACCCTGCCAGCTGTCAGGAGAAGGAACAGCATGGATCATAGATTTATTCCAAGTAGTGAGTATCAATAAACTGTCTGCAACTTATTGTAACTGTTCCTGTGTGTGTGTGTGTGTGTGTGTGTGTGTGTGTGTGTGTGTGTGTGTGTGTGTGTGTGTGTGTGTGTGTGTGTGTGTGTGTGTGTGTGTGTGTGTGCGTGCGCGTGCGTAAACTTGAAGGGAATCAGTAGGCTGCCCTGAAGTGTTGATGAACTTCTTGACATGTATGGTGGGCGGGGCTGCAGGGTTTTCACATCCAGGTGTGTTTTTATTCTCATTGTAAATGTCTTGCTGTCTGTTGTCTTCTGTTGCAGTGAGTGGTGGAACACCATCTGAAGCAGGAAGTTCTTACTGCTGGTCACCTGACAAGGTCTCTGATTGGCTGAAGAGATATCCGGCGCCCTCTTCAGGATATGCCACCATGAGTGAAGCTCCTACCCAGGAAGACGCTGATGTGGTGAGTGTGAGAGATGAAGATGTTTCATAGATGAAACTTCATTCAGCTTTGTTTGAGCGTCTATATGAACATAATTGGCCCGTGTTCGGGGGAGGGAAGCCGGGCAGGGAGGGTGTATAATTGTCACTGCACATACTCCTATGGGCTGGGGAGGCACCTGTCACCAGGGAGTGTTGGGTGGGAGGAGTAGGACGGAGGCTCTACGTCCTCCCGGTGGGGGCTCCTCACTGGCAGGTGAGTCAGTAGGATACAACAGCAGTGACAACATGGGGAGGAATCAATTGGCAAAACAACTAAATTGGGGAGAAAAAGGGGTGAAAAGCAAAAAAGCTAAAACAAAATGAAAGAAACTTTAGTTTGACATCAATCCCAGATTTTAATACTTATTTCTTTACCTTATATTTTATATCATACATATAAATCATACATATATCATCATAATGATCATTGTAAGAACACTGATTTATATCATTATTAAGGGACCAAGCATATCAGTGCTGGTCCCTTCTTATTTCTCTACATTGTATCAAGGGGCCAAGGCCGTAGGGCCTTTGGACCCTTATTGTACCCTCTACCTTGTATTATTCTTCTTCCGCCGTTTTTCGCAGTTCTGGCTTAACCGTGGAGTCGATTTGTACGAAACTCGGTGTAATAGTAGAGGGTCAAGAAATGAAACTCACAATCATTCGTCAGAGGGTGGCGCTATAGCAATCAAATGAAAATTCTAACTTTGAACAGATATAACTTATGCCCTGTTTGAGGTATGAAACTTGAATACACATAATGCGTCTCCTCATGCCGAACAACTTTTGCGGTCTGACTTTTGACGTCTGACCTTTAGATCTCCCACCATTTTGAATTATATGAAAAAACGTTCAAATCCATCTCCTCCTGGGATTTTTGAGCAAATGTAAACACACATTTCTATACATAAACTTTGAACCTATGCCGACAAAAGTGTAGAAGTGGATTTTCTTTAAGTGAAAAACAAAGCTTTTATGAGCCAATGAATATTGCAGTTTTATGAAAAGAGAGGGGAGGGGAGGGGAGGGGAGGGGAGGGGTGAGGAGAGGAGAGGAGAGGAGAGGAGAGGAGGACCACTCAATAGGAAAAAAAACATCTAGATGTGAGGGCCGCAAAGCGGCTCAAACCTCTAGTTATTATTATCATAAACAGCATCCTGACCTCCAATATTGACCAGTGAAAACAACATGGCAACACTAACAGTATGTAGCTTATTTCATATGTTGGGCTTAAGGTTGACTTCTTACAGTGGTAGAAGAGCAACACCGATATCTGCTGTCGGAATATGAAGCCGACTAACCACATATTATTGTCACCATGGTGACAACATGTATAAGCCCAATTAGAATACTACAATCCATCTGTGCTGTCTAGTAAGATGAAATCCAATACATTGCAAACTTTTGTCATAACTGAATTTGTGACACGAGTTTGGAATCTGCATTATAAGCAACACAATACAGAGATACATTACAATATCCACAATCCCTCAGCACTCTGCTCAGCTGTTCAGAATGCTCATTTGTAAATTACATGGGCTGCTTTGTCTCCAGTTCGATCTATTCTGTTTCTGTCTTATTGTGCCATTGTTGCATATTGCTTTTTGCCTTTCATTCCCTGGCCCTGTTTATCGCTGCTTGCAGCGATATTTGTAGTTTTTAATCTTACATTTAAATAAAATAATTCATAATTTAGTTATTATGATGATCGGCTTGGCTCATATTGGGAGGGACAGCGAGTGCATTTTCCGGCAGCGGCTGCTGCCGGTGGCGGCGGCGGCGGCGGCGGCTGGAGCTGCCGGTGGCGTCAGCTTTGCGAGTGTGCTGCGTTTGTGTAACGCAGTCCCCACTAATATTATTTACGATTCTGTGCCTATCGGTACATAACTCGGACGCCGCTTAGTCGAATAGCAGACCATCGGCCGGTCGTCGCGGGCACTCGCGCCTGGAGGCGCTCGGGCGCGACTCCTTGGCCTCAAGGTCTGCTGATTCGGCGCGGCTCCGTCATGGTCCAAAACTATACTTTATCGGCGGAAAAAGAAGTTGACTGCCGCTCCTCCACCGGCAGTTCCGCGACTGCCGCTCCTCCACCGGCAGTTTCCGCGGCAGTTCCGCTGCTCCGCCGGCAGCTGACGCTCCACCGCCGGCAGTCACTGCCGGGAGCTGCCGCTCCTCCACCGGAAGTTCCGCGGACGTTCCGCGGCTGTTGCCGCTGCCGGAGAATGCACTCGCTCCTTCTGCATATTGGTGCCCCCTCGGCACCCTGGTGCCCTACGCACAGTGTGTGTGGTGTGCGTGTGCCTAGCGACGTACTGCTTATCTCTGTGGTTTATGTACCCTGACCGCCATCTACTGGTAGAGCACCTTTGAGGCAAGGCATGTTAAAATATTGGCAAAGAGTCAGGAATCACAACAGTCAGTCAGCATTGAGTGATATTTTCATTTTTAAGAGCTGTACAACAGTCTTATTTTGGGTAGCACTTTATATTAACTATACACTATAAAGCATTAGTTAAGCATTAGTAAATGCTTAATTCCTCATGAACTAATCATTAGTAAAGCATTATTCATACATTACTAAGCATTAGTAAACACAGTTATAAATGTTTCAACTATACACTATTAAGTATTAGTTAAGCACTAGTAAAACACTTAATTCATCATTAATTCATCATTTGTATAGCATTATTCATACATTACTAAGCATTAGTAAACACAGTTATAAACCTTTCAACTATACACAATTTACAATTAGTTAAGCATTAGTAATTACTTAATTCATCATGAATTCATCATTTATATAGCATTAATAATACATTAATAAGCGTTTGTAAACACAGTTATAAGCGTTTTATTGCCCATTGATAACCTAATATTTAATTTGCTTAATGATTGTATTCTCATACTTTGTAAATGATAGATTCACCATTTATAAACAGGTATTATATCAATTTACAAAACAGTTATTTATGAGTTGTTAATGGTTCATACGATCATTTAGAAAGTCTAAGTAAACACCATATACAAACCACTTGGATGTATATTTATGCGGACATTTGTATATGGTTAATGAGTGTGTTAATAAATGTCTTATAAACACTTATTCATACTCAATGAATGATTTATTAAGGTAGTTACTACTTGTTAGTTAAGTATTTTGCGTGAGCCCATCTAAAGTGAGGACTATCTATGCCTTATAAAGCATTTATAAATGAGATAGCGTGAGCCCATCTAAAGTGAGGACTATCTATGCCTTATAAAGCATTTATAAATGAGATAGAAGCAGTGATATAGAAAATGCCGATATTTATTGCAACAATTGAGACAGAACATGGCCCGTGCAGTGTAAAAATAAAATTGGTAACTCTTTATTATGTTTATCTAATATCCATGAATTTATTTTATTTTCTCTGTTTTTAGGGAACTATTCCTTTGCATGGTGAGATGGAAGAACATCCTGCTACAGAGCCACTGTCCTCTCTACATCCCTCTCTGGAACTCCAAGATGAAACTCATCTAAGTTCATGCTTCAGTGGTTTGAAGATAGAAGAATCCATCTCTCTGCCTCGTTCTCACAGCTTACCCTCACTGAGCCAAATTCCATGTTTAGAGAACAAGGAAAGTTTCAGAGCAAATCAGTCCCACAGCTTAAATGATGTTACCCTACTGCACAAAACACAGAAAATTACACCTGATATCATTGTTGTAGAAAACCAGGAAAGCTACAGTTTCCACTGCACCAAAGCAGGACTGTTCCAGTGCAACGTGACCGACCTGGTGTTTAAGATGGAGACAGAGGGAGATGTGACTTACAGGACAGTCCCATGGCACCGAAGGCTTCTAGCCCAGCTTAGCAAGAGAGCTGCAGGACCACTGTTTGACATAAAAGGTTCTCAGGGGTCTGTGTGTCAGCTACAGTTTCCACATTGTGAGATCCTCTCCATGGGTGGAGGCAAATCCTTGTCTGTTGTCCATGTGATGGATGATGGCATTGAGCTGATCAAACCCCTTGTGATCACAGAAACTCATGTTATCATAAATGTAACTGGATTATCTTTATTTGGTATCATCAGGGAGATGTTGTTCGGGCCCCGTCCTGTCCAGGCATTGGTGTCACTGTTTTATACACCACCGATTGAAGATGATCCAAGTTCGATCCTTAAAGTATTGTTGCTACCTGGGAATGTTGTGCGGCATGAAGTGATGAACAAAAGGAGGGAGATAAATGGAGAAGAGATTTACATTGAAGTTTCTCTCTGTAAACTAATCCCAAATCAAGAATACACCCTCTCCACTTCCCCTCAAGATGATTCCATCATAGTTCTACCAAATAAGGCAGAATTTGAAGTTGATGAATTATCCTACCACAACTACATGCCAACATTTGTCATTAATTTAGAGGAAAGTTTTAGCCATGTTAGGTTGCTTCTAAGCAACAGTAACACCTCCTCCGTCTGTGCATGGGAAGGTTATGTGAAACTCTCAGCTGCTGCTTTAAGAAAACAACAAGTTCAGCGCACAGTGACTCTTCCAGCAGAAGAGAGACTGTTTTCTGTGCGGAGCAGCTTCATTGACAGGGTTTCACTTCCCAATCTTAACGGTCTCCTGGACAAACTTTTAGAGACAAGCATTATAACTGATGCTGAGAGGGAGATGGCTGATGGGATGCAGATGAGAAAAGACAAGGCACGTTTTGTCATCGACACAGTGAGGCGCAAAGGACCTGATGCAAGTTCAAAAATGATATTGATTCTCTGTGATCTGGACATGTGCCTCTCTGAACATCTTGGGTTGATGTAAAACTGGACTGATACTTAAAATACCAGCACTTAGGCAATGTCCTGTTGCTTCTTTTTTTCCGTTGATGAATCATCCTATCACAATTACATTTAAACATTTTAAGTGATTTTAGAGGGAAGGTTTAGGCGTGTTAGGCTGCTTCTAAGAGACAGTAACCCATCCATCTGTGCATGGGAATGTGATGTAGACCTTTCAATTCCTGCTTCAAGAAAGCAACAAGTTCAGCACACAGTGAGTCATGAAACGAAAGACAAACTGTTGTCAGCGTTTCACATCCCATTCTCAACAATGTCCTGGACAATCTTTTAGAGGAGGGGGTGATAATCAAAGAAGATTATGATAAGGCCCACGTGGAGCAAGTGAAACATGAAAAGGCACGTTGTGTCATCGATACAGTGAGGAGCAAAGGAACTGCTGCAAGTTCAAAACTGATATCTATTCTACGTGAAACCGACCCATTCCTCTATGAGGATCTTGGGTTGATGTAAAACTGCACCAATGTACTTGAGTTGGATCATTTAACTGTTATCTTTTGAATGACATGATCTTGCAGAGCAACTTCAAAGTAAACAAGCAATGACAGGTGCAATGCCTTGCTCAAGGACACTTCAACAGGGTGCCTGGCTACAGCATGGACACACATTGACTGTTTCAGAGATTAAACACTGGATGTTTCAACTGCGACCTCAGGACACAAAGATTGGACAAATGCCTTTAAAATGTTTTAACTCAAGAAGTGGAATCATGTGTCTGACTTATGTTTATTCAGACACCTGATGAAGGTTATGGACAATGCTAAGTGGAGTATGTGAACACATACTAATCACCAGCAGTATGTTTATAGGTAGGGAACCCCATGTCAAGGGGTTTTCTGCATTACCTGCTGTTGAAATAGCTACAGTGAAATGTAAATACATGAGTCTATGGGCCTGAACAAGAGATAAGACCCACACACAGTGGGGCTTTGAGTGTTGTATGTTTGGGCAACACATGCAGATGTGCTCTGATGAGAAGCAAGAGGATGCCTGAAAAAGGCCATTTTACTCCCTGCTCCCGCTGACACAGCTATTGTTTAGACCTGGTCTCTTCACTCCACTTAGCGTTAAACCCAGACCATATCTTCAACACAGTCTACTGGAAAAGAGGGAGTAATGGCACATATACCATAAGCTGTTCTGAGAGAGGTCCATGTCCCTCTGGCTTCCTCACCGCTAGCAATTATATCATGATAAGAAGACATCTGTACCCCCTACTCCCTGTTACATCCTGACAGGACGTCTGGAAATACATACAATTTACAATAGACCTTTTGAGTATGCACAGTGGACAAATAGCCCTTATTAAACACCTGTAGAATATCCAATCGGATTAAACTGTTAAAATCACATTTCCTTTCCTATTCATTGGCTATCTCGTACTCTTTGCCTGGGCACTAAAACAATCGAAAGCGGAAAGAACATTTTGGATTCTCTACTGGAATATGCTTTTTTGGACATTCTACAAGGGGCTATTACAATTTGTCAAAAAAAAAAACCCAGAGATTTAATGGGTATGTGGCGAGTTTATTAACATAGAACTTTGTTTACCTAAGTCTCCTTTAAGATGATCATGGACTCTAGATTATCATGGAAGTTTGGACTTGGGCAGCTTTTTGATGCTCAAGGAAGGAATACTGACTGTTGGATTTTTATTACAACTATTGTCAACCAGAATTCTAAGAAAATAGTTTCTCCTGGATGCAATATATTTAATCCTGGATCCCTGGAATCCTCTATACAGATTATTATAGAGTATACTACAAAGTATTTTAGAATTTAGGAATGAAATTGTTGCTGCTATTTCAAAAGTTCCTGTGATCAATTATTCTGTATTTTCAAGTAACACCTATATTTGTTCATTATCAAGACTATACTTGCCTTCTTTTCTATTCAGCCCTTGTTGTTTGTAGATGTGAACGGTGGTGAGTAAATCAATGTACCTACTCAATTTACAGCTAAGTTCTACATTTTACTTAAATTGTTATTGTTAATTATTATTATTTTGTTATTATGATTATTTGTCAACTTTGTGATAAAGAGCCAGTATGAGACATAGGCTACTTTGGAATTTAAGCTTCTCCACAGAGAGTAACTAATTTAAAGGTGCATATAGTGATTGTATCCTGGGTGTTTCATGTGACAACTTTAAGCTCTGTGGACATTTAACAGAGCACAGAAGATGAGAGGGTTGTGGTGAGCCCATGAGCCCAACAGACATCAGCTGGCGACATTGCTTGAAAAAATATTTAAATTAAGTAGTCTATGTGCCCATTATGCGCATTTGAACAAACATTTTCTAAGGCAATAATGATCGTTATTATTATAAACCAGGGCCAACAAAAGCAAACACTCTAAACAAGACATTGGCAACAAGGCCCCTCTGGATTTGAAATACCAACCGCTCTAAACGAGACATTGGCCAGGCCCTCTGGACTATACCAATTGACCACTCTAAACGAGACATTGGCCAGGCCCTCTGGACTATACCAATTGACCACTCTAAACGAGACATTGGCAACCACTTTGAGTTTCAGCCTTTTTTTTTTTGTTGAAAGACCAAAAACATATTTCTTCATATTTGATACAGGTAAAAGTAATACAATCTGCATAATCTGACCGTTTTTCACAAAATCTCTCTTAATCATACACCCAGTTATTATTATTATTATTATTATTATTATTATTATTATTAGACTGGCTGCAAAGGTGCCTATGAAAGCAAGGTATCTGTAGCCTGCTAGGTTAACCCACAGAGTAGTGTTTCTCAAACTGTTTTAATTTCAAGACCTCCGTGGCCCCTCAGAGTTAGAGACCTAACAGGTTTGTGTTACTGTCGTGTATTTGGACCCCAAGTTGCTTATATTAATCTAAACTAGATGGAAATGTATTTTACTAAAGACAGGAGTAGTCAGTCATGTGTTGATTCAGACCTAGTCTAACTGTCTGCATTTCTAGGCTATTCAAGCACATGATGTTAATCTTGACCTGTTGTTCAAAAGGAAGCTGGCTGCTAGGTGTGAAGTACGATTTACATTGCCTTTGTTAACCTGAAGACATCAGGTCTGGCCTTTGTCTTCACTCCCTAGCTTCCTGACAGGCAGGATGCAGACAGATAGAGACAATGTTCAAAGGACTTAAGCTTGATCTTCGACTGATCAAAGGAGTTGATCTGGTCACCTTCCAGGGTGACCTCCACCCACAAGAACTTATTGTAATGTGAACCTACAGTATAAGAGTTGACTGTAAATGTGACTTGTTGTTAGTTAGTGCTGTCCCACCAGCCGAAGGGCTGCGTGTAGGACAGGGGCTCCCTGCCCCTGGAAGCTTTGCTATGCTGTTGTACTTTGTTGCTGAATAAACCGAATCATGATCAGACCGATCTGGATGTCTTCTACACTTCTTTTAAGCAGCTAGACCTGGTAACCCGCAGTCTAGTTATGCTTCATTTACGATATTACTCTCAGAGTTACACAGACCTGTTAAGGGTCCATTCAGAAGCCCCTAAAGGAACCCTGTGTGAGGGTACCTGCTGGACCACCGTCACACAGAGCTTTGGTCCCTCCTGGACTCCTAAGGTTTAGAGAGTGTGGTCTTGGCTTCCTTCAGCCACTCACTGAAGCACTTCTCCATGGCTCTCCTGCTAGCGTAGCTGCCCACGTTGACGGTGGGAATGACCTTGAGGGGCTGCAGCCACTGGACAAACCTCTTCATCTCCACAAAGCTGCTGTTCTCACTGAAGGGGACGCCTGTTGAGACACAATATACCTAGAATGTAGTCAGAGTGTTGCCTCCATCAGGCTCAAATACAACATATTTTCACCTCACATAATCGTCTCTGTTGGGTGGAAACAGATGGTTTCCACCCAAAAAAAAAAGGATTCCATTTCAAAAGTAGCAGATCTACAAGCTCAAAACGAGTTTTCGAGCTTGTGGATCTGCTACTTTTGATGCTGTTGTGTGACGCTGTAAGATAAATATATGTAATTCCCTCTATTGTAATGATCAGACAGCAACACGTTCTTAAAGTTACAGGTAGGATTTATTCCAATCCGGACCGTGAGAACTGTGAGTGATAAACATAAACAAAATACAGAAAATCACAGATCAAACAATAAACCAATAAACAATATCTACTTGTCTTCAGTGTCATATTCTTACAATACTGTCAAACAAATAAACGTAATCACATACAAAACACATGAATCTTAGTAAAACAAGTTAGACAAACTACAACATCAACAACAATACACACAGCAAACATTCTGATAAGAGCTGCTGTGCCGTCTTCAGCTCTGTCTTCTTGCCTTGTCTGTGATACAGCTTGTGGTGGAGAACGGTGCTGTTCTTGCTTTGGGCGTGTTACAGTTTGTGGTAGAGAATGGTGCTGCAACGGGCTAGTTTGAGGCTTGACTTCCTCTTCCTTCTTCACAGAGACACGTTGATGGAGGAGCTCATTTATTTCTTCATCTGAGCAGTCACCCCGGTTAGATGCTTGACCTGAACATTCGCTCTGCTCATATACTTGCTGTCGTGCCTTGGCAGCCTTTAGCTTCTTAACAGTCTCCAATCGGTTTAATTCTCTGCGCTTGGCTTCTAGCACTCTTTGTCTTTCTGCGCTTTCAGCCTCCTGTTTGGCCTTTAACTGGGCAGCTTCAGCTTCCTGTCTCGCTTTAAACTGTGCAGCTTCAGCTTCAAGTCTCTGAAGTTCTTCAATATGATGCTCTTGCTCTAGCAGGACTTCTAAGGTGGCTTGGTTAGCAGCAACGTCGGCAGCTGCACTTTTCCTGCTTGCAGAGGAGCGTTTAGTGTGATGAGAGCTGATGCCTGTCTTGCTTGAGGCTACAGACGCTATCTCTTCGATGAATTGTTCAAGATCTGCAAGATTAAGGTTAAGTCTTCGACCTTTAGCCTGTCTTGTGTCTAGAAGGTCCATTGCATTCTTTACAATCTTCTTTGTTACTGTTTCACAGGTGTCGACTCTGCGACGCGTGTTATGGTCAGGAACATCAATGCGTTTCCAATCATCATACACTTCATTCAGACTCTTAGAGGCACTGCACATTTTAGTGACGTGTCCATCCAGCAGGTCGTCTGAGCACTGTCCACTCAGCGCTTGGTTGGCTTCTTTAGTGACATCTTTCCACTTCTCATAGCACACACTGAAACGATGTGCAACTTTTCTTACTTGCTCATCATGCCGTTCTTGACCCCTTTCCGTCAACTTGCGGACTCTTTGGCCTAATTGTGGCTCTTCTGAGGAAGTGGTGTTGTCAACTATTGGGCCTTCAGTCACTGGTGGCTGCACGGTTGTGCTGCGCTGCAGCAGCTCTTTATTTGCACACTCTTTGTCAGGTGCTTCTGCCTGCATGTCTGTGCGATGTACATCCACAGTAACTACACGCTGGCTGCCACTCTTAGACATCTTACTTGATTTGATGTTGTTGATCACTGCTCTCTGGTGCTGTCTTCTGGAGCAGTAAGTTCTCACTGTAATTCCCTCTATTGTAATGATCAGACAGCAACATTTAGTTAACTCTTTAGCTTGGGTGCTTAACAACACACACTAGAATCAAAGTAATTCTCTTAGCACAAAAAACAACACAAAACATCACCAAACTGTACCTTATTGGCTGCATTACACATGTGAGGAAATTAGGGGGTACTTTGGGGTCTTCTTGGTAACACTGTGGCATTAATATAACAGAAAATGCGGAGAATTTGGTACGCGTGTTACACGCTAAAACGTCCCCGTGTCTATAGTGTTACGCTATAAAATGTCCCCGGAAACGATGATATTATGACAATTAGTTCCGCCCCATTCCAAATCTTAAAGTGAACACAGAGGCAGTTACAATATATATCTATAGGTTACATCTGTAAATCATTACATTAATGATCTACCTGGGATCTGAACGTTTGACCCCCACCTGAGCCCTGAAATGTTTACTGTTGAGTTATAATGTTTATAATTCAATGTTTACTGTAGAGTTATATAATGGAGAGAATGAAATGTTTACTGTTGAGTTATAATGTTTATTATGAAATGTTTACTGTTGAGTTATAATGGAGAGAATGAAATCTTTACTGTTGAGTTATAATGGAGAGAATGAAATGTTTACTGTTGAGTTATAATGGAGAGAATGAAATGTTTACTGTTGAGTTATAATGGAGAGAATGAAATGTTTACTGTTGAGTTATAATGGAGAGAATGAAATGTTTACTGTTGAGTTATAATGGAGAGAATGAAATGATTACTGTTGAGTTATAATGGAGAGAATGAAATGTTTACTGTTGAGTTATAATGGAGAGAATGAAATGTTTACTGTTGAGTTATAATGGAGAGAATGAAATGTTTACTGTTGAGTTATAATGGAGAGAATGAAATGTTTACTGTTGAGTTATAATGGAGAGAATGTTTGGGAAGACTGGTTGTTTTCATTTGAGTTTTTATGCAATACCTCTTGTCAACCAGTAGGTGTCCTACCTGACCACAGCATCTAAATGTCTCAATGGAAGAGCAGAGAGAAAACCTCTCCAAACGCACGCACGCATGCATGCACGCACGCACGCACGCACGCACGCACGCACGCACGCACGCACGCACGCACGCACGCACGCACGCACGCACTCACACACACACACACACACACACACACACACACACACACACACACACACACACACACACACACACACACACACACACACAGTGTGTGCTAGTGGGGTTGAGTGGGGAGCAGAAGTTTGGAACAAAACCAAAACTTTTAGAGGAGTAAATGTCAAAGGTCAAAGGTTATTTTTCAAACGCACACAAATGGACGCATGAACTGATTTTTACTGTGTGTATATATAAGATGAAATGATTGAAATAGCACATTAACACCAGTTCAGGAAATATAAAAAATGGTGGATATAGGATTATGTATCCTGGTGCTTATAGAGAGATTGTGAATCGACACTAAAGAATATATGAATATAACATATTACATAATTTGGAGGTGTGATGATGAATATGTACATTAAACGTAAGTAAAGCACATTGAATGTACAAGTGAACAGATCATAATATATGAAGTGTTAATGTGATCAAAAAATTATGATCAATAAGATCAGTGCTGCTGGTTGAGCAGCCTGGAGGTTGGCTGTCAGATTCACTTGTATAAGAGACCATTATAGGTGATATTTGTACCATTGTATTGTTCCAATACTCTGGACATTCAGGGTCAGGGTTAGAAAATGTCTCATTTAGTTGAATCCTTCAAATGCACTCTACAAATAAGCTCTACTTTTCACACATTTGAAGTCTTTATCTGTGTTCCAATAGGCTCTGTGCATAACTGTAATCCTGGGTTTCCAGAAGGTGGCGTACCTGTTTCCTGTTCCTGTTCAGTTTACAATTGCTATGAACCAGAAACATATTATGTTTCTGTTCAAAGTTGCTTGCTTGCTTTATTTACGTATGTGTGTATGCATGCATGCATTCATTCATTCATTTTATTTATTTATGCTGCTGAAAGTGGATGATTTGTGATATGAAATTAAAGCTTAACATAAACACATTATCACTGACTGTCTTCCACCCTATTCAAGGTCTTTTGGGAAGAAATTAATCAAACTGACCAGCTTTTACAAAGTCTGGTATTTTTTTACAATAAAGGACTGCTAAGTATGATTGAAAGCAATGAACAGGAAGAGCCAGGATAACGTGAAAAGGGACGGTGAGGCAATGTAATATGTTGACATTCATCTCTGGCTTCAAATGTTTGCTTCTTAAGTCATCTTTTGTTTACCTTTAAGGCACCACTTGTGTATTTAGTGGATATTGTATCGCTTAAAAATGGAACATAGGCCCAGACCGCTGGCGTAGCGGTCTGGGCTCCTAGGCTCCAAAGTAGCGCGTCGAAGGGTTCGAGTCCCGACGGCCTTTGCTGCATGTAATCAATGTCACATCTACTACTAAGAGTCCAGTCCACTGGTGTAACTTGGACTAATGTCTCATCAGAACAGAGTCACACTTACATTCACACATAACAACTGTAATACATCACACACAAATCACACACAAACATGAGTGTGGACCCAGATATGTAAATGTGTGTATTATAGATAACCAGAAGAATGATTGTAAAGAATATAATGAAAAATACAGTTTTTACCACTGCGCTGGTGTGTTGTCCTCATAAAACAATGACATTTGGCAAAGGGTCACACAGTTTTTATATCTCCTATCCAGCCTTCTTCACTCAGCCGTTGATGTATTGTAATGTCTCTAGCCCAAATATAATAAAGGCCTTTTATTTATGAAATCCCGCTTGAGTGCCTGGACCTGGATTTATTATACCTTTTTGACATGATGTTTCCTCTCTCCTAATCATATCACATGTTTAACCACTACTACAGATACATGGGAGCCAAAGGCACATTATAAAAGGATAAGCTGAGATAAAGCTGCTCTGGTCGGGTACATGAGCAACGCTGACGGCCCTGATGTCAGATTAGAAGTTTCAGTCAATAAAACATCAACTGATGCACTTGGACGCGTCATCAGTGTTGTTTCCTGGAGTCACTGGGTGTTTCGGGTCTTGCAACAGACACCCTCCTCCAGGCGACCCGACCGAGGCTGATTAGACCCCATGTCCAAGTGGCATGCTACTGCCCCCCCGACTCTTAGAGGGGTAGTTAGAGACAGTGCTAATTGGGGGTAAGGGTTAGCCTGGCACCAGTGGTGAAAAGAACTACTCAAATGATTTACTTAAGTAAAAGTATCAATACTGCAATATAGAAATACTCTGTTAAAAGTCCAGAATTCTAAATTTACTTGATTTAAAATACAAAAGTATTGGCATCAAAATGTACTTAAAGTACCAAAAGTACTAAAATGTTTGAAAATAGCAGATCTACAAGCTCACAATGTGCCGCGATGCGACGCGTTGTGAGCTTGTAGATCTGCTATTTTCAAATAGCCTAGGTATAAAATAGGGCTAAAGTGGTTAATGTATGTTTCATAATATCACAATTTATATCTGAAAAGTAACTAGTAACTAAAGTTTTCAAAAAATTGGAAATACTCAAGTAAAGTACAAATACCTCAAAATTGTAGTAAATGTACTTAGTTACTTTCCACCACTGCGTAGCACTAGCCAGACCGAGAACGCGGATCCACTCACATATGGCACGAGTGAATGGAATATGTGAATCCACGCCATCAATCCGACCGATGCCAGGCCAGGTTAGTTTAGATGTTGCAGCTGGTGTTGGCGACACTAGAGGCTCTAGGCATTTTTATTTGATTTTATCGTGTCCGTGACACGACAGGAGTATTTCAAAACATATAACGTATAGTTTCAACTTACATCATACATCATACTGAGTGCTTTCCTCCATCATTGTTCTCCTGTCGCAGCTACTGTGGCTTGTGTGAAATGCATAGAATACTAAAGCATTTCTCTTTAAAAAGGTCATCACTCTATTTGGGTTATTTTTTGGTCACTGTGTATTTATGTGAAATGTGTTCTCCGCATTTACCCATCCTGTAACTATAGAAACAGTGATTGCTATTAGTACAACGCTCGGGTAGCATGAAGACGTTACCTGTCTTGCTCAGAGACACTTCGACACATTGCCGGGGCCGGGAATGGAACCTGGGACCTGGTGCACAGGTGTAGGTCAGAGCTGCTGTTGTAGGAAGGCCTCTTTGGTGTCACGCTGTAAAAGCATGTCCTGTGGACATGGACAGGAAATGGACAGGACATGCATCCACTCACTGTATCATTCATTACAGCTTTACAGGTTAATGATTACACTTTCCTCTTGATGACAGGACTCACTTGTCAGTGCATGTTGACTGTGGAGGAGTGAAGTTTACTGGTCTGGACTCATTTCTTCTACGACACACCTTGTAGAAAGGTAAAAAAAATTGTTTTAATCTTTCAAAATATAATTACAAATACAATTAAATCAAGGTACGTAAGGCCTACAGGTGGACCACCTAATGAAACTAATTATTTATTGTATAGGCTACAGTTTATTTGATTGTGGGAGTATCAAACAGCAGGTGAAGAGCCATGTACTCAATATATCATACATTCCCGTCTTCAGGACTCGATCATGTATGTTTAAGACCCGGCAACCGGTGAAATGGTCAAATTCTTACCTGTATTATGAACATTGTTTCAAAAAAAAAGTAAGGTGTCAGATGTCTGTAGTTCCAACACTCTGGAAAAAAATTATTGACGGATTTAAATATTTTAAATCAGTTTGCTTGCCAGCCTGCACCAAATTAACATGGAATCGAATGTTACAATAACGGGCCATTTTGTGTCTTTTATTATTATTATTACTATTATTATTATTATTATTATTACCCTTATTATTATTATTATTATTATTATTATTATTATTATTATTATTATTATTATTATTATTATTATTATTATTAAATGATTTGTACCCGAAACAATGTGTGGATTATAGAAATTATTGGAATAGGTCCAAATGGTGTAATTGTGCATTTTAAACTAATTCTACAAGGATTAGAACTGTTAATGAAAGACCAAAGCGCCTTCTCCAAAAGAAAAATGACATTCCGAGTGGAGTGGAGTTGCAGTGTGTTTTAAAGGTGGTCTTGCGATTCATTTTGTTGACACAATTTAGAATTGTAATTTTTTATTTGTTGAGTCCCAGATTGACACCATGTATTTTATACAAGAGGTTACTGTATAAATGTTTAGTGGGAACTTGGAAGACGGTTCTTTAGATTTTGGTTCACCTTGCAAAGGGGTTCACGATACATGTTATTGGGCTCGAAATAAATATACAACAATAATAATAATAATACATTTAATGCATAATGCACTTTACATTTGAAACAAATCTGTGCTGCAATCACAGATTTGTGATTTGAGGGCATATTATGATTGATTGATTGATTATTTAATTTTCGTGTCCTGCACACTAGTGCCCAACCCTCATTGGTTTATAAGACACCATTTTACCCTTACAACATGTTTATATTCACATGAATATGAATATACAGCGTTATGTCTTCTCTACCAAGCTTGACATATAAAACTAGAAAAAGTGCTCCTCGGAGCACAGGTCTCCGCCAGGTCAGGTAGGTTATTGTGGGGCAGCAATGTTCAGAATTTGCCAATCAGGATGGAATATGAAAAATCGGACAGAACCATCTTGATCACTTGACTATAGAGATAATGGGTACCGATTTGCATGATTGGACAACATTTGTAGGAGTAATATAAAAAAGAAAAGTGTTGCAAAAATCGTCCTCCTGCTGGCGCTATAATAGGGCAATGTTAAAAGAGTGTTATTTGTGCTTCAACGTAGTGCGAATGTGCGTGCAAAGTGTCACCGCAATCGGACGCTGCGTTCATTATTTGTGGCATTTTGTTCAAAACGGGCCACTCCTGCAAACTTTAGATGTCAATGTTAGCCAATCAGGATGGAATATGAAAAATTAAACAGATCCAGCTTGATCACATGACTATAGAGATCATTCGTACCGCTTTGCGTGAAATTTGGATACATTCTGAAGGATTAAATCAAAACATTTGTTTTACATAAGTCGGCCTCCTGGTGGCGCTACGAAAGGTAAATGTGAAAAAAGCAGGGCAGATGTTTTTCCTTGGCCTCTAGGGGGTGTGCGTGCAAAGTTTCACGCAGATCGGTGCAGCTATAGTTCAAAACACAAATCGGCCTTTTATAGCGCCACCATGAGGCTGATTTGAAATATTTCAAGTGGCATTTATTTCTCGGCCTAGTGGGAATGTGCGTGTGAAATCTCACAGAAATCGCAAGCTGCGTTCATGATCTGAGGCATTTTGTTGAAAACGGAGCAATCCTGCAAACTTTGGAAGCCAACCTTAGACAATCAGGATAGAATATGGAAAATTGGACAGATCCGTGTTGATCACATGACTATAGAGATACTGTGTACTGAATTGCGTGATGTTTGGATAAAATCTGTAGGAGTACTGTCAAAAAAAATGTTTTGCAAAAAGCGGCCTCCTGGTGGCGCTATAACAGGCCCATGTGAAAAATTTGGGGCAGAGGTTCTGCTCTGGCATCCAGGGAGTGTGTGTGCACAGTTTCTTTGCGATCAAGCCAACGGTGCCAGAGATTAGCTGTACACAAAATGACAGAATGACGGACGGACACACGGACGGACGGACGGACGGACGGACGGACGGACGGACGGACGGACGGACAGGGGGTAAAACATACTCTCGCCATGCCTTTCGGCCTGGCGGAGACAATGAGCCACAACAAAAGCTCCTTTCCAGAAACATATCAAGTTTTTTATAATCATCTAGCTCAAAGAAATCACCAAAAATAGAAGACAATTTGACTAACAAATACCTCTCTTATATCATCATATTTAGGGCAATAAAACACAAAAACAAACAGTATCTCTGTTCCTCTGGAGTGGCATTAAGGGCCCTATTCCAGCCGAAATTTGAACAAACCACTAATTACGGATTTCGGACTAGGCAAGAGGCGTTTCCCCGCAAAATTCGGTATTCTGTGGCACCCCTCTCACCCGCCAAACACCTGAGCTACCCCTTACATTATGCATAGGTGTGGTTTGGGCGTTACAATGATAAAACCAATCACCGTGCCAGAAGCCATTGCCTTTAAGAGAAGACTGCGCTAGCCGTCATCCCCGATCCAATATATGCTCTAGCCTATCTACCTGTCTGCAGTCCCTGCACTGTTGCCTGGTCTGATTATTATAAGCCGCATTGGGCTTGTTTTCATTCTTTTTTTTTTTTTATCCAAATACATTTTTATATTAATTTGTAGCCTATTGTGTTCACAATAAGCTTGTCAGATCCGGAATAGTATATGAAAGCCATTTAAAATATTTATACTATTGGTACACACCGGCTGCTCCCAAATAATTAATTACATCATGTTGCGACAACGCTCCTACGTGGTACACAGACAAACAGTAGCACATGGGTATAATAAATTGGACAGTTTTAGGAAAGGTCTATAGCCTATGTACTCACGTTGGCTGTTATCGTTCTATTTCCACCATTCTAATGGATTCCAGGGGTGTGTAAACATCTCTGAAGTTGCTCCATAGTTTCCTCTGAAGTGACGCAGTTAAAGTTAACTTACATCCATATTGTCCCCGTTATCTTTCATCATCCACCTTTGTTCAGTAATCCCGAACAGAGCTAAACTTTAAGTTTACATCAATCAAAGCCTCTCAAAACCAGACACATTGCTGCGATGCGTATGTGCGTCGCCTACCTACCCAAAATAACAGACATACAAGCTATCAACGGCGCTGCGTCATGTCGTGTCGACAGCTTACAGATCTGTTATTTTGGACAGCATACAATGAGGCGCGCGCGCCACGGAGTAGCCTATCACTAAACCAAAAACATTACATTACGTGGTCAACAACATACTAGACATAGTAACTTGCTTGGAGCTTTTAATGCAGTGGTTCTCAACCTGTGGGTCGAGACCACAATGGAGCACCCAACGCCTGGCGAGCTTGTAGATCTGCTATTTTCACAATATTTATCTGTGGAACCGAGTCAAACAAAATGGGGGGTCCCCAGTTCAAATATGGTTATTTTGGGGGGTCATGAACGTAGCGTTTACGCGGGGAATATAATAATAATATAGGCTAATATATATAATATAGGCTATAATATAATATTCACCCGCAGCATGGGTTTAATGAGACAGCAGCCAAAATGAAAATCACACTATGATCCGATCATCTTATAAAAAATGTAAGTGCTTAAGATTTTAGCCCAAACCCAACGGGACCCGACCCGGCCCGTCGGCACCGGCTGGGCCGGGTCTACGTTTTTTTTTTACGCAAAAGCTCCTCCTCGGCCTCTTTCTCAACCAATCAGGAGCTGATCCGTCGTGGCCGGGCGGACAGCTGAGCTGCGCATATTAAACACACAATGCATGGAACTCAATTCAGCAATATCTACTTTCAGTACAGAACCATATTTCACAATGAAGTTTTGTTATTAGATTAATACTTTGCACAATATACACTTTAGAATGATACCAAGAATTATATCCCAATTTATCTGTAAACAATAGTTAACTTCAATGAGGCTTTTAATAACACAGAATCCATTTAAAGTGAATACGTTTTCCTTCTCCTGGCTTTTACCTATATTAAAACTACACAGGCCATAGTTAAATACTTTTGTTCATTTTAACTTCAGTATATGTTTTCACCAAAAGATCATCTTTAAAAGTATCTCTGTATTTTAACCCAGGTTTTAACTGAGTCTGTATCTCTGTTCTTAAAAGAAGGTTATGGGAGACAATGGCTCCCACAGACATGTTAAATAGATCCACAGGGTGCTGAGCTTCAAACGACGTGAATACAATGAGACAAAAGCTTTTAGTCTTGAGGTAAACACATGTTTCTTTTGTTATCCAAAGAGAGGTGTTGTCTTTGTCCCTGAGGCTGACTTTCCAATGCAAATGGCCAGGTATCCCCCACCCTTCACCTATCGTGTCATTTAAAGAACATTTGGCAGACTTCTGATTTTTAACTATTTCTGTGTACTAATTCAATAAGTGGAGTTCTGGCTCATTTTATGTATGACTATGGCTGGAAGATATACTTCAAGTGTCTGTGTGCACTTGACGGGTGATTTTATAAACCAGCGGGTGCTTCTAGAATCCACTATCCCCCCTCCCCAAGCCGTACCCATGTGTGTCTGTAGAATTGCAATGTGGGGGATATAGCAACAACACGCCCACGGGCACACCTCCATGCGCAAATAACGGTGTCGGCATAATGGTGACGGGTAGAGCAGGTGCTAGAATAACCTATTGGGGCGGCGCAGCTCCATTATCAGGTTAAGGGTAGCGTTGCGGCTGGGAAAACTGGCACAGAATAGAGCGGTAAATCTGCTAGTCTCCAGAGCTAATGGTAATGTTCCTGAGCGTATTTGTGCACAGAGAGATCGTTTACTTTTGCTTAAATTATACTTCACATAAGGTTCTATACCTGTACTGTACCTGTCCTTTATGAGACAGTAAGTTCACAACTTAGGTTTATAGACCAATTAATTGTTTACCAACATTGAGACTGGACGCACAGGTCACAGCAATCAATTCCCAACATATTGTTTCGGGGTGCGCTGGTTTCAGTATATTCAACCTCCTCTTGTGTGTTGGCTAGTGAGGCGCGTCCTAGCGAAACATGACAGAATGGGTTTCATTTGGTGCCGGCCTGTGCGCGCATACTGGTTCTTATCAGTGTGACGTGGTCTGTTAAAGGACAACTTTGTTTTTTTACAACCAAGGTTTATGTTTTAGATTGTAATTAAAGTAAATAAAAGATGAGTGTTAAATTTGTTTAATTTACTGCTTTCTATAGTTTTAGCAATTTTCGCGATCTTTTTTACAGTGGGCGGGGGCATTCTGTCCGGTGGCTAAATATGTCTTTTTTTACACAATAACCCAGCGTTTTCTTTATTATTATTTACAGTAGCTCTTCTATCCCCCAATAACTCACAACTGGCCATCAAAGACCACAGGACCTTTTTTATTGTGTAAAAAAGGCATATTTAGCCACCGGACAGAACGCCCACTGTAAAAAAAATATCGCGAAAATTGCTAAAACTATAGAAAGCAGTAAATGAAAAAAAATAACACTCATCTTTTATTTACTTTAATTACAAGCTAAAATATAAACCTTGGTTGTAAAAAAACAAAGTTGTCCTTTAAGGGGTCTATACCATATATCACTACACCATTTACACCACTACACACAGTCTTTATAAATGGAACACGTTGTACTTCTAATTTCATGAACATCACATAGTAACTTATTTAGAAAATGGAAAACAAATCATTAGAATAAAATAAAGATCTCAATTGATTTGTCCAGGGGTGACAAAAAAATTTAATCCCATTTTTCAAAGTCTCTGGTCAGACATCTTCATAAGCTTATTACATAGTCGAACCATTTGACATTTGTGTCTGATGCTTGGAAAAAATAAAGCCTATAGGAGGAAAAACAAGTGTAGCAAAAAACAAACAAAAACACTAAACATTAAAAAGGCAGGTCTTTAGTCGTCTTTTAAAATCATCAACAGAGTGCAGTGCTCTCAGGAGGTCAGAGAGAACATTCCAGAGTGGAGGAGCGGCCGAGCAGAAGGCCCGGTCCTCCATGGTACAGAGCTTGGTCACTCTTATACTCTTACCGTAGTAAGTTCCTTAAGTTCCTTAAGGTAGGAGGGAGCGTTACCATGGATGCATTAATGGATTAATTAAGGAAATAGGTAGCTGATATATTGCACTTTTACCTTAGCGCTAGGTATACTCTTGGTTGCTTGTTTTTGCAGAAAATACACTAAAGACTTCTGGTGATTAGTAGTTTTCGTTCCCTACCTATGTTGAATACACTTATTGTAAGTCGCTTTGGATAAAAGCGTCTGCTAAATGACTGTAATGTAAAAATGACTGTAACGTAATTAATAAGGAGATCTTGTATTCTGTCCGGGAGGAGATGGGGAGCCAGTGCAGTGAGAGGAGGATGGGTGTGATGTGCTGTATTTACACACTCTCAACAAAACAATGCTACAATATGGTATTGCGATACCATATTGTAGCATTGTTTTGTTTTTAGTTTTTACAATTATCAACATTGCATCATCCTCTTCAGTTTGCATTGGTGGTTATATCGTATTAACATACTCTGCCATACAGATTGGACAAAATGTTATTGTATTCATAAAAAAGGTGACATAGTGTTGCTTTAATAATAATTTGCTTTATACTTTATATTTAAAGCACTTTACCATGATCCCAGAGAGGGTTGCTTGTAAATCCTTTAATGCAATCTATCTATTTGATCATGCAGAAATGTAAAGTAATGTTGCCTGTTGCTGGACTTTGCATTGAAGTACAAAGGGTGAATGAGGCTTGTTGAAAGAGTATCAGATGTAACTAGTCAGTTTGATTCATTTCTTCCCCAAAGCCCTTGAATAGGGAAGACAACCAGTGATGTTAACTATACAATACTTACTGTGTTTATGGTGAGCTTTCATTTCTTATCACTAACCATATCCACTTTCAGCAGCATTAATTAATTAATTAATTAATATTGTGATACAGTCTTTTGTCTCAACGACGGTCACATTTTAATATCTTGGTATATTGTTGGACGATATATTGTGACATCCTTACCTTACATGCTGGTTGTGTGGACATCTCTAGGGATCCCTATTAAATTACATTAATGTCTCATGACATCTTGTGCTCACACTCCTTGATTTTACTGTAAGTTATGTTAGTTTACGTACAACAGCAACACAACAGCCATGTGGTATCAGAGGTAGAGTTTATGTATATCTCCATGGACCACTGGAATAATGTTTTCACACATATAGAATTATATTAGCTTGTATTCAGGGCATGATTACACCTCCGTACGTGATGCATCTAGGAGGCGATCGAATCGACTTATTCCAAAAAAAGAATTACACCCACTCAATTTACATCCAAATCATTTAAAATTTGAGTAAAAAAACAACAACCTTTAATTCACTGCTACATAATAAGTGGCACATTTGATATCATAGTAGCAGTGATATCAGAGTGTGCAAAGTCTGACTGGCAGATAGACTTAATGACTAGCAATCCATTCAGGTAAGGAACATTCTGTTGATGTTTAATCTTCTTTTACTGCACCTGCCACTTTACCTGTTGGACACTGAATCCTGATCTGACTTTATTTGAAATGCGTATTTATAAATTTATTTGGCCTTGGACTCTCTCTGTCTTGTGGCTGCATGGTTTTATGAGCAGACTATACAGCACATCATAAACCACAACCAGGGTCAGTTCTAGACTGCTAGACTGACAAAAGTCAATGGAATCTTCCTTCAGACTGACATAGAAAACAAACTGTGGCCAACAAAGGTTGTCAACTGACAGATTTTCTATTTAAATGTAAAGCTAAAATATAAATAATAATAACAATAAAAGTGGTGTCCATTTCAGGGAGTCCCAATAGAAAATCCTATGGCCCGTGGACAACATACTGCCGGTGGACTCGGCACGGTCCATTTCCCATATTGGCTATGGAGCGTCCACGAAGCCTAGTCTCTGTAACGACTACATTTTCTCAATGGGGGGCAGCAGAGAGCCATGGTCTCGCCTACTACAGCCTGGTTGAGCTTCAAACAGCCTTGTACTGCCATGGTTGGTTCCCAAAGTGTGGTTCAGGGACCTCTGGGGGTCCCTGAGGGGTTTCCAAGGGGGTCCATGGCTGGTTCCCAAAGTGTGGTTTGGGGACCCCCAGGGTTTCCAGGGGATCCATGACTAGTTCGCAACAACATAGAGCAGCCATGGCTGGTTCCCAAAATGTGGTTCGGGGACCTCTGGGGGTCCCTGAGGGGTTTCCAAGGGGGTCCATGGCTGGCTCCGAAAGTGTGGTTTGGGGACCACCGGGGCTTCTAGGGGGTCCATGGCTGGTTCACCATAAGTGTAATAGTGTAATAAGTGTAATATTGTAAGAGGTGTAATAGTTTAATAGCGCAATAGGTGTAGTGTAATAGTTGTGATAGTGTAATAGTGTAATAAGTGTAATAGTATCATAGCACAATAAGTGTAATAGGTGTGATAGTGTGATAGTGTAATTGTGTAATAAGTATAATAGTATAATAGCACAATAAGTGTGATAGGTGTAAAAGTGTAACAGTGAAATATGTGTAATAGTGTAATATTGTGATATTGCATTAAGTGTAATAGTATAATAGTGTAATAGTGTAATATGTGTAATAGTGTAAGAGCGCAGTAATAGACCCTGGATTCTGGTGGAGCCTGGTGGAGCCTATTGCAGCCTGGTGCACCCTTGTCTAGCCTATTCCAGCCAGATCCAGCCTTGTATAGCCTAGTACAGCCATCCAACTACCCCCTCTCCTTTTCTATTCCCAGTTGGGAAGGCTAGATTGGGCTGGACTTGGGTGTGCTGGGGAATGCTGTGCTCTGGTGGGCTGTATTGGGCCCTGGTGGGCTGTGCTGGGCTCTGTTAGGCTGTACGGGGCAGTGCTGCACTATAGCGTAGAAATGTTCATGTAAAACTATTGGCCGTGGACACAAACTCATGTAAAACTATTGCCCGTGGACACAGTGGTTAATCTCAAGTGCAAAGGGGCTACAGGGCTGAAAAGAGCCTAGTACAGCCTAATAGAGCCTATTAGAGTCTAGTAACGCCTAGAACACCCTAGTTTAGCCTATTCCAGCCAGACCCAGCCCTGCATAACCTAGTACAGTCATCTTACTACCCCCATACCCTAATGTAAAAAGAAAGCCACAGCCAGACTGTACCATGATGATTACATTAAACTTGTTAAAAGTGTCAGGGCAAGTCCACTGTACCAGGAACAGAGAGGCTGTCAAATGCCCATATTATAATCTGCCATGACGCATGTCAACATTCAAACACATGTAGGCCTAACTTTAAATCAACATAAGTGTTAGTTTTCTTATAAAGTGCTTCTAAGTCGCTCCAGTGTGTTTGTGTCGACAACAACCGTGTTGTTTGTGGCGTTTAATTAATCCACAGAGAAAATCTCTCGCAAGCCGCGTTGCTGCCGCAGCGGACCAGCGGTTCTTGTATTCCTGACACTGTATTTGTTTTTACTGAGGATAAGGTTAGAAATAAGTTTAGGGTTAGCCATTTTATTAGTTTTACTGAGGTTACGTTTAGGAATAAGGTTAGGTTTTAGGCATAGTTTAATGAGGTTACGTTTATCGGATTTCCTGGGGTGACTGTTTTGGGGCGAGAGTTTTGGTTTTCGTCTGTAGTGGGCAACTGCGCATGCGTTCGCAATAATGCTATCAGGATCAGATAATTTGATATTATTATCAGATATGAGTTTATATTTTGTAATTTTATAATTATAAGTATATTGGGTTTAGTTCCAAAGAAGTTTTACTCTGGGAAGGTGAAATCAGACTCCTCCATTCATTGCACTGACCCAAGTATATATATTTGTAGGCCAAAGACATTTTGTAATGGTCAAGGTTTCTTTATACCTGCCCTATGATCTCTCTCTCTCTCTCTCTCTCTCTCTCTCTCTCTCTCTCTCTCTCTCTCTCTCTCTCTCTCTCTCACACACACACACACACACACACACACACACACACACACACACACACACACACACACACACACACACACACACACACACACATATATATATATATATATATATTTATATATATATATATATATATATATATATATATATATATATATATATATATATATATATATATATATATATATATATATATATATATATATATATATATATATATATAAAATACACACACCGTATATCTAGGTGTGCCCTGGGATCTTTTGGCTATGCCAGGTGTACCTTGGCACCAAAAAGGTTAGGAAACACTGTCCTATAGGCTATTCTCCCACTGGGCTGGACTTGGGTGTGCTGGAATGTAATGAACTGCTGGGCGCTGGTGGGCTGTATTGGGCTCTGGTGGGCTGTGCTGGGCTCTGTTAGGCTGTACGGGGCAGTACTGCACTATAGCCTAGAAATGTTCATGTAAAATTATTGGCGGTGGACACAAACTCATGTAAAACTATTGCCCGTGGACACAGTGGTTATATATATATTATATATATATATATGTTTCATATAATTTATCTAAAAGTCAGAGGTCACGTTGTGCACAAATATGATGTGGCATTCTGCCACTAATGAAAAAGAGATACAGGGGGCTAGCAGAGGAAGACATAATTATGTGAATACTTTGATTTGAGTGAGGTAGAAAATGAAACACATTGTATTTCTTTATCCTTTATTACTATTACTATCATGTAAAATAGCTACTTTCATTATTAAGGTTTCGAGGCCTATCAGGCTCTTGAAGCCTTATTGCATCTCTTGCCTTTCTTCTTCCGCCGTTTTTGGCAGTTCTGGCCTAACCGCGTGGTCACTTTTTACGAAACTCGGCAATATGGTAGAGGGCTATGCCAAACGGCGAAGAAACGAAACTCACAACTATCGGCCAAAGGGTGGCGCTATTTTACTCAATTGACTTTGAACAGGTACAACTCATGCCCTGTTTGACCCACATCCATGACACTTCGATACACACATGCGTCTCCTCATGCCTAACAACTTTCACACTCTGACTTTTGACCTCTGACCTTTAGATCTCCCACCATTTCGAATTATATGAAAAGCAGTTAAAATCAAACTCCTCCTGGGATTTTTGAGCAATCTGCACAAAACATTTTACACATGAACTTTGGACCTATACCGACAGACGTGAGCAAGCGGATTTTCCATACGTGAAAACGTTAAGCTTTTATGAGCCAATGAATATTGCAGTTTTATGAAAATTATTCGTCTGCCCCTAACACATACATGAAGACTCACATTTGTTTGAAACTTTGCAATATTGTAGAGGGTCATTCCAAGTATCACTGAAACCAATCTTACTCCAATTGGTCAAAGGGGGGCGCTATAGCAATTTTTTGAAAATGCAAACTTTAAACAGGCAAAAGTCATGCCTCGTTTGGCCGACAGCCGTGAAACTTGCTTACACATGTGCCTTGACTCATGAGGAACATATCTATCACTTTGACCAGTAAGCTCCGCCCTTAGATTGTCTGCAATTTTGAGCAGTTTGAAAAACATTTAAACCCAGGATTTCTGAGCAATTTGCGTGAAAGTGTGTCGTGTGTGAAGTTGTGAAGTCCCTTTTCACCAGTTCAGGTCTGTTGGTCCAATAGCTTGATCGCTTAATCATTTGTCTTGAAACCACTGGGTCGCCTGTTCAAATCCCACCTCATGCAGACTTCATCTCAATTGCATTGCACACGACATGACTGTATCAATGAATAAACTTGCAATTGTTAAATGAAACGCTTTTGTTTTGTTTTGTTGGATTCTCCTTTTTCACTAACTAAGGCTGTGGATTGAATAGCTTGATCAGTTCAGTGTTAGCCTCATGTACCGGAGGTCCACGGTTCAAACCCCACTCATCACAGTTTACATTTAAATTGCATTGTACATAACATGACCCTGTTAATTCAGACATGTGCAATTTTTAAACAATAACATGAAATGCTTTTGAGAGTAGTTGTTTTTTATGTATGACATACTTTCTTGTGAAAATAGCCGATCTACAATCTCACACCTTTTTAGATAGCAACGCATTGTGAGCTTGTAGTTCGACTATTTTCACTAGTTTCCATTCCGAGGACAGAAAAAAAAAATCTTTATTGGTTAATGTTTTGTGAACCAGTGATCTAGAGTAGTTAGCGTCCTGTCTATCCAGTAGCTCAGTCAGTACTGGGGCCATAGCTGAGTGGTTAGTGAGCCCGCCTACGGAGCCAGAGGCCCTGGTTGCCCCAGGTACGATTCCAGGCCAGGCCAGCAAATGTGTCGATGAAATGAAATGTGTCCCTGAGCAAGACTCTTAACCCCTAATTGCTCACAGGCCCTCATTGGAAACAAGGCCGCAAGGACTTTCATGAACGGACCTGTTAAAGGAATTATCCTTATCCTTTACACTGTCTAACCGCAAGTCTGTAGGTCCCTGGTTCAAACCCCAATTTAACCAGTTTGAAAAACATTTTAACCCAGGATTTCTGAGCAATTTGCGTGAAAGTCTGCCAAATCTGTGAGCTCCTTTTCACCAATTCAGGTCTGTTGGTCCAATGGCTTAATCATCTGCCTTGAAACCACAGGGTTGCCGGTTCAAATCCCACTTCATGCAGACTTCACCTCAATTGCATTGCACACAACATGACTGTATCAATGAATAAACGTGCAATTGTTAAATGAAACGCTTATTGAGAGTAGTTATTTTCAATGTATGATGTACTTCATTCTCTCTTTTGTTTTGTTTTGTTGGATTCTCCTTTTTCACTGATTAAGACTGTGGATTGAATAGCTTGATCAGTACAGTGTTAGCCTCATGTGCCGAAGGTCCACGGTTCAAACCCCACTCATCAGAGTTTACATTTGAATTGCATTGTACAAAACATGACCCTGATAATTCAGACATGTGCAATTTTTAAACAATAACATGAAATGTATTGGTAAATGTTATGTGAACCAGTGATCTAGAGTAGTTAGCGTCCTGTCTATCCAATAGCTCAGTCAGTACTGCGGCCATAGCTGAGTGGTTAGTGAGCCCGCCTACGGAGCCAGAGGCCCTGGTTGCCCCAGGTACGATTCCAGGCCAGGCCAGCAAATGTGTCGATGAAATGAAATGTGTCCCTGAGCAAGACTCTTAACCCCTAATTGCTCACAGGCCCTCATTGGAAACAAGGCCGCAAGGACTTTCATGAACGGACCTGTTAAAGGAATTATCCTTATCCTTTACACTGTCTAACCGCAAGTCTGTAGGTCCCTGGTTCAAACCCCAATTTAACCAGTCCAAATATAATTTACTGAACAAAAATCATGACTTTGTTAATTAATGCAAGTTCACTTCTTCTCACTCTGTCACTGCCTCTCTCTCACTCTGTCACTGCCTCTCTCTCACTCTGTCACTGTCTGTCTGTCTGTCTGTCTGCCTCTCTCTCACTCTGTCACTTTCTGTCTGTCTGTCTGTCTGTCTGTCTGTCTGTCTGCCTCTCTCTCACTCTGTCACTGTCTGTCTGTCTGTCTGTCTGCCTCTCTCTCACTCTGTCACTGTCTGTCTGTCTGTCTGTCTGTCTGCCTGTCTGCCTGTCTGCCTCTCTCTCACTCTGTCACTGTCTGCCTCTCTCTCACTCTGTCACTGTCTGCCTGTCTGCCTGTCTGCCTCTCTCTCAATCTGTCACTGTCTGCCTGTCTGCCTCTCTCTCATTCTGTCACTGTCTGACTGACTGTCTGTCTGTCTGCCTGTCTGCCTCTCTCTCACTCTGTCACTGTCTGCCTGTCTGTCTGCCTCTCTCTCACTCTGTCAATGTCTGCCTGCCTGTCTGCCTGTCTGCCTCTATCTCACTCTGTCACTGTCTGCCTGTCTGCCTCTCTCTCACTCTGTCACTGTCTGTCTGCCTGTCTGCCTCTCTCTCAATCTGTCACTGTCTGCCTGTCTGTCTGCCTCTCTCTCACTCTGTCACTGTCTGTCTGCCTGTCTTCCTGTCTGCCTCTCTCTCACTCTGTCACTGTCTGCCTGTCTGTCTGCCTCTCTCTCACTCTGTCACTGTCTGTCTGCCTGTCTGCCTGTCTGCCTCTCTCTCACTCTGTCACTGTCTGCCTGTCTGCCTCTCTCTCACTCTGTCACTGTCTGCCTGTCTGCCTCTCTCTCACTCTGTCACTGTCTGCCTGTCTGCCTCTCTCTCACTCTGTCACTGTCTGCCTGTCTGCCTGTCTGCCTCTCTCTCACTCTGTCACTGTCTGCCTGTCTGCCTCTCTCTCACTCTGTGACTGTCTGTCTGCCTCTCTCTCACTCTGTCACTGTCTGTCTGCCTGTCTGCCTCTCTCTCACTCTGTCACTGTCTGTCACAACATCTGAAGTGAACTGAGCTCCTGACCTCTGGTAGTTGAGTATAGCAGCATTCTTTTGTTATTTAGCAAGCTGCTAGTAGTGGTACCCTAAGTGCTTTTCTATTAGTATTATATTATTAGCTTGTGTGGTAGTCTGTAGTTTATAGTTGTATTGTTTGTGTGCTTCAAGCAGTAGGCTATTGGCACTTTGTAGTAGTACAAGTAGTTTCACCCTGTATAGGCCACTTGATTGCCTTGTGAAGTGTGTGGTTTAGCCAGCACAGCTCAAGGGATAAGTAGGCAGGTTGAGAGTATTCTCTTCAGTGTGTAGCCAACATCTGAAGTGAACTGAGCTCCTGACCTCTGGTAGTTGAGTATAGCAGCATTCTTTTGTTATTTAGCAAGCTGCTAGTAGTGGTACCCTAAGTGCTTTTCTATTAGTATTATATTATTAGCTTGTGTGGTAGTCTGTAGTTTATAGTTGTATTGTTTGTGTGCTTCAAGCAGTAGGCTATTGGCACTTTGTAGTAGTACAAGTAGTTTCACCCTGTATAGGCCACTTGATTGCCTTGTGAAGTGTGTGGTTTAGCCAGCACAGCTCAAGGGATAAGTAGGCAGGTTGAGAGTATTCTCTTCAGTGTGTAACCAACATCTGAAGTGAACTGAGCTCCTGACCTCTGGTAGTTGAGTATAGCAGCATTCTTTTGTTATTTAGCAAGCTGCTAGTAGTGGTACCCTAAGTGCTTTTCTATTAGTATTATATTATTAGCTTGTGTGGTAGTCTGTAGTTTATAGTTGTATTGTTTGTGTGCTTCAAGCAGTAGGCTATTGGCACTTTGTAGTAGTACAAGTAGTTTCACCCTGTATAGGCCACTTGATTGCCTTGTGAAGTGTGTGGTTTAGCCAGCACAGCTCAAGGGATAAGTAGGCAGGTTGAGAGTATTCTCTTCAGTGTGTAACCAACATCTGAAGTGAACTGAGCTCCTGACCTCTGGTAGTTGAGTATAGCAGCATTCTTTTGTTATTTAGCAAGCTGCTAGTAGTGGTACCCTAAGTGCTTTTCTATTAGTATTATATTATTAGCTTGTGTGGTAGTCTGTAGTTTATAGTTGTATTGTTTGTGTGCTTCAAGCAGTAGGCTATTGGCACTTTGTAGTAGTACAAGTAGTTTCACCCTGTATAGGCCACTTGATTGCCTTGTGAAGTGTGTGGTTTAGCCAGCACAGCTCAAGGGATAAGTAGGCAGGTTGAGAGTATTCTCTTCAGTGTGTAACCAACATCTGAAGTGAACTGAGCTCCTGACCTCTGGTAGTTGAGTATAGCAGCATTCTTTTGTTATTTAGCAAGCTGCTAGTAGTGGTACCCTAAGTGCTTTTCTATTAGTATTATATTATTAGCTTGTGTGGTAGTCTGTAGTTTATAGTTGTATTGTTTGTGTGCTTCAAGCAGTAGGCTATTGGCACTTTGTAGTAGTACAAGTAGTTTCACCCTGTATAGGCCACTTGATTGCCTTGTGAAGTGTGTGGTTTAGCCAGCACAGCTCAAGGGATAAGTAGGCAGGTTGAGAGTATTCTCTTCAGTGTGTAACCAACATCTGAAGTGAACTGAGCTCCTGACCTCTGGTAGTTGAGTATAGCAGCATTCTTTTGTTATTTAGCAAGCTGCTAGTAGTGGTACCCTAAGTGCTTTTCTATTAGTATTATATTATTAGCTTGTGTGGTAGTCTGTAGTTTATAGTTGTATTGTTTGTGTGCTTCAAGCAGTAGGCTATTGGCACTTTGTAGTAGTACAAGTAGTTTCACCCTGTATAGGCCACTTGATTGCCTTGTGAAGAGTGTGGTTTAGCCAGCACAGCTCAAGGGATAAGTAGGCAGGTTGAGAGTATTCTCTTCAGTGTGTAACCAACATCTGAAGTGAACTGAGCTCCTGACCTCTGGTAGTTGAGTATAGCAGCATTCTTTTGTTATTTAGCAAGCTGCTAGTAGTGGTACCCTAAGTGCTTTTTTATTAGTATTATATTATTAGCTTGTGTGGTAGTCTGTAGTTTATAGTTGTATTGTTTGTGTGCTTCAAGCAGTAGGCTATTGGCACTTTGTAGTAGTACAAGTAGTTTCACCCTGTATAGGCCACTTGATTGCCTTGTGAAGTGTGTGGTTTAGCCAGCACAGCTCAAGGGATAAGTAGGCAGGTTGAGAGTATTCTCTTCAGTGTGTAACCAACATCTGAAGTGAACTGAGCTCCTGACCTCTGGTAGTTGAGTATAGCAGCATTCTTTTGTTATTTAGCAAGCTGCTAGTAGTGGTACCCTAAGTGCTTTTCTATTAGTATTATATTATTAGCTTGTGTGGTAGTCTGTAGTTTATAGTTGTATTGTTTGTGTGCTTCAAGCAGTAGGCTATTGGCACTTTGTAGTAGTACAAGTAGTTTCACCCTGTATAGGCCACTTGATTGCCTTGTGAAGAGTGTGGTTTAGCCAGCACAGCTCAAGGGATAAGTAGGCAGGTTGAGAGTATTCTCTTCAGTGTGTAACCAACATCTGAAGTGAACTGAGCTCCTGACCTCTGGTAGTTGAGTATAGCAGCATTCTTTTGTTATTTAGCAAGCTGCTAGTAGTGGTACCCTAAGTGCTTTTCTATTAGTATTATATTATTAGCTTGTGTGGTAGTCTGTAGTTTATAGTTGTATTGTTTGTGTGCTTCAAGCAGTAGGCTATTGGCACTTTGTAGTAGTACAAGTAGTTTCACCCTGTATAGGCCACTTGATTGCCTTGTGAAGTGTGTGGTTTAGCCAGCACAGCTCAAGGGATAAGTAGGCAGGTTGAGAGTATTCTCTTCAGTGTGTAACCAACATCTGAAGTGAACTGAGCTCCTGACCTCTGGTAGTTGAGTATAGCAGCATTCTTTTGTTATTTAGCAAGCTGCTAGTAGTGGTACCCTAAGTGCTTTTCTATTAGTATTATATTATTAGCTTGTGTGGTAGTCTGTAGTTTATAGTTGTATTGTTTGTGTGCTTCAAGCAGTAGGCTATTGGCACTTTGTAGTAGTACAAGTAGTTTCACCCTGTATAGGCCACTTGATTGCCTTGTGAAGTGTGTGGTTTAGCCAGCACAGCTCAAGGGATAAGTAGGCAGGTTGAGAGTATTCTCTTCAGTGTGTAACCAACATCTGAAGTGAACTGAGCTCCTGACCTCTGGTAGCTGAGTATAGCAGCATTCTTTTGTTATTTAGCAAGCTGCTAGTAGTGGTACCCTAAGTGCTTTTCTATTAGTATTATATTATTAGCTTGTGTGGTAGTCTGTAGTTTATAGTTGTATTGTTTGTGTGCTTCAAGCAGTAGGCTATTGGCACTTTGTAGTAGTACAAGTAGTTTCACCCTGTATAGGCCACTTGATTGCCTTGTGAAGTGTGTGGTTTAGCCAGCACAGCTCAAGGGATAAGTAGGCAGGTTGAGAGTATTCTCTTCAGTGTGTAACCAACATCTGAAGTGAACTGAGCTCCTGACCTCTGGTAGTTGAGTATAGCAGCATTCTTTTGTTATTTAGCAAGCTGCTAGTAGTGGTACCCTAAGTGCTTTTCTATTAGTATTATATTATTAGCTTGTGTGGTAGTCTGTAGTTTATAGTTGTATTGTTTGTGTGCTTCAAGCAGTAGGCTATTGGCACTTTGTAGTAGTACAAGTAGTTTCACCCTGTATAGGCCACTTGATTGCCTTGTGAAGTGTGTGGTTTAGCCAGCACAGCTCAAGGGATAAGTAGGCAGGTTGAGAGTATTCTCTTCAGTGTGTAACCAACATCTGAAGTGAACTGAGCTCCTGACCTCTGGTAGCTGAGTATAGCAGCATTATTTTGTTATTTAGCAAGCTGCTAGTAGTGGTACCCTAAGTGCTTTTCTATTAGTATTATATTATTAGCTTGTGTGGTAGTCTGTAGTTTATAGTTGTATTGTTTGTGTGCTTCAAGCAGTAGGCTATTGGCACTTTGTAGTAGTACAAGTAGTTTCACCCTGTATAGGCCACTTGATTGCCTTGTGAAGTGTGTGGTTTAGCCAGCACAGCTCAAGGGATAAGTAGGCAGGTTGAGAGTATTCTCTTCAGTGTGTAACCAACATCTGAAGTGAACTGAGCTCCTGACCTCTGGTAGCTGAGTATAGCAGCATTCTTTTGTTATTTAGCAAGCTGCTAGTAGTGGTACCCTAAGTGCTTTTCTATTAGTATTATATTATTAGCTTGTGTGGTAGTCTGTAGTTTATAGTTGTATTGTTTGTGTGCTTCAAGCAGTAGGCTATTGGCACTTTGTAGTAGTACAAGTAGTTTCACCCTGTATAGGCCACTTGATTGCCTTGTGAAGTGTGTGGTTTAGCCAGCACAGCTCAAGGGATAAGTAGGCAGGTTGAGAGTATTCTCTTCAGTGTGTAACCAACATCTGAAGTGAACTGAGCTCCTGACCTCTGGTAGCTGAGTATAGCAGCATTCTTTTGTTATTTAGCAAGCTGCTAGTAGTGGTACCCTAAGTGCTTTTCTATTAGTATTATATTATTAGCTTGTGTGGTAGTCTGTAGTTTATAGTTGTATTGTTTGTGTGCTTCAAGCAGTAGGCTATTGGCACTTTGTAGTAGTACAAGTAGTTTCACCCTGTATAGGCCACTTGATTGCCTTGTGAAGTGTGTGGTTTAGCCAGCACAGCTCAAGGGATAAGTAGGCAGGTTGAGAGTATTCTCTTCAGTGTGTAACCAACATCTGAAGTGAACTGAGCTCCTGACCTCTGGTAGCTGAGTATAGCAGCATTCTTTTGTTATTTAGCAAGCTGCTAGTAGTGGTACCCTAAGTGCTTTTCTATTAGTATTATATTATTAGCTTGTGTGGTAGTCTGTAGTTTATAGTTGTATTGTTTGTGTGCTTCAAGCAGTAGGCTATTGGCACTTTGTAGTAGTACAAGTAGTTTCACCCTGTATAGGCCACTTGATTGCCTTGTGAAGTGTGTGGTTTAGCCAGCACAGCTCAAGGGATAAGTAGGCAGGTTGAGAGTATTCTCTTCAGTGTGTAACCAACATCTGAAGTGAACTGAGCTCCTGACCTCTGGTAGCTGAGTATAGCAGCATTCTTTTGTTATTTAGCAAGCTGCTAGTAGTGGTACCCTAAGTGCTTTTCTATTAGTATTATATTATTAGCTTGTGTGGTAGTCTGTAGTTTATAGTTGTATTGTTTGTGTGCTTCAAGCAGTAGGCTATTGGCACTTTGTAGTAGTACAAGTAGTTTCACCCTGTATAGGCCACTTGATTGCCTTGTGAAGTGTGTGGTTTAGCCAGCACAGCTCAAGGGATAAGTAGGCAGGTTGAGAGTATTCTCTTCAGTGTGTAACCAACATCTGAAGTGAACTGAGCTCCTGACCTCTGGTAGCTGAGTATAGCAGCATTCTTTTGTTATTTAGCAAGCTGCTAGTAGTGGTACCCTAAGTGCTTTTCTATTAGTATTATATTATTAGCTTGTGTGGTAGTCTGTAGTTTATAGTTGTATTGTTTGTGTGCTTCAAGCAGTAGGCTATTGGCACTTTGTAGTAGTACAAGTAGTTTCACCCTGTATAGGCCACTTGATTGCCTTGTGAAGTGTGTGGTTTAGCCAGCACAGCTCAAGGGATAAGTAGGCAGGTTGAGAGTATTCTCTTCAGTGTGTAACCAACATCTGAAGTGAACTGAGCTCCTGACCTCTGGTAGCTGAGTATAGCAGCATTCTTTTGTTATTTAGCAAGCTGCTAGTAGTGGTACCCTAAGTGCTTTTCTATTAGTATTATATTATTAGCTTGTGTGGTAGTCTGTAGTTTATAGTTGTATTGTTTGTGTGCTTCAAGCAGTAGGCTATTGGCACTTTGTAGTAGTACAAGTAGTTTCACCCTGTATAGGCCACTTGATTGCCTTGTGAAGTGTGTGGTTTAGCCAGCACAGCTCAAGGGATAAGTAGGCAGGTTGAGAGTATTCTCTTCAGTGTGTAACCAACATCTGAAGTGAACTGAGCTCCTGACCTCTGGTAGTTGAGTATAGCAGCATTCTTTTGTTATTTAGCAAGCTGCTAGTAGTGGTACCCTAAGTGCTTTTCTATTAGTATTATATTATTAGCTTGTGTGGTAGTCTGTAGTTTATAGTTGTATTGTTTGTGTGCTTCAAGCAGTAGGCTATTGGCACTTTGTAGTAGTACAAGTAGTTTCACCCTGTATAGGCCACTTGATTGCCTTGTGAAGTGTGTGGTTTAGCCAGCACAGCTCAAGGGATAAGTAGGCAGGTTGAGAGTATTCTCTTCAGTGTGTAACCAACATCTGAAGTGAACTGAGCTCCTGACCTCTGGTAGCTGAGTATAGCAGCATTATTTTGTTATTTAGCAAGCTGCTAGTAGTGGTACCCTAAGTGCTTTTCTATTAGTATTATATTATTAGCTTGTGTGGTAGTCTGTAGTTTATAGTTGTATTGTTTGTGTGCTTCAAGCAGTAGGCTATTGGCACTTTGTAGTAGTACAAGTAGTTTCACCCTGTATAGGCCACTTGATTGCCTTGTGAAGTGTGTGGTTTAGCCAGCACAGCTCAAGGGATAAGTAGGCAGGTTGAGAGTATTCTCTTCAGTGTGTAACCAACATCTGAAGTGAACTGAGCTCCTGACCTCTGGTAGTTGAGTATAGCAGCATTCTTTTGTTATTTAGCAAGCTGCTAGTAGTGGTACCCTAAGTGCTTTTCTATTAGTATTATATTATTAGCTTGTGTGGTAGTCTGTAGTTTATAGTTGTATTGTTTGTGTGCTTCAAGCAGTAGGCTATTGGCACTTTGTAGTAGTACAAGTAGTTTCACCCTGTATAGGCCACTTGATTGCCTTGTGAAGTGTGTGGTTTAGCCAGCACAGCTCAAGGGATAAGTAGGCAGGTTGAGAGTATTCTCTCCAGTGTGTAACCAACATCTGAAGTGAACTGAGCTCCTGACCTCTGGTAGTTGAGTATAGCAGCATTCTTTTGTTATTTAGCAAGCTGCTAGTAGTGGTACCCTAAGTGCTTTTCTATTAGTATTATATTATTAGCTTGTGTGGTAGTCTGTAGTTTATAGTTGTATTGTTTGTGTGCTTCAAGCAGTAGGCTATTGGCACTTTGTAGTAGTACAAGTAGTTTCACCCTGTATAGGCCACTTGATTGCCTTGTGAAGTGTGTGGTTTAGCCAGCACAGCTCAAGGGATAAGTAGGCAGGTTGAGAGTATTCTCTTCAGTGTGTAACCAACATCTGAAGTGAACTGAGCTCCTGACCTCTGGTAGTTGAGTATAGCAGCATTCTTTTGTTATTTAGCAAGCTGCTAGTAGTGGTACCCTAAGTGCTTTTCTATTAGTATTATATTATTAGCTTGTGTGGTAGTCTGTAGTTTATAGTTGTATTGTTTGTGTGCTTCAAGCAGTAGGCTATTGGCACTTTGTAGTAGTACAAGTAGTTTCACCCTGTATAGGCCACTTGATTGCCTTGTGAAGTGTGTGGTTTAGCCAGCACAGCTCAAGGGATAAGTAGGCAGGTTGAGAGTATTCTCTCCAGTGTGTAACCAACAACTATTAGGCTGTACTAGGCTCTTGTCAGCCCTGTAGCCCCTTTGCACTTGAGATTAACCAATGTGTCCACGGGCAATAGTTTTACATGAGTTTGTGTCCACCGGCAATAGTTTTACATGAACATTTCTAGGCTATAGTGCAGTATTGCCCCGTACAACCTAACAGAGCCCATCACAGCCCACCAGAGCCCATTACAGCCCACCAGAGCCCAGCACAGCCCAGCACATTCCAGCACACCCAAGTCCAGCCCAGTGGGAGAATAGCCTATAGGGTATGTGGGTAGTTAGATGACTGTACTAGGCTATAAAGGGCTGGGTCCAGCTGGAATAGGCTAGAATAGAATGTTCTATGCCATACTAGAGTCTAATAGGCTCTATTAGGCTGTCCTAGGCTCATGTCAGCGCTGTAGCCCCTTTGCACTTGAGATTAACCACTGTGTCCACGGGCAATAGTTTTACATGAGTTTGTGTCCACCGGCAATAGTTTTACAATAACATTTCTAGGCTATAGTGCAGTACTGCCCCGTACAACTTAACAGAGCCCAGCACAGCCCACCAGAGCCCATTAAATTCCACCAGAGCCCAGCACAGCCCAGCACATTCCACAACACCCAAGTCCAGCCCAGTGGGAGAATAGCCTATAGGGTATGTGGGTAGTTAGATGACTGTACTAGGGTATACAGGGCTGGGTCCGGCTGGAATAGGCTAAACTAGGGTGTTCTATGCCTTACTAGACTCTAACAGGCTCTATTAGGCTGTACTAGGCTCTTGTCAGCCCTGTAGCCCCTTTGCACTTGAGATTAACCAATGTGTCCACGGGCAATAGTTTTACATGAGTTTGTGTCCACCGGCAATAGTTTTACATGAAAATGTCTAAGCTATAGTGCAGTACTGCCCCGTACAACCTAACAGAGCCCAGCACAGCCCACCAGAGCCCATTAAAGCCCACCAGAGCCCAGCACAGCCCACCACATTCCAGCACACCCAAGTTCAGCCCAGTGGGAGAATAGCATAGGGTATGGGGGTAGTTAGATGACTGTACTAGGCTATACAGGGCTGGGTCCGGCTGGAATAGGCTAAACTAGGGTGTTCTATGCCTTACTAGACTCTAACAGGCTCTATTAGGCTGTACTAGCCTCTTGTCAGCCCTGTAGCCCCTTTGCACTAAAGATTAACCAATGTGTCCACGGGCAATAGTTTTACATGAGTTTGTGTCCACCGGCAATAGTTTTACATGAACATTTCTAGGCTATAGTGCAGTATTGCCCCGTACAACCTAACAGAGCCCATTACAGCCCACCAGAGCCCAGCACAGCACAGCACATTCCAGCACACCCAAGTCCAGCCCAGTGGGAGAATAGCCTATAGGGTACGTGGGTAGTTAGATGACTGTACTAGGCTATACACGGCTGGGTCCGGCTGGAATAGGCTAAACTAGGGTGTTCTATGCCTTACTAGACTCTAATAGGCTCTATTAGGCTGTACTAGGCTCTTGTCAGCCCTGTAGCGCCTTTGCTTTTGAGATTAACCACTGTGTACACGGGCAATAATTTTTCATGAGTTTGTGTCCACGGCCAATAGTTTTACATGAACATGTCTAGGCTATAGTGCAGTACTGCCTCGTACAGCCTAACAGAGCCCAGCACAGCCCACCAGAGCCCATTATAGTCCACCAGAGCCCAGCACAGCCCAGCACATTCCAGCACACCCAAGACCAGCCCAGTGGGAGAATAGCCTAGGTTATGGGGGTAGTTATACGACTGTACTAGGCCATAAAGGGCTGGGTCCAGCTTGAATAGGCTAGAATAGAATGTTCTATGCCATACTAGAGTCTAATAGGCTCTATTAGGCTGTCCTAGGCTCATGTCAGCGCTGTAGCCCCTTTGCACTTGAGATTAACCACTGTGTCCACGGGCAATAGTTTTACATGAGTTTGTGTCCACCGGCAATAGTTTTACAATAACATTTCTAGGCTATAGTGCAGTACTGCCCCGTACAACTTAACAGAGCCCAGCACAGCCCACCAGAGCCCATTAAATTCCACCAGAGCCCAGCACAGCCCAGCACATTCCACAACACCCAAGTCCAGCCCAGTGGGAGAATAGCCTATAGGGTATGTGGGTAGTTAGATGACTGTACTAGGGTATACAGGGCTGGGTCCGGCTGGAATAGGCTAAACTAGGGTGTTCTATGCCTTACTAGACTCTAACAGGCTCTATTAGGCTGTACTAGGCTCTTGTCAGCCCTGTAGCCCCTTTGCACTTGAGATTAACCAATGTGTCCACGGGCAATAGTTTTACATGAGTTTGTGTCCACCGGCAATAGTTTTACATGAAAATGTCTAAGCTATAGTGCAGTACTGCCCCGTACAACCTAACAGAGCCCAGCACAGCCCACCAGAGCCCATTAAAGCCCACCAGAGCCCAGCACAGCCCACCACATTCCAGCACACCCAAGTTCAGCCCAGTGGGAGAATAGCATAGGGTATGGGGGTAGTTAGATGACTGTACTAGGCTATACAGGGCTGGGTCCGGCTGGAATAGAGTAAACTAGGGTGTTCTATGCCTTACTAGACTCTAACAGGCTCTATTAGGCTGTACTAGCCTCTTGTCAGCCCTGTAGCCCCTTTGCACTAAAGATTAACCAATGTGTCCACGGGCAATAGTTTTACATGAGTTTGTGTCCACCGGCAATAGTTTTACATGAACATTTCTAGGCTATAGTGCAGTATTGCCCCGTACAACCTAACAGAGCCCATTACAGCCCACCAGAGCCCAGCACAGCACAGCACATTCCAGCACACCCAAGTCCAGCCCAGTGGGAGAATAGCCTATAGGGTACGTGGGTAGTTAGATGACTGTACTAGGCTATACACGGCTGGGTCCGGCTGGAATAGGCTAAACTAGGGTGTTCTATGCCTTACTAGACTCTAATAGGCTCTATTAGGCTGTACTAGGCTCTTGTCAGCCCTGTAGCGCCTTTGCTTTTGAGATTAACCACTGTGTACACGGGCAATAATTTTTCATGAGTTTGTGTCCACGGCCAATAGTTTTACATGAACATGTCTAGGCTATAGTGCAGTACTGCCTCGTACAGCCTAACAGAGCCCAGCACAGCCCACCAGAGCCCATTATAGTCCACCAGAGCCCAGCACAGCCCAGCACATTCCAGCACACCCAAGACCAGCCCAGTGGGAGAATAGCCTAGGTTATGGGGGTAGTTATACGACTGTACTAGGCCATAAAGGGCTGGGTCCAGCTTGAATAGGCTAGAATAGAATGTTCTATGCCATACTAGAGTCTAATAGGCTCTATTAGGCTGTCCTAGGCTCATGTCAGCGCTCTAGCCCCTTTGCACTTGAGATTAACCACTGTGTCCACGGGCAATAGTTTTACATGAGTTTGTGTCCACCGGCAATAGTTTTACAATAACATTTCTAGGCTATAGTGCAGTACTGCCCCGTACAACTTAACAGAGCCCAGCACAGCCCACCAGAGCCCATTAAATTCCACCAGAGCCCAGCACAGCCCAGCACATTCCACAACACCCAAGTCCAGCCCAGTGGGAGAATAGCCTATAGGGTATGTGGGTAGTTAGATGACTGTACTAGGGTATACAGGGCTGGGTCCGGCTGGAATAGGCTAAACTAGGGTGTTCTATGCCTTACTAGACTCTAACAGGCTCTATTAGGCTGTACTAGGCTCTTGTCAGCCCTGTAGCCCCTTTGCACTTGAGATTAACCAATGTGTCCACGGGCAATAGTTTTACATGAGTTTGTGTCCACCGGCAATAGTTTTACATGAAAATGTCTAAGCTATAGTGCAGTACTGCCCCGTACAACCTAACAGAGCCCAGCACAGCCCACCAGAGCCCATTAAAGCCCACCAGAGCCCAGCACAGCCCACCACATTCCAGCACACCCAAGTTCAGCCCAGTGGGAGAATAGCATAGGGTATGGGGGTAGTTAGATGACTGTACTAGGCTATACAGGGCTGGGTCCGGCTGGAATAGAGTAAACTAGGGTGTTCTATGCCTTACTAGACTCTAACAGGCTCTATTAGGCTGTACTAGCCTCTTGTCAGCCCTGTAGCCCCTTTGCACTAAAGATTAACCAATGTGTCCACGGGCAATAGTTTTACATGAGTTTGTGTCCACCGGCAATAGTTTTACATGAACATTTCTAGGCTATAGTGCAGTATTGCCCCGTACAACCTAACAGAGCCCATTACAGCCCACCAGAGCCCAGCACAGCACAGCACATTCCAGCACACCCAAGTCCAGCCCAGTGGGAGAATAGCCTATAGGGTACGTGGGTAGTTAGATGACTGTACTAGGCTATACACGGCTGGGTCCGGCTGGAATAGGCTAAACTAGGGTGTTCTATGCCTTACTAGACTCTAATAGGCTCTATTAGGCTGTACTAGGCTCTTGTCAGCCCTGTAGCGCCTTTGCTTTTGAGATTAACCACTGTGTACACGGGCAATAATTTTTCATGAGTTTGTGTCCACGGCCAATAGTTTTACATGAACATGTCTAGGCTATAGTGCAGTACTGCCTCGTACAGCCTAACAGAGCCCAGCACAGCCCACCAGAGCCCATTATAGTCCACCAGAGCCCAGCACAGCCCAGCACATTCCAGCACACCCAAGACCAGCCCAGTGGGAGAATAGCCTAGGTTATGGGGGTAGTTATACGACTGTACTAGGCCATAAAGGGCTGGGTCCAGCTTGAATAGGCTAGAATAGAATGTTCTATGCCATACTAGAGTCTAATAGGCTCTATTAGGCTGTCCTAGGCTCATGTCAGCGCTGTAGCCCCTTTGCACTTGAGATTAACCACTGTGTCCACGGGCAATAGTTTTACATGAGTTTATGTCCACCGGCAATAGTTTTACATGAAAATGTCTAAGCTATAGTGCAGTACTGCCCCGTACAACCTAACAGAGCCCAGCACAGCCCACCAGAGCCCATTAAAGCCCACCAGAGCCCAGCACAGCCCAGCACATTCCAGCACACCCAAGTTCAGCCCAGTGGGAGAATAGCATAGGGTATGGGGGTAGTTAGATGACTGTACTAGGCTATACAGGGCTGGGTCCGGCTGGAATAGGCTAAACTAGGGTGTTCTATGCCTTACTAGAGTCTAATAGGCTCTATTAGGCTGTCCTAGGCTCATGTCAGCGCTGTAGCCCCTTTGCACTTGAGATTAACCACTGTGTCCACGGGCAATAGTTTTACATGAGTTTATGTCCACCGGCAATAGTTTTACATGAAAATGTCTAAGCTATAGTGCAGTACTGCCCCGTACAACCTAACAGAGCCCAGCACAGCCCACCAGAGCCCATTAAAGCCCACCAGAGCCCAGCACAGCCCAGCACATTCCAGCACACCCAAGTTCAGCCCAGTGGGAGAATAGCATAGGGTATGGGGGTAGTTAGATGACTGTACTAGGCTATACAGGGCTGGGTCCGGCTGGAATAGGCTAAACTAGGGTGTTCTATGCCTTACTAGACTCTAACAGGCTCTATTAGGCTGTACTAGGCTCTTGTCAGCCCTGTAGCCCCTTTGCACTTGAGATTAACCAATGTGTCCACGGGCAATAGTTTTACATGAGTTTGTGTCCACCGGCAATAGTTTTACATGAAAATGTCTAGGCTATAGTGCAGTATTGCCCCGTACAACCTAACAGAGCCCAGCACAGCCCACCAGAGCCCATTACAGCCCACCAGAGACCAGCACAGCCCAGGACATTCCAGCACACCCAAGTCCAGCCCAGTGGGAGAATAGCATAGGGTATGGGGGTAGTTAGATGACTGTACTAGGCTATACAGGGCTGGGTCCGGCTGGAATAGGCTAAACTAGGGTGTTCTATGCCTTACTAGACTCTAACAGGCTCTATTAGGCTGTACTAGGCTCTTGTCAGCCCTGTAGCCCCTTTGCACTTGAGATTAACCAATGTGTCCACGGGCAATAGTTTTACATGAGTTTGTGTCCACCGGCAATAGTGTTACATGAACATTTCTAGGCTATAGCACAGTATTGCCCTGTACAACCTAACAGAGCCCAGCACAGCCCACCAGAGCCCATTACAGCCCACCAGAGCCCAGCACAGCCCAGGACATTCCAGCACACCCAAGTCCAGCCCAGTGGGAGAATAGCATAGGGTATGGGGGTAGTTAGATGACTGTACTAGGCTATACAGGGCTGGGTCCGGCTGGAATAGGCTAAACTAGGGTGTTCTATGCCTTACTAGACTCTAACAGGCTCTATTAGGCTGTACTAGGCTCTTGTCAGCCCTGTAGCCCCTTTGCACTTGAGATTAACCAATGTGTCCACGGGCAATAGTTTTACATGAGTTTGTGTCCACCGGCAATAGTTTTACATGAACATTTCTAGGCTATAGTGCAGTGTTGCCCCGTACAACCTAACAGAGCCCAGCACAGCCCACCAGAGCCCATTGTAGCCCACCAGAGCCCAGCACAGCCCAGCACATTCCAGCACACCCAAGTCCAGCCCAGTGGGAGAATAGCCTATAGGGTATATGGGTAGTTAGATGACTGTACTAGGCTATAAAGGGCTGGGTCAGGCTGGAATAGGCTAAACTAGGGTGTTCTATGCCTTACTAGACTCTAATAGGCTCTATTAGGCTGTACTAGGCTCTTGTCAGCCCTGTAGCCCCTTTGCATTTGAGATTAACCACTGTGTACACGGGCAATAGTTTTACATGAGTTTGTGTCCACCGGCAATAGTTTTACATGAAAATGTCTAGGCTATAGTGCAGTATTGCCCCGTACAACCTAACAGAGCCCAGCACAGCCCACCAGAGCCCATTACAGCCCACCAGAGACCAGCACAGCCCAGGACATTCCAGCACACCCAAGTCCAGCCCAGTGGGAGAATAGCATAGGGTATGGGGGTAGTTAGATGACTGTACTAGGCTATACAGGGCTGGGTCCGCCTGGAATAGGCTAAACTAGGGTGTTCTATGCCTTACTAGACTCTAACAGGCTCTATTAGGCTGTACTAGGCTCTTGTCAGCCCTGTAGCCCCTTTGCACTTGAGATTAACCAATGTGTCCACGGGCAATAGTTTTACATGAGTTTGTGTCCACCGGCAATAGTTTTACATGAACATTTCTAGGCTATAGCGCAGTATTGCCCTGTACAACCTAACAGAGCCCAGCACAGCCCACCAGAGCCCATTACAGCCCACCAGAGCCCAGCACAGCCCAGGACATTCCAGCACACCCAAGTCCAGCCCAGTGGGAGAATAGCATAGGGTATGGGGGTAGTTAGATGACTGTACTAGGCTATACAGGGCTGGGTCCGGCTGGAATAGGCTAAACTAGGGTGTTCTATGCCTTACTAGACTCTAACAGGCTCTATTAGGCTGTACTAGGCTCTTGTCAGCCCTGTAGCCCCTTTGCACTTGAGATTAACCAATGTGTCCACGGGCAATAGTTTTACATGAGTTTGTGTCCACCGGCAATAGTTTTACATGAACATTTCTAGGCTATAGTGCAGTGTTGCCCCGTACAACCTAACAGAGCCCAGCACAGCCCACCAGAGCCCATTGTAGCCCACCAGAGCCCAGCACAGCCCAGCACATTCCAGCACACCCAAGTCCAGCCCAGTGGGAGAATAGCCTATAGGGTATATGGGTAGTTAGATGACTGTACTAGGCTATAAAGGGCTGGGTCCGGCTGGAATAGGCTAAACTAGGGTGTTCTATGCCTTACTAGAGTCTAATAGGCTCTATTAGGCTGTCCTAGGCTCATGTCAGCGCTGTAGCCCCCTTGCACTTGAGATTAACCAATGTGTCCACGGGCAATAGTTTTACATGAGTTTGTGTCCACCGGCATTAGTTTTACATGAACATTTCTAGGCTATAGTGCAGTACTGCCCCGTACAACCTAACAGAGCCCAGCACAGCCCACCAGAGCCCATTACATTCCACCAGAGCCCAGCACAGCCCAGCACTTTCCACAACACCCAAGTCCAGCCCATTCGGAGAATAGCCTATAGGGTATGTGGGTAGTTAGATGACTGTACTAGGCTATACAGGGCTGGGTCCGGCTGGAATAGGCTAAACTAGGGTGTTCTATGCCTTACTAGACTCTAACAGGCTCTATTAGGCTGTACTAGGCTCTTGTCAGCCCTGTAGCCCCTTTGCACTTGAGATTAACCAATGTGTCCACGGGCAATAGTTTTACATGAGTTTGTGTCCACCGGCAATAGTTTTACATGAACATTTCTAGGCTATAGCGCAGTATTGCCCCGTACAACCTAACAGAGCCCAGCACAGCCCACCAGAGCCCATTACAGCCCACCAGAGACCAGCACAGCCCAGGACATTCCAGCACACCCAAGTCCAGCCCAGTGGGAGAATAGCATAGGGTATGGGGGTAGTTAGATGACTGTACTAGGCTATACAGGGCTGGGTCCGGCTGGAATAGGCTAAACTAGGGTGTTCTATGCCTTACTAGACTCTAACAGGCTCTATTAGGCTGTACTAGGCTCTTGTCAGCCCTGTGGCCCCTATGCACTTGAGATTAACCAATGTGTCCACGGGCAATAGTTTTACATGAGTTTGTGTCCACCGGCAATATTTTTACATGAAAATGTCTAGGCTATAGTGCAGTATTGCCCCGTACAACCTAACAGAGCCCAGCACAGCCCACCAGAGCCCATTGTAGCCCACCAGAGCCCAGCACAGCCCAGCACACCCAAGTCCAGCCCAGTGGGAGAATAGCCTATAGGGTATTTGGGTAGTTAGATGACTGTACTAGGCTATACAGGGCTGGGTCCGGCTGGAATAGGCTAAACTAGGGTGTTCTATGCCTTACTAGACTCTAACAGGCTCTATTAGGCTGTACTAGGCTCTTGTCAGCCCTGTGGCGCCTTTGCACTTGAGATTAACCAATGTGTCCACGGGCAATAGTTTTACATGAGTTTGTGTCCACCGGCAATAGTTTTACATGAAAATGTCTAAGCTATAGTGCAGTACTGCCCCGTACAACCTAACAGAGCCCAGCACAGCCCACCAGAGCCCATTAAAGCCCACCAGAGCCCAGCACAGCCCAGCACATTCCAGCACACCCAAGTCCAGCCCAGTGGGAGAATAGCATAGGGTATGGGGGTAGTTAGATGACTGTACTAGGCTATACAGGGCTGGGTCCGGCTGGAATAGGCTAAACTAGGGTGTTCTATGCCTTACTAGACTCTAATAGGCTCTATTAGGCTGTACTAGGCTCTTGTCAGCCCTGTAGCCCCTTTGCACTTGAGATTAACCACTGTGTCCACGGGCAATAGTTTTACATGAGTTTGTGTCCATCGGTAATAGTTAATGCTGGCTGTGTACACATGTCCACTTCCAATAGTTTTGGAAAATAGCCTGCCACCCTGTGGAATTATGCTTGAACTGCAGAAAAGGACCCTAAATACAAAAAAAGGAAACAAAAATCATCCGTGGGACTGATGGGCGAACAAGTGGTATCCACACGCAGAGGGGGGCCCAGAAGACATTTAGAGTCCCCCCGGTGAATTTTCACGCCCCCACAGACTGTACAGTGGAACCCAGAAATTGGCCGTGTCCAAAGGGTATAGGGACTATGGCTCGTGGACACAAAACGCGATAAATGTAATAATAATAAGGGTAATAATAATAATAATAATAATAATAATAATAATAATAATAATAATAATAATAATAATAATAATAATAATAAACTTTATTTGTATAGCACCTTTCATGACATGAAATGCAGCTCAAAGTGCTTTACAGAGCAAGAATACAAGAATACAGTTACAAACAATTTAACAATAAAGCAAACAAAAATAAAATAAAAGCAAAAGCCTAAAACAACATTAAAATAGGCAATACAGTGAGGAATTGGGTGTAATGGGAGTTTATTCCACACTGTCGGTCCGTAAAAGCAGAATGCTGCTTCACCGTATTTTTTACATGTCATTGTAGGCACTTCGAGCAGGTCAGCACTTGAAGACCTGAGGGGCCGGTTTGGAACATATCTCTCTAGGCAGTCATAGAGGTAGGAAGGTGCCAGACCATTTAGAGCTTTATAAACTATTAAAATAATTTTAAAATCAATCCTAAAAACAACCGTGAGCCAGTGAAGTGAAGCTAGAACTGGAGTGATATGTTCTCTCATCCTAGTTTTAGTTAAAATTCTGGCTGCCGCATTTTGAACAAGTTGTAAACTGTCAGTTGTTTTCTTTGGCAGGCCAGATTAGAGTGCGTTGCACTAATCAAGCCGAGAGACAACAGCCGTTTTCAGTGAGTCTGGAAAGACGCCTGAAAGAAGAGAGCTGTTTACAATTCTTAGGATATCTCCAATCACACTGTCTAAAACTTCTTTGAGAAACGGGGTGGGTATTGCATCCAGTGAACAAGATGATGATGTCATCTGTGATATAGTTTTACGGAGTTCCTCTTCATTAATTGCGCAGAATGATATTAGGCTTCCTCTGGAGTGATCTACATTTTTGCACCATGCACCATTTGCAGTGCTAGCAGCAAATGGCATTTTCAGATATCTTAATAATTAAAAACCCACGTCCACCCCCTCCGTCTATAAAAGGACACCTTTATTAATGCCCATTTAAATAGACAGTTAATTATATATTTAGTTATCTAAAATGTAATATTAAATGGAATCTAAAGCTAACCTCTAACTATTATTCTTACTAGTACAGGCCCAAACCCTCATGTCAGTGTCTTTAGGTGTGTGTGTGTGTGTGTGTGTGTGTGTGTGTGTGTGTGTGTGTGTGTGTGTGTGTGTGTGTGTGTGTGTGTGTGTGTGTGTGTGTGTGTGTGTGTGTGTGTGTGTGTGTGTGTGTGTGTGTGTGTGTGTGTGTGTGTGTGTGTCTTTAGGTGTGTGTGTGTGTGTGTGTGTGTGTGTGTGTGTGTGTGTGTGTGTGTGTGTGTGTGTGTGTGTGTGTGTGTGTGTGTGTGTGTGCGTGTGCGTAGTTGGTAGTTGGTACTAGTCGCAGCTGTGCTGCTGTGCCAGAAGCGCTTCCCTTAAAACGCCATAAAAATAAGGGCAGGAGGATAATAATAATAGTAATATAGTAGTAGGATGGCATTAAAACAATGCCCCACCCCTAAAAACAAATTTTAATGTAAATTTCGACTAGTCGACTAGTCGACTACTACTTGGTCAAATGAGTCGACTAGTAAAAATCATTAGTTGTGAATGCCCTAACACACACACACACACACACACACACACACACACACACACACACACACACACACACACATACACACACATTATTATTATATTACAAGTAAGACGAGCGAACGCTGGAAGCGAACGCAGCTCGAAAATATTGTGTATTTACGGACTTGTAATCTGTGTTATTTCACCGTGATGGGGAGAGAACATTGACATTGTGTGTGTGTGTGTGTGTGTGTGTGTTTTGCAGGCTGTTGTGCATTTTAATCAGAGCATTGTCTATATTCCTGCACTCTGGCGCACTCTGGCGGCTGCACACAGGCAGTGCACGCACACAGAGACACAGACACACAGGCAGTGCACGCACACAGAGACACAGACACACACACACACACACACACACACACACACACACACACACACACACAACCCGAGCACGGTTTCATAGTAAGCTGCACTTGGGCGGAGGCGCGGCTTCGCTGCGCCTCCTTCCGAGTTCGCAATTATTATTTATATATTTATTTTTAAATGAAACCACTTTGGTTTGTTGTGGCAGTTGTAGCATTTCAAATCTTTTTCAGTTATTTGTATTTTGCAAAGTTTGAATGTTGGTTTGGTGCATTGCTCCACCATGGCTAGAACCAGCCATGCTAACAACTGTTGATGTCGCTGTTGACCTTTTGACCTATTGCTAAGTCTCTCAAATGCCTCTAATTCCCAATCACGGTTTAGCAACCGTTACCGTCAGCCATTGTCCTGTTTCATCTCTGCAGAACTACAGTACATGGAGTTGATGCAGTTGCTTTGTGATTTCACAACATAATCAGGTCCATACACAGACAGCCCCATCTGCAGTTGAAGTTGACAAAGTGTGTGCCTGAAAATGCACGAAGCACGATTTTCATTGTATTATTCACCAAATCAAAACTCATGCTGTTTGGCTTAATGTCAACATAATAAAATGTGGAGCCTCCATTTGACGACCAACATGATACCAGTCACAATACCACTGTCCCTCTGGGCTATGGGATCACAATGCTGCTCCAGCAAGGAGCATTGTGGAATAATACTGGAGTTATTATGTTAGTACTTACTTTCTAGCTGTTCAGATATTTTAATTTAATGTAATTTAATAATTTCTAATATAACTGCTTATGATTATAATAACCCTACTTACTTCCTGTCAGATCCTTGCAATAGGAGTGTGTTGAAGACACAGTTAATGTTCACTGTGCATTCTGTCCACATTAAGAGTTCCTTCATCTGGGAGTGAGAGGAGCTGTCAGCTTGGTTCACACACAGCCACTAGGGGGGAGACATTTCCCTCAAGTTCCCTGATAAACACTTCAGGTTGGCCCACTAAATGAATCAATCCTGAAGCCCTGCTCTTTTATCTCTGTTCAGTGTGCTTTAGTCTGAATGACTGCATGATAACAACCTCAAACCATACATTTAATTACTGTTCTAAAGGTCATATTGTCTACCATTTCAAACATACGCCATCAATTAATCTGATTGATGTGGTATAATAATCATAACCACACCTGTGAAGTCTTTCGACAGTTCTATAACAACACAGTACATAATGTGATACACTAAGTCATAATTAGAAACTTTCTAAAAAAATAACCATAAAATACAAATGAGAAGCTCATAATTTTGAGAGAGTAAGTGATTATTTTGAGATACTATATCATTTTGTTTGGAAATGTATCAATATTTTGAGATATTACGTATTGTGAAATTTCACTGTTGCAATTGGTTTAGATGATTTTCATCACATTGGTGTAAAAGTGTTTCCCTATTGGTCTATAAAGTGTAGAGTAGTGACAAGTTGAAATGAACAACAACAACCGCACTCACGCACGCACACATGCACGCACGCACACACACACACACAATTTTTCATTTTGCTGTTGTTTTTCCATCTTTAAATCCTATAAAGCCATAAAAACTGCGTGATATTGCTTTTTGTTACTAGCATTTCCGTTTCCGTTTTCCGGCCGTATAACGTCATTTTCGCGGGAAGGGCACCCCACCACACTTTCAACAGAGAATATGTTCATAAAAGGTTTTCGGGGGTGAAATTCTTGGAGTGGGTGTTGTGAAACATTTGCCACTCACAAAAGATATACAATTTAACTTTTTTGAAAAAGTTACCTAGTATTGCTTTAGGGTGTGAATCACATTTTCCCATTGCCTCCGTCATTATATAATTTTTAAATCCGGACTTCAGTGGGAATTTCAAATATAGTGAAAATGGGAGGTCTTCAAGCTCACAATGCGTTGCATGGCGACGCGTTGTGAGCTTGTAGATCTGTTATTTTCAGATATGTATCGATATTATTTGAAAGATTCTGGAAATCTTTGGGGAAAATGTCTAATTATTAACGAAGCATTGCATTGATATGAAAAAAAAAATGTTGTGTACTTTTGAATACATTTGTGGTTTTAAAAACATGTACTTTTAAATACATAAGTAGTTTTAAAAGCAAGTAGGCTACTGTAGTACTTTAACTCAAGTTCAAATCTGACCAGGAGTATCTATAATTTGACTCAAGTACTGGGGTTGAGTAAAGTGTCCGCCACTGTTTATCAGTCACCAGTCAAATATGTGATAGAACAGTAATGACAACAAAACAACAATAAAAGCAGATTACTGTGATTTATACTGTATTGTTACTGTTTTACAGTTCAAACAACAGCTGTAGACAGGATGTCCAGTGGAACCGCAACTTCCATCAGAGGTGAGTTCTATTAAAACACATGAAACCAACAAACTGATACGTCACATTTTTATGAATATTATGTTTATTTTTCCAACCAGGGAAGAACAGCGACCCATCAGAATTGAGAATTGTTCTGATCGGGGGAAGACATGGAGGTGGACCGTGTGGAAAGAGTTCAGTAGGAAACATCATCCTGGGCAGAGATGTTTTTAAAACTAAAAGATTTACATCTAAGAGTGTCATGAGACAAGAGGAAGTGTCAGGGAGACAGGTCACTGTGGTAGACACTCCAGGATGGATGTCTGGTCATCCCCTAGATCTGACCCGAAAACTGACTCAGTTAGAAATCCAACAGAGTGTGTATCTGTGTTCTCCAGGACCCCATGTCTTTGCCCTAGTGATGAGACTGGACCTCCAAAGTGTAGGATCAGGGATGTCAGCAGAGGAGCATGTGAGGTTTCTCCTCAGTGACAGAGCGTGGAAACACACTATTGTGGTATTCACTGTAGCTGATAAAAACAACATGAGACCTGATCTCATTAGATTTGACCCTGACTTAAGATATCTTACAGAGAAATGTGAAGGCCGCTTCCATGTTCTTAACATTAGTGACAGAGGAGATGGTAGTCAGGTCACAGAGCTGTTGCACAAGGTAGATCAGATGGTGACTAGTAATGAGTGTCACTATGAGACAGAAGAACACGTCTCAGAGGAACTGAAGGAGATGGATAGAACTATCAGAAGAAGAGCAGAACAAAGGACGGCAGACACTCAGAATCAAACAGCTGGACTTCCAAAAGAAATTGGTATGTTTTGTTTTACTTTAAGAAAGAATATTTTATTACTTTTGACCAGGAGGTTCATGTCTGTCTGTCTGTCTGTCTGTCTGTCTGTCTGTCTGATCTGTCTCATAAACCATTAGGCAGATGAGTGTCATATTTCTTTTGCACAATGTCATCAAGATCAAGCCAAGGTCAATAACAACTACAACTATAACTACATGTACAGTACAGTATTTTGTTTTAGTGAATTAATAATTGTAGGAAATCGTTCCTCCAGGCTATGGGATAGGCACCCTGAGACGGACTAGCTAATCAGGGGGCTACATGTCCGGTTTATGAGATCCACAATACTAACAATCCAAATATAATTTGGTCAAATACAATGTTGTTTAACTTCCTCTTATGAAGGACTCACACAGTGAGAACCAACACTTACAGTTCAAATCACTGCCTTTGATTGACTGTTCATACAAACATAATTGATATAAAAAACGAATAGTAGGAATGTTCATGCAAAAAGATATAAAAAATCTCCCACTTAGCAGTGCAACAATGAATCAAACTAATACATTTAATAATTTAATAATCGATTATAAAAAAAATATTGATAACTTGATAAAATAATAAATGAATAATTGATCCCTATTTTGGGCTTGTCATTATAATTGAACATTTAAAAAAAGGTAAACTAATAGTGAAAGTAGCAGATCTACAAGCTCACAGTGTGACGTGTTGTGAGCTTGTAGATCTGCTGTTCTCACTATTTTTGCACGACACTGTTGTGTGACAAAGTATAAAATAGGACATAAGTGGCTAATCATTGAATTACACCCCATCCAAACTGCACTGTAATATTAGTTAATATGAATGGTTTATATATACTAAACCATTCATTATGAAAACAAGACAGGGTATAATAACAGAGTAGCTCCCATGTGGATCTCAGACTTCATGTGGTCAGTCTATCTATAACATTTATGACATTTCTATAGATATCTATGACACATCTATGACACATCTATGACATTTCTAGGACATAATTATGTATAACATATGACTCCATATTTGGCCAAAGTTTCAGCCTGATCCAACCCAAATTCAATTCCATTATAAAATGTAAGTTATAAAAAGCATATCTCTGCTGTCCAACTCCAAAACATTTTTTTTCAGGAAATGAAAAAACAAAATATAAACTTTTCAGGAAATGAAGAAAACCTTATAATTAAAACAAAGCAATGCTGCCTCATCAAATCCCCCCCCCGACAGGACAAAGGCATTTGCCTACATTGCCTGTGCTTAAACACGGCCCTGCACACACACACACACACACACACACACACACACACACACACACACACACACACACACACACACACACACACACACACACACACACACACACACACACACACACACACACACACACACACACACACATTTTGTAGATGTATTGTGCCACTGTAACTTGACTCTAGGTAATAAAGTCACTGCATACATCACTGTACTCTACTGAACACACCTTATTGTTCATTTAACTTGTATCAATGTGATTATTAGATATTAAGAAGAACATATAATTACCTGGACATTGTTGCTTTGTTCCTTGACCACATTAAGGCTATTTTGAGCATTTCATTAAACAGAGGCAGCTCCACGGATCATGTTCAACTCAGATTTGGCTCAACAACGGGAATGAACTCGTTCTCATGCTATTCAACAAAAAATGTGGAATGCCCTACCAAAAGGAGTAAAGGAGTGTAAAACCCT
>NC_137617.1:1453593-1548593 GCF_963280865.1 Gymnoscopelus braueri | reverse complement strand
AACAGTCTGAGAGGAACAGAGCTGGAAACCTCATTCTGCAGCAGAGTGTGTTTACAGAAACTCTACACAAGGTGAGTAATATGATATGAATGTGATGTTATAATGAATGAGCTCAAAGTAAACAGTGAAGAGATCAAATATAAATGTGTTCTGATGATAATGTGAAAGTATCTGCTGTCATGAATGTTTGAGACATCATGTGATCAATGAACTGTCAGTGATCAATACACACATGTTCATTTTCAAATAGATTCTCATCATGTCTGTATCTTTCATGTAAACATGTACAGTGCAACTGAGGTCTGTTTTACTTAGACTAGAGGGTTCAGTCTTTATCCTCTTTTACAGTTTAGAATGATAATGATCAGTAAAGCAGAGAGAAAGATGATAAAGAGAGGTAGACAATGAATGGGTAAGAGAGAGAGAGAGAGAGAGAGAGAGAGAGAGAGAGAGAGAGAGAGAGAGAGAGAGAGAGAGAGAGAGAGAGAGAGAGAGAGAGTAGGATAGGATAGGATAATCATCCAGGGGTACAGTAGGTTCAGGATGTTATCAGCAAAGAGTAAAAGTATAAAGTGTCACATGGTGCTGAGTCCTTCATGACTGTATTTAGAATGTAACTACTAGATTCTCATCCGCTGCGCAGGGCTTTGTGTTTGTTGGTCCCTCCGTGTCCCTCTCTCTGTGTCCGTGTCGCTGCAGCACAGAGTGGGCAGTAGAGATGGGATTTATGTGTCTTTGAAGGGAGGCGGATCGTGGGGTTCTGTTCCTTTCAAAGAGGCTTTGTGAATACTGGCTCATTTATGGCTCAGGTGTATATTATAGATACGTAGAAATAGATATAAATATGTATGTATTGATATGTCATATTGTAGATATAATTTATATGTGACTGTAAGTATGTGTTATTATGTACTATAATACAGCATATGACATTATAAGAAAAATAGATGTTATGAGGTAGAAGAAAAAAAACAACAACATGGGGGACCCCCAGGAGGTCCGCGGACCTCCTGGGAGTCTAGGGACCCCCGTGAAACATTGCGTACCCCTTGGGTTGTAAAGACGGGCTCATTTATGGCTCATGTGTATATTATATATATTTTAAGAATATATATAAATATGTATGTATTCATGTCATAATAGTATGTATATTTATATTGTAGATATAATGTTATGTTAAATATGTGTTATGTACTGTAATCCAGCATATAACATGATGATATAATAATATATTATTATGTAATAATATATAATGTAATATAATATATAAGATCATTAATACAATATTTATTATTATTTATTTAGTATAAGATGTAATATACATAATAATACAATTATTGTAATGTCTAATATTATGATATCTAACAGTTTATTGCAATAATAATTGTAATGTGTAATTTATTTATATATAATAACATATGTAGAATCTATATAAATATCCATATTCATATGTATATTATTTATGTAGATCCACTGTCTTTCTCTTGTGTAATACTATATAACATGTAGAATATATGTAAATATCCATATAATATCCATCCATCCATATGTATATTATTTATATAGATCCACAGTCTCTCTCCCTCTCTCTCTGTCGTTTTTTCATAAACCTGGTTGCTTGTTTCTTGCGCACAATCTGGTAACACAGAAAGCTGGGAGAGAATTGTGTCTGGAATTTGTGTTGGACGGATTTAATTATGGTCAGAGGAGGCAAATGTGTGTTGAGCAATGAAAAGTGGACGAATAACTGTGTGAATGAATTGCGCATGTTGTGAAATGAAGTGGCTTCAGTGAGACCACCGGAAGAGAGCGGATCTCTCAAATGTATATTAGATACATAAATATTTGTATTAAAGCACGTCCCCTGGTGGACATTTACAGTATGCTCCACTGTGTGCACCTTTCTAGTTAGGTTCCATTAAAGGATCTACACCATGAATTTAAAAATAATATTTGATATTTAATATCATATGGTGTATGTACCTCAAAACGTTTTCAAAAGGTTTGAGCCTAAATCATCACTCAGATATACTCATCCCAAGTCAATTGTCTCTGGCTTATACAGCACTTTCAGCTGCAATACCAAAACGTCCTTTTGGGCAGGGGGGGGCTACTGAGCAATTCTGTCTGGCCATCATCAATGCAATGGCAATGCAAGTGATGTCACTTGCATTGCCATTCTGAAATGGCCTGTTCAGACACGCCCATTCTGAAAATCTCTGAAATGAGAATGAATGACTGAATGTTAAAACACAAGAGACACTGGGGAGCCCAAAAAATACCCCCCCCCAAAAAAAATGAAATTCATGGTGTGGCCTTTGCAGACATTTGCTGATTGGTCAATCAGTTTTTACCGCATGCGAAAAGACGCACAAATCGAACTGGGTTCGATTGAAAAAATAAAAACGCACCGCCGCAGCCACTTGCCGCACGGCAAATTCGGAACGGTGTGCATAGAGATAGATCATGTGTTCTTTTAAAACATGATATTGTCCGTTTTTTCCGTGCGAAAAATCTCACCCTGTCTGTAAAGGCCTTAAATCCATTCCATACAGTTATTGTTATTTTATTTTTTTGTAGTGTTACTGTGGCACTGTTAGACAAAGTGATGGAGAATAATTACAAATACATTCAGTGAGTTCATTTCTGACAAGCTTGAGAAAGTAACTCCAATGAGGACAGAATAGAATAAATGTCTTGTTTATTATGACTAACATACAGTAAACCTCATATTCCAGGAGATTAAAACCCAGACTAAACTGACAGAATGTGTCAGACAACAGAGAAGAGTTGCTGACAGAAATGTGAGTGTGGTGAACTGTCCAGACTGGTCGACTACACTACACGGTGTGACTCTGTGTTCTCCTGGACCCCATGCTGTCCTGGTGACTGTTGATGTCAGGTCCAGTTTCTCTGAAGCTGACAGGAGATCAGTGGAGGAACACATGGAGCTGCTGGGGGACAGGGTCTGGAGACACACTCTGGTTCTGTTCACATGGGGATACTGGCTGGGAGAGAGACGTGTTGAGGAGTACATAGAGTCTGAAGGAGAACGTCTGAGGTGGCTCCTGGAGAAATGTGGCTTCAGGTATCATGTTCTAGATGGTGTCAAGTGGGACATTTCAGAAGTAACAGAGCTGATGGAGAAAACGGAAGACATGGTAACGTTGAACAGTGGACACTTTGGACCTTCAAGACAGAAGACACTGTTTGAAAGACTGAAAGGAAAGAAAACAGAAGAAGAATGGAAGAAGAGAGAGCAGGAGATAGTAGTGAGGATGTTGGTGTCGGAGCCAGAAGAACCAACCCTGCCAGCTGCCAGGAGAAGGAACAGCATGGATCATAGAGTTATTCCAAGTAGTGAGTATCAATAAACTGTCTGCAATATGTTGTAACTGTTCCTGTGTGTGTGTGTGTGTGTGTGTGTGTGTGTGTGTGTGTGTGTGTGTGTGTGTGCGCGCGTGCGTGCGTGCGTGCGTGCGTGCGTGCGTGCGTGCGTGCGTGCGTGCGTGCGTGCGTGCGTGCGTGCGTGCATGCGTGCGTGCATGCGTGAACTTGAAGGGAATCATTAGGCTGTCTTGAAGAGATGATGATATGTTTGATGGAAGAGGTCAAAATGACATCATGGTTCTTATGTGAGGAACAGAGACATGTAGAGATGGTGGGCGGGGCTGCAGGGTTTTCACATCCAGGTGTGTTTTATTCTCATTGTAAATGTCTTTCTGTCTGTTGTATTCTGTTGCAGTGAGTGGTGGAACACGATCTGAAGCAGGAAGTTCATACCGCTGGTCACCTGACAAGGTCTCTGATTGGCTGCTGAAGAGACATCCTGGACCAATAGCGTCCTCTTCAGGATATGACACCATGAGTGAAGTTCCCAGCCAAGCAGATACTGATGTAAGTGTACATGGGTCTTTTTCTTAATTTAGCTATTTCTATACATTTTCGGCTGTCTTTTTGGAAAATTCCAGCCCGATAGAAAATATTTAAAAATAGTTTTTGCATTTCCGTGAGGACACGGTAAACCATGGATTTGTCTGCCACGCCACATTGTGCGCCACAGTTTCTGGCTTATGACGTCATCTCCTTTAATTAATTCCTTCAGGCGTTACCTTCATTGTTTACATCAGGATTACATTATATTTCATGCAATGGTGGGCATGGACGATAATAGCGTTGGTTCTAACCCTGCAAACAGTACATTTGCTATTCCACTATATTGAGGAACAGACGTGTCAGAATGTACTATGGAGGTCACTGTATTTATAATCCAACATTCAGACGGTAACAACCAGTGTCAGGCTCTCTAAATATGTTAATGTATATTAACCTATTTCTACAGTTTCATTGAAGTGAACATGCATTTAAAGATCATAGTTTTTAGTTTTAGGTTGCATGTAATGGATTGATCCTGTAGTGCAGTGGTTCACCTGTGGGTTGAGACCCCCTGGGGGATCCCCACATGATGTTGGGGGGTTCCCCAGATGACAGTAAAGTGACAATTTGAGGACTTTTACAACCTTTTTAATACTGTAAAAAATTGCTTGTAGAACAGCTATTTTAACAGTAGGCTATTTTATCAGTAGAAACGAGTCAAACTAAATTGAATGCCTCAACTCCTACAATTCCAAGTGGTTGTCGGGGGTCCCCAGTTCAATTATGATTATTTTGGGGGTTGCCCAGTTCAAATGATTATTTTGGGGGGTCGCAGCCTGAAAAGGTTGAGAACCACTGCTGTAGTGTATACTAATGTACACTGTTCTGTTTCAGTCTGTTTACAGAGGACATGTTGGACCTTTAGACTCAACAGAAGACAGCTCTGTCAGAGACACAAGACACTTCAAGGTGGGACATGAGACAAGACAGAAGACACTGTTTGAAAGACTGACAAGAAAGAAAAACTTAGAAATAACAAAAGAAGAATGGAGGAGAAGAGAGCAGGACTTGATAGAGAGTATGTTGAAGTTTGTGGTGTCGGAGCCAGAAGAACCAACCCTGCCAGCTGTCAGGAGAAGACACAGCCTGGATCATGCAGTTATTCCAAGTAGTGAGTATCAATAAACTGTCTGCAACATATTGTAACTGTTCCTGTGTGTGTGCACGTGTGCGTGTGCATGTGCGTGTGCGTGTGCATGTGCATGTGTGTGTGTGTGTGTGTGTGTGTGTGTGTGTGTGTGTGTGTGTGTGTGTAAACCTGAAGGGAATCAGTAGGCTGCCCTGAAGAGATGATGACCTTCTGGGGTAGCAGAGGTCAAAGGTCAAAATGACATCATGGTTCATAATGTGAGGAACAGAGACATGAGATGTCTCAGAGAGATGGTAGGCAGGGCTGCAGGGGGGGGGGGGCTGCAGGGTTTTCACATCCAGGTGTGTTTTTATTGTCATTGTAAATGACTGTCTGTTGTCTTCTGTTGCAGTGAGTGGTGGAACACCATCTGAAGCAGGAAGTTCATACTACCGATCACCTGGCAGGAAGGTCTCTGATTGGCTGCTGAAGAGACTTCCTGGAACAACAGCGTCCTCTTCAGGAGTTGACACCATGAGTGAAGTTGACACCCTGACAGGTGCTGATGAGATGAGTGTGAGAGATGAAGATGTTTCATGAAATGGAGTCATAGTTGAATGGGTAGAGAGCCAGTCTGGGAAACAAAAGGTACCAGGTTTGAATCCCAGCCCCGGCAATGTGTCTAGATGTCCCTAAGCAAGACAGTTAATCCCTAACAACTTTTACTGTTTTTACATCTTGATGTAGCCGTTGATGACTAATAGTGTTGGTTACAATTGGAACATAATGTTTTATGATGTATATTAATTCCATATATTGTATATATATGTATATAATAGATAAATCAGCTTTAAGAATATACAATCTGGCCATATTAGGCTAATATTTGCATTTTTCAGTAGTCAAGGACATGTTGACAGTACACATTTAATGTCTTACTAAAATATGTGTTTACTATCTATACAGATGATTGATATACATACAGATTAAACAGGCAAATTAATAGAAGTAAAGGTGTGTCATGTCTTCATATCAAAGGGCATGAATCTTTCTAGAATAAAGGACAATCTAAGATTACATATTCACAAAATATGAAATATATTCTGTTACAGTATGGACAATTCCTGCTCTTAACACCTGCTGTATGTACAGTACATTAAACACACTCTCATAACCTGTTTACCTGTCCAAATGGCTGCCATGTAAATGCCCATCAATATCACAACATAATTTAACCTGGGAACACATCAATATAGTTTGTTTTCCCAATTTAAAGACTGAACTGGCAGATATAGCATGTCAGATTGTCACATCGATTTTCCATTGGTGTGATCAGAAATTTAAAATTTTTATAAATTACTTTAAGTCTTCCATAAAAAAAAAAATGTAACCTTCCATTTCACTAACAATAATAGACAAAATTAGGACTTTTATTGAAAAGCATTTAATTATGTAAAATTTGTATAAAACATTTACGTAAAATACAGAATAAATACAGACATTGTGAATTAAAGAACAGAACCGTATCAGAACAGTGATTTACAGACTGCACAAAATGGCTGCCAAAGACAAAAGGTCCATTTCATTCTGAACCAACGTACAAAACGTTTGAATCACAGCAGGTTATCTGACAACATTTAGATGTTTCATTTAGGTCTTAAAGGGATATTTCACTTTCAAACATGTTTGGGGTCATTTTAACGTCTACTCTGGCTTTTGTGTTTCACCCCACACAGTTTTGAAGTTGCTTGATTCAGTATTTAGATGTTTGATATAAATTTTTTATCAGACCATTCACTCCATTTTAACCATGTTAGATTCATTGAAAATGTCCTTGGTTCTGGTGACTGATAATGTCCTTCTAAAATGTGAGGGGCTGTTTTTTCAATACATTTTTCCGTTCATTTTTTATTAATTTTTTTATTAACCCAAAACAATTATAACAACACAAAAGCCTGAGTCGACGATAAAAGGACCCCAAACATATTTGAAAGTGAGATATCCCTTTAATAACATTATGCAGACTTCAATCCAGAACTTGCAATAGGAATACACTGAAACCATTTATTACATTGAATTCCTACATAGTGCTCAAACGTTTTGTACATTTGTACACTAGAGTTACACACCTGTAAGGGTCTAAATAGAACCCCCCTCAGGGAACCCTGAGGGTCCCTGGACCCCATTTTGAGTTTCAGACGTACTGAAAGACCAAAAACATGGTTCTCTTCATATTTGATACAGGTAAAGGGAATAAAATCTGCATAATCTTTCATAAAATATCTCCTAATCATAGACCCAGTTATTATTATTATTATTATTATTAGGCTGCAAAGGTGTCTACATATGAAAGCAAGGTATCTGTAGCCTGCTAGCATTTTTAATTTCAAGGACCTCCATGACCCCTCAGGGTTACAGACCCTTAAGAGGTCTGTGTAACTCTCAGAGTTACACAGACCTCTTAAGGGTCCATTCAGAAGCCCCTAAAGGAACCCTGAGTGAGGGTCCCTGCTGGACCACCGTCACACAGAGCTTTGGTCCCTCCTGGACTCCTAAGGTTTAGAGTGTGGTCTTGGCTTCCTTCAGCCACTCACTGAAGCACTTCTCCATGGCTCTCCTGCTAGCGTAACTGCCCACGTTGACGGTGGGAATGACCTTGAGGGGCTGCAGCCACTGGACAAACCTCTTCATCTCCACAAAGCTGCTGTGCTCACTGTAGGGGACGCCTGTTGAGACACAATATACCTAGAATGTAGTCAGAGTGTTGCCTCCATCAGGCTCAAACTGATTCTAACTCCCAACTTAGTCACATACGCTATGTGTACACTAGCACCCTCAAATCACATCTTTGGCCTACCCGGACTGGAATCAGATAGTAATCCGACAGTAAAAAAAACAACAGCAACCATGGAAATATACTTATTTTTTTATCAGATTTGAATCACTTTCCTCGGCTTTGTTCAGACTGCATAATATCAATCGACTCAGATAATCTGGATAGGAGCTGATGTACCATTAAGCTTAGATTGGCATATCTTACTTAGTAGGACAGCATCATATGAATGCGTTAAACAGAATCCATTCTTTTGGGGTCCAAACATACCCTTAGTAATGCAAATTATTTCAAGGTATTACAAGAAAGTCAATCAAAGGACAAGATTTTTGGGCAGGATTCCCTCTTTTGTCAACAAAAGTGCTCTCAAGACTTGCTGGAGCCCTCATTCAATGCCATTTTGATCATGCTTGCACCTCTTGGTTTGCACCCGCCTAATTACAACACACTTTGCTAGTTTGAGATGGCTCAGGTTGGAAGACAGGGTTAAGCAATTATCAATTATTTAAGATATGCAAAGGGACAGTGCCCTCATACCTGTCCAACTACTTCTATAAAGTGAGTGACACCCACAGCCACAACACCAGAGGGAGCAACCATCCAAATTTAGAACAAGCATGGGAAGATTCTCATTCTATTACTCTGCCACCACAATGTGGAATGCCCTGACATTATCCATTACACTATGTGAATCACTGGTTTCTTTCAAAACTGGCCTGAAAAAACATCTATCAGAAGACAACAAGGGGACGAAGATTTTAATTCCCATCGAAAGGAGGTGTCATTCACTGCTGCCTTTTTCTCCTTTGTAAACTTTGTATTGTATTGTATTGTTATTTGTTCATGGCATTTATTAATGTGTTAATATGCTATGTTGATGGATTGAATATCATAGGACCACAATGGAAACAAGTCCCATGGACTTTTTGGTTAAATGGTTAAACAGGGCTGCCCCTACTAATTGTTTTCAAAATAATATTCGTTTATTCTATGAAATATATTTTTAATTGAGATATATATATTTTTTTCCATATTGCTGTCATGTCTTAATACAATTATGCTTTTAACAAGCAAAATAAGCAGGCGCCGATCACCCAGGGCTCTGGCACCCATGGGCGACAACGAGCGCCCACTGGGAATGCGCTGGTCAGACGGTTAAAATGCTTTGTAACGTGTGCACTGCGCAGGATGCATGATAGCACGTAATTCTGTCATTCAAACTCTCTTTCTTCAAAGTCTGATTATTAATTCCTTGCGCCAGTTATTATCCGCCAATTGTACATCTTGAAATATAGCCTACATTCACTGTTTCTCTTTGTCGCTCTCCGTCTCTCTCTCCCCGTCTCTCAGAGAGAGAGAGAGAGAGAGAGAGAGAGAGAGAGACTGTCCGAAAAGGTCTCATCTCACAGTAAACACTCTAGCCTCTTCAGTAAGGTGTTAAACTTGGTCACACAGCTGTTTGTGGTGCTGGGTGCACTGATATGTGAACATCTTTGTACAAACGTTACATGCCAATTAAGTATTGAGGCAAGGGTGATTTGAGCTGCCCGTCACTCTGATCTGCGCAGTGCTGACCACCTGCAGTGAGTGAATCTAACATAGCCTACTGAAGCTACAGACAGACACTGTCGGTTTGAAAAAATGAGTTTGGATTACTTTGTTTGATAGGAAAGCGTTGCGATGGAGAAATCACATCTAATATAGAGACCTGGATGTGAATCGCCCATGTTACCTCGTAGCCTACTGCACGCTGCCTGTGATCCGGTCGATTTTAAAGAAATAATCCAGCGTTTATTTTGAGGTGAGGAGATGAAGAATGCATAGGCCTACGTTTTCAATCACAATAGTTTGGCTGAAGATCCATTCTATATGTCATGTCAAACTTTAAGGGCAGCTGGTCAGCTTCGTTCCAACCGTCTCTGACTTGCGCTGGAGTGACAACCTAATTGGTATGAGTTACTTTTGCACTGCGCACTGGAATGATGTAATTCATTATTTGGGAGCAGGTGTGTTTCTAAAAGATTCCAATAATATAAACATTTTAAATGGCTTTTCATATCCTATAAAAAAATTTTCAAATGAGATTTGGCCTTGCCTTATAGATCGAAATGTGCTCAGTTTTGGCTATTTTATGGGTGTTAATTTCAATTAATTAATTAATACATTTTCGATTACTCGAATAACCGTTTTTAGAAGTGTCGTGTATACGTCAGTGAAATTAACCGCTGGGAACATCCCTATCCGCCCATTTCTGCTTTCAAGATTTTCCGCCATTTTGCGTTATCTTCAAAAAAAACATGCAAAAGACGTTTTGCTACTACGTCTTTGGTCATGTGATCAAGATGTATCAGTCAGATTTTTCATGTTCCATTCCGATTGGCTACGATTGGCTTCTGAAATTTGTGGGAGGGTCCCGTTTGGCAGAAAACGGCACAGCGTCCTATCTGTCCCAAATTGACACACATTGAGAGGCCACTAATCACCGCAGAGCTAAAGTGATTTCACTTCCATCCATAGGGGGCGCAAAAATTCTACAAATTAGGAACAGTAAAGGCCCTAGTATGTGTGTGTGTGTGTGTGTGTGTGTGTGTGTGTGTGTGTGTGTGTGTGTGTGTGTGTGTGTGTGTGTGTGTGTGTGTGTGTGTGTGTGTGTGTGTGTGTGTACCGTAGATGGTGATGTTTCCGCTGCTCTGAGGCCGGATGTCCTCCACGTTGTCCCCCTGCTTACTGAAGGTCCATCCTGTAGGCTTGAAGGCCAGCAGCTGGTCATACTGAGCCGAGAACCTGCTCAGATACTCCTTCAGATGCTGACAGAGGAGACACAACACCTTCACTGGCATCCAAACAGCAGTTATACTCTTAAACTACTTAAACCAGGGGTAGGGTGCCAACATTGGCACAGGGGAGGGCCAATGTTGGCCCTCCCCTGTGCCAAACTGGCACACTGGCATAAAGTGTGAGAGAGACGATTTTCTTTTCAAATAAAACAAATAAAAACACTTAGGCAATTTCAATTAACCCTTTAAGACCGGGAACGCATCTGTGTCATTTTTTTATTTCTTTGACTATTAAAAAATAGCAGATATACAAGCCCATAGTGAGTGTAGTGACCACACTGAGTGTCGCGCTATGACCTTGTAGATCTGCTATTTTTTTTTAAATCGTGAAAATGTGTGCAAATCTTTGATTATGTATAATTTTTTAAAGCGAACATTTTTAACTCTGTTACAACTTCTGGGGGTCCCTGGAACAAAATATTTTGAGATGGGGGGGGGGTCCACGGCCAAATACATATCATTTTGGGTGGTCCTTAACATGAAAAAGTTTGGGAACCACTGATATAGCAACAAACGTTTTTTATTTTATTTAGCAGAATCCCCAGAAGCAATGATTTGACTCTTTGTCCACCAGCTCTGTACTTGGCCTGCTCTTTTTTCCTTCTACACCTCTGTGAGCTTGTAGATCTGCTATTTTAGGGTAATGTTCCCCTCAGAATAGGGATGCAAGGGTTGCTAGTGGTTAATGATTTTTTTTTAAAGATTTCCTATCACACAACAATTTGGCGGCCCCCTTGTAGTAACTCTGAGGACCCCCAGGTGAAGACCCGTGCTCTATACTGTACTTAGTAAAACAAACTCGACTTACAACTGTACTCGGACAGCTTTTTTCCATCTACACAAAATCCGCCAAAGTTTGCAGATCTACAAGCTCTCTTATAGATCACTTGTTACTTGTAGAAGCTTGTAGATTCAAATATCTTCCCCAGTAATGACATAATGCCCAATAATGCAATGCCAGGAATAAAGTGAAACTTCCATAGTCACTGTATAGATTACATTTGCATATAGTAGGATATGCATGTTTATCATTAAATACAGCGCACATAATTACATTCAGTTAAACTGCCTGCGGGGAGATAAGGATGTAATTAATTAGCTACACTTTAATGTTCCCATGCCTTTGATGAGCCTCCTCTAAACAAACATTTTAATTTACACATTAGGGGGACGTGTAATTAATCAAAATCTCGAAATAATTGACAACCCACACTTTTAGAAAGTGCTCAGGCTGCAGTTTATAGTTTTTTTTCACAGGAGGGAAAGAGTTTCAGACAACAAAAAGCAAACTTTTTCAGAGCAGATCTACAAGCCAGTCTATTAACTCAAGTCATCGCAAGGTGATGCGTTGTAGATCGGCTATTTTCAATCATCTTCCCCAACCGCTTCAGGGCAGACAGCTAGTAACTTCAGACTTCCTTAACACATTCGGTGCCAGAGTTTTATTAAAACAGTGTACGTTTAGTGCCAGAAATCTCACCGTTTATAATGCTGCGCTGTTTAGAGCTGTAGACTCCACGACGAGCACCCGAATGTAAACAATGGATGCGTGTACGACGATGGATGGTCCTGCTAACGCCTGGAACAATATCATCTCTCACGCGAGTCGCCATTGCGGAGTGATCGCGCACCCAAAATGACTTGTTTTCCCCACTGTAAAAAGTTATGGAGATGCAGAGGTTTTTATCATAAAGATAGAATGGGAGCGGACGGGAGCCAGGTTTTTTGGCACGGTGATCCATCTGTCCCTTCCATTTCAGAGGCACCGTGGGTGATTCCAAAGCTGCGCTAGCCCCCCCAAAAAACGAAAAAAAATAAAAGATTGATAACACGGTAAATCCCGGTTTTGGCACCTAAGCGCTACTCTTTGAAAACGCGGTAACAAACGGTTTTGGCACCCAATGTGTTAAACTTCACACGGATTAGTTTCACGTATTACGACAAGTCAACACAGTTTGTCAACAACATCCTTCTTTATCTTGTGAATTGCACGTGCGATCGACCAGCACAGCCTTTACAATCGACACGACCCCCCCTAAAATGTTCTCCTCGGATTCACACAAATGACCTATTTTCGATTAAAAACTGCAATTTTCGTTTGCATGCCTGAACCCAGCTCTGGTCCTGAGTGTTAGCGAATTCTCTCTAAAGCTCTGTTAGGAGCGGGTGCTATTCCCATGGACTGAACATTCCACTACTGTGCGAGGTCTCCAAAAAGAAAACAATTTAGCTACTCATCAAAACAAAGGCAGTTTTGTGTTGTTGAAAGACTATTCTCCACGGTGGGAAATGTCTCAGGACCCCACCTTCTCTGTATAATACACTTTTTGGGCAGAACATAAAATATGCCCACCAGACGGAAATTATTTGGTCAATGGTCATTTATATCGCTAACGCTCTAGACCAGAGCTAGCCTGAACCTTTACCTTGAAGTTGATCTTCATCATGGGCAGGACGTGGACCTGTGCTGCCTTCCAGTCCGTGGTGATGAGCTGTCTGATGCGGTCCGACTCCAGGCAACACATGGTGTTGTATTTGTCCCGGGACAGACACACCCTGGACCCCAACACCTCTGCCAGCGCTGAAAACAAACACACACACTCATGAGTTTCCTTTTGCTATTCACCCATAAGCATTTAGCCTTAAGCCCACTGGTTCTCAAAGTGGGTTCCAGGGACCCTCGAGGGGTCCTTGAGGGGGTTCCAGGGGCTCTGCCACCAAACGTACTACTCTGCCAATCCCCAGCAAAAATGGAGGAGTAGTTTAAACACTTCGTTTTTGACTTAGTTTTTGACTTTGTGACAGATGACAACACATTTTCTCTCATGGGGTCCATGACACAAAATCTTTTAGTCCGCGACCAAATACATATAAATTTCAATACATATACATATCAAACGTTTGAGAACCACTAGCCTAAGCAATTACTGTAAACTAAAACAAAAAATATATATACTGTAGGTAGGTGTAAGACTGGATGATAATGCCAAATAATATCAGGATATTTTTTATAACATACTTCCACATAGATATTATGGGGATGGCTATAGGGGCTTTTTCCAAAAAAACAAAACACAATGAGATTCTTGATAATCATCAGTAATGCTGCAGCAGTGGCTCAGAGAGGCTGTGTTTCAGCCAGAGTCTGTTTTGTGGGTTTCAACACCATCTGGTGGACAAATGTGCACTGCAGACAGTCACAGTGTGTGTGTGTGTGTGTGTGTGTGTGTGTGTGTGTGTGTGTGCGCGTGTGCGCGTGTGTGACTGTGTGTGTGTGTGTGTGTGTGTGTGTGTGTGTGTGTGTGTGTGTGTGTGTGTGTGTGTGTGTGTGTGTGTGTGTGTGTGTGTGTGTGTGTGTGTGTGTGTTTAGGGCAGCAGTAGCTGAGTGGGTAGAGAGGCTGGAAACCCATATTTTAGGGGCAAACATTCTGCAAAAATAACATGAGCTTGTAGATCAGCTATTTAAATAAAATGAGGGTGTCTGTAGTATATCATCGCTGTCGGGCAGAAACCTCTTATCTCCATATTCGAACTTTTTGTGTTTTTTCCGTAAATGAACGTCCTACTTGATCATACTTCAGCGTCACACAAAAGCATCAAAAGCAGCAGATCTACAAGCTCGAAACGCGGCGCGAAGCGATGCGTTTCGAGCTTGTAGATCTGCTACTTTTGATGCTTTTGAACTTGAATCCTGAAAAGGAACAGTTTTGGACATATGAGGTTTCCACCCGACAGAGACGATATAGGAAGTATAGAGTTTATAGGAAGTATTTATAGTGGTTCCGCTGTTGGCAGCACTCACCCAGAAACACCTTCTCCTTGCCCACAGAGTAGGAGCCACACACCACCAGGGTGCGAGGGGCGAGCGTCACCGACTCGAAGGCCGTGTTGGCCGCAAAGCTGATCACCTTGTCCTGCGTGGGGAACGTGTACTCTGGACTGCAGTAGCTACAGAGGAGAGAGATCAATACACACACACACACACACACACACACACACACACACACACACACACACACACGCACGCACGCACGCACGCACGCACGCACGCACGCACGCACGCACGCACGCACACACACACACACACACACACACACACACACACACACACACACACACACACACACACACACACACACACACACACACACACACACACACCCACACACACACACACAATTACTTTCTCTTTTTCACATGCTTGCGTACAGAACACATTCTCAATCTCTCTCTCTCTCTCTCTCTCTCTCTCTCTATATATATATATATATATATATATATATATATATTTCTTTTTCTCTCTATCTCTCTCACACACAGGTTTGTATTACTAAACTTGAGACATCAATATTTTAAGACAGTGATTTTATGAATGCCATTTGTACAACCCTGACATTTTTAACCCCAACTCTAAAAGCCGAAAACAGCAGATCTACAAGCTCACAACGTGTCGCATTGCGACGCGTTGTGAGCTTGTACTGTAAGATTTGCTGTTTTGTGTAAAAGACGGATCATTTGCAGAGACACAGAGACAGTCACTGACGTGGTGTCCAGGTACAGGATTAGGGGTTAGGGTTAGGGTCACTGACGTGGTGTCCAGGTACAGGGTTAGGGGTTAGGGTTAGGGTCACTGACGTGGTGTCCAGGTACAGGATTAGGGGTTAGGGTTAGGGTCACTGACGTGGTGTCCAGGTACAGGGTTAGGGGTTAGGGTTAGGGTCACTGACGTGGTGTCCAGGTACAGGGTTAGGGTTAGGGCAGGGGTCATCGCCATGCTGGCTTGTAGTGGACATTTTTCTCAAAATTCTGTTTTTGCTATGGACAAAATGAGTAGACAAACACATAAAGAGCTACCCCCAAATGACTACTACAGGTCTGTAACTCTGAGAGTGTACTAATTACATTTGTACACTCTCAGAGTTATGGGGGTCATTGAAAATAAAACGTTTGAGAACCACTAGTACTAGTGGACTCCTACAAGCATGTGCATAGTGTCATATTAAATCAGTGTCATACATATTCTGAGGAAAGCCTGGAGACTGATATTCAGTAATTGGGTCTTATGACCTGACGGAAGGTGACAGGGCATTCGCTGCTAGGGCTCCATTTCTGTGGAACCAACTCCCCCTGCAAATCAGACAGACCACTTCGGTGTCCACTTTTAAAAATCTTTTAAAAACTAATTACTTTAGAATGGCCTTTAGCTAGAAGGAATAGTCAGCTAGTTCTCTGCTTTCACTCTTATTTTTGGTCTTTTTATTTTTGTATGGTTCCTTTGTTTTTAAAATTTCCATCATTGAATTGCCTTTATATTTATTGTGTATTATTGTATTTGTATTGTTAAGCCCTTTGTAAACCTGTTTTTGAAAAGTGCTATATAAATAAAGTTCATTATATATTATTATGATCAAAATAAGAACACTATAATGGTGTGTAAAAAAAAACCCACACATTTGTCCATGTACGGACATATTGATGACCCATGGGGGGGTTATAAGGTCACTAACGTGCAGTGGTGTAAAGTAACTAAGTACATTTACTCAAGTACTGTAAACAAATACAATTTTGAGGTGTTTTTACTTTACTGGAGTTTTTCCAATTTTCAATACTTTTGAGGGTCACTCACGTGGTGTCCAGGTACAGGGTCTGCACCCTACAGCTGAGTATCTCAGGGTATTTCTCCATGGACGGGTCAGCTCTGAAGTCTCCTGTGTGAAGCACTGTCTGACCGTCAGGCAGCAAGAACAGCAGCATGGCCGATCCTGGACAACTGTGGAATACAATACACACACACACGCACGCGCACGCACACGCACACGCACACGCACGCACGCACACACACACACACACACACACACACACACACACACACACACACACACACAAACACACAAACACACACACACACACACACACACACACACACACACACACACACACACACACACACACACAAACACACACACACATACACACACACACACAAACACACACACACACACACACACACACACACGAACACACACACACACGAACACACACACACACACACACACACACACACACACACACACACACACACACACACACACACACACACACACACACACACACACACACACACACACACACACACACACACACACACACACACACACACACAAGTTAAGGAATGGGACCGTTAAGAACCGGAATCGTTAAAATCCTAAAGGATCCCCAGACCCTATTAGTGTGACTCACTGGTTGGCGTCCAGCAGGGTGACCTTGACCCCCTCCACGGTCACCTGGCTGTTCATGGGCAGGATGTGGACGTACTGCTCTGCCACCCTCAGCTTGCTCATCACCAGGTTACCTGTGATCTGAAAACACACACGTACAGTTTAGTTTTAGTCAGTGGTGTAAAGTAACTACAGTAAGTACATGTTACTAAGTACATGTACTCAAGTACTGTACTTGAGTAAAATTTTGAGGTGTTTTTACTTTACTGGAGTATTTCCAATTTGCAGTACTTTACTTCTACTCCACTACATCTCCAGAGGCAAATATTGTACTTTTACTCCACTACAATTATTTGAAAACTTAAGTTGCTAGTTACTTTGCAGATATAAATTACTATATAATAAAACATACATTAACCACTTAAGCCGTATTTTATACATAAGCTATTTGAAAATAGCAGATCTACAAGCTCACAACGCGTTGCGATGCGACGCGTTGTGAGCTTGTGATCTGCTATTTTCAAACATTTTAGTACTTTTACTTTTGGTACTTTAAGTACATTTTGATACCAATACTTTTGTACTTTCACTCAAGTAACATTTTGAGTATTTTTATATTGTGGTATTGCTACTTTTACTTAAGTAACATATCAGAGTACTTCTTCTACCACTGGTTTTAGTCAAGGCTGAAGGGGGAGATCATTTTCCACTGTAGCAACCAAACTGTGGAATGATCTTCCACCCCACATTAGAGCGCCTCAAACCTTGACTGTGTTTACTCCATTAAAACCGTGAACGCATCTGTGTAACCACTTTAACCATTATTTTAGACTTTGGGCTATTCAAAAATAGCAGATCTACAAGCTAATAGTGCCGCGCTTTGAGCTCGTAGATCTGCTATTTTGGAATAATCGTAAAAATGTGTGCAAATCTTTGAATATATATATTTTTTAAATATCATAATTTTTTTGTCGACTAAATCTACAGTTGATTTAGTCGATTTAGTCAAGCTCACAATGCATTGCAGAGTTGTGAGCTTGTAGATTGGCTATTTAGAGAGCGGGACACCCACACCCAACCAAGCATAACATGACTTGTTTTAGTTCTACTGGATCTCCTCTCCACTAGCCCCTACCTAGCATTTTAGTTTTTATTTGTTGACTAACTTATAACTAACAGTATATTTAGTCATAGTTTTAGTCATCATAGCTTAGTTTTTATGGTGTTTTTATTTAGTTTTCGTCAGTGAAAAAAGGAAGGCAACCCCAATTTTTGGGGACGGAATTAACACATTCAATTAACACATTAATTAATTAATTAATCCGCCACTGCCAGCAATTTGACCTTATTTTGACAATCCGCAGATTTCTTTTTTCAACACGGATGTAAACAAACGAGGTCTCGGTGGAAAGACAAGTCTCTCTTCTTCTCACCGAAAAAGAAAATTAATGTAACCGCGATCATCCGTTCTGTAGTTATCATTACATTACATTACATTACATTACACTCATTTAGCAGACGCTTTTGTCCAAAGCGACTTACAATAAGTGCATTGAACATAGTTAGGAAACAAAACTACTAATCACCAGAAGTCTAAAAGTGCATTCTCTTCTAAAACAAGCAACTAAGAGTATACCTAGCGCTAAGGTAAAAGTGCAATATATCAGAAACCTACTTTCTTAAACATATGAGACAAATAGGAAAATCAAATGAGTAAGAGCTAAAACAAATAAGTATCGAATAAACAAGAACCAATAAGACAAGAGCTCGTACAACTAATTGACAACAAGTAGGCAAGGCTAAGGGGAAGGGTCAGGGTGGTGTTTCCTGAAGAGGTGGGTTTTCAGCCTGCGGTGAAAGATGGGCAGTGACTCTGCTGTCCTGACATCAGTGGGGAGTTCATTCCACCACTGTGGGGCCAGAGCAGAAAAAAGCTGTGACCGTGTGTAGTAATTCTTATGACTCTGATAACATTGTAGTGGACGGAGTGAAAAGAAAAAAAGTTTGGGAACCACGGACATATAATACTATACAAGTCTGGACAGAAACAGATGTAAATGGCAACTGGTTGGCCGAGGCATAAAACCACCATGCGGTTATTTCTAGCGTTTCACTTAAAATGCAAACGAAGCGCATTGTTGCCTCTAGACAAACCACAAAGGAATTGGAATTCATGGCAACACTGAGTCAAAGTTGATTAAACCACTAAGACCGGGAACGCATCTGCGTGTCCTTTTTAGATTTCTTTGGCCATTCAAAAATAGCAGATCTACAAGCTCATAGTGCGGCACCGAGTGCCGCACTACGAGCTTGTAGATCTGCTATTTTTTTCGTGCAAATCTTTGAAAATAGATATTTTTTAACTCAAATCTTTGCTTCTGGGGATTCTGCAAATGTCTTCTAAGTCCTAACAGTTAAAAACATTTTTTTTAAACTTACGTTGCTATAATATCAGTTCAGACTAAAAAATGACACACAGATGCGTTCCCAGTCTTAAAGGGTTAAGGCCGAGTCGGCGCGGTGTAGCGGATAAACGAATCAAGCATTTCCCTGCACAGTGGGTGAGCACAGCTGACGGGGTGATTTAGTTTTGTTTTCTTTAAAGAAAGGATCAGGATTTTAGCTTAAAAAAAAAATCAATCTTTCAAAACAAACCACCTGTGAAAGTCATCTCTTTTGGACTACAATACTTCGAAGTCGGCAATTTGAAGAGAACACAGCTTTTTGATTTTAACCTTTTTTTTACAATAATTTTTTTTTCTTCTATCGATGGCTTTTCTGGGATACGGTCGCAGATGAGGACTCAGAACTCAGAGGACGATGGAATAAAATATGGGGTCAAAATAAAGTGCTGTCAAGTCCAAGGCTTGGGGTTATGAAGGGTTATGTGGTTCTCAACCTGTGGGTCGGGACCCCCAGGGGGGTCCCCACATGATTTTGGGGGGGTCCCCAGATAACAGCTAAGTGAAAATGACCACATCAAAAGTAATCAACAAACTATACAATGAAAACTGGTCAAACATATAAGAGTCAAACATTTTGAAAATAGCCGATCTACAAGGCTCACAACGCCTCGCAATGTGAGCCATTGTGAGCTTGTAGATCGGCTATTTTCACAATATGTATCTGTGGAACCGAGTCAAACTAAATGTAATGCCTCAACTAGGGGGCCCCCAGTTCAAAAATATAACATACAGATTGTATAAGTTATATTGTATTAACATACTCTACCATACAGATTGGACAACATTTCATTATATTAATACAACATTTAAATTAATAGTCTAATATTAAGGAAACACACTTAAAACAGCTTAGGACATTTCAGTCTCTAAGGTTTGTCCATAGAGACTGGATTTGGGCTGTATTTTGTTTATGTTTCCAGTGCATTGAGAACTGGGCACACAGTCTGCTGACCAGCACTGTGCAAATCGCCGTGACAGGCCTGCAAATTGTTTTGAACTTGCTAATCAATACGTTAATAATTAACAATTTAAACTGTTTGTGCAGCAACTCTGCAGCTCTGCTGGGATGTGGCTCTGAGTTCCACCACTTGAGAAAAGACTGCTCTGCACAGTGGTTCTCAACCTTTTTAATATCAAGGATTTTTTCTGTATTATCTGTATTTTCATGTTGATTTTTGAACTGTTTGGTTGCTACTATATATGTCTATGAAATTAACTCAAGGACCCCAACGGAAACAAGTCCGCAAGGACTTTTTTGGCCGGACCTTTTAGACAAAAGCATTATAAATGTAACTGTGTTGTTTTACATTCTTTTGCCTAATAAAAATTTCAATCAATTCAATCAATCAAAACCCCCAGTTTGATATGCAGTCGGCCACTGACCCCCAACTGATACCATTTCTATCTCTGGGACCCCGATCTAAATTCTCTGGACAGAATCTCTGCAGTAACTATGTTACAGTAACAGACATACATGTGTTGTAATAGTTGCACACTGTAACTGCAAAATAAAGGCCACCCTACCTACAGACAGTTTTCAAGTTGCTTGATTCAGTATTTTGATATTTGATATTTATTGTATCAGACACGCCCCCTTCCTATACAAACCCATTGTAACTTCAAACTCCATTTTAGATTCATCAAAAACATCCGTCCTTGATTCTGGTGACTCATACTGCCCTCCTAATACGTGAGGGGGGGGCGTGTTTTTTTTATGACTTTTTTATTTTTCCTTGAGGGGGTTCCACTAAATGCGATACAAACTAAATGGACCCCTTATGTTACCTGACAAGATCCCATTGATGCGTTCTTTCAAATCCATCACTTGATGGCCAAGATCGCACTGATGCGTTCTTAAATTTTTTGGGGAAAATTCCACAAGGGGCGACCTAACACAGCTTTGGAATGATCGATCGTCACTCAAAGTAGTAGAATGTGGATGTGACGTCGTTCCAAAAAAACAGGAAGCCATCCGCTTCCTGTTTGGGATTTTCAGAAAAACAGCTGTAACTCAGTTTCTTTTTGAAACCCATTGAAAACCACTAGTTTTCAGCGGGCCGAAGCCCCAAAATGTCGGATCGCGGTTGGAACGCTGTCGTTCCTATGGATACACAGATCCCTCCGATAACCCACAGGGACTATTTTGTTTGTGTTTTTGGGACACAATGTCGGTTGCACTGCGTTTCAAATATCATCGGATTGAGGTAATTATACGCTGGAAAGGGGATAGAAAACTATGTTTAATATCTTGGCAATCAATGTGTTAATCACGGGTCCATTTGGTTCCATTTGTACACCGTCAGAGTTACATGAGGATTAGAGTGTAGATTGGGAGTCCCACATAAAATAATGGGGGTCCGCTACAGCAGTGGTTCCCAAACTTTTTCATGTCAAGGACCCCCAGAATTATATGTATTTGGCCGCGGACCCCCATCTCAAAATATTTTGTTCCAAGGAGCCCCCAGAAGCAAAATAGGCCTGTATTCAAAGATTTGCACGCATTTTCAAGATTTTTCGGAAATTGCAGATCTACAACCTCATAGCGTGGCACAAAGTGACGCGCTATGAGGTTGTAGATCTGCAATTTTTGAATAGCCAAAGAATAAAATGTGGTTAAAGTGGTTACAATTATTGTGACGCCATATTAACACATTTTGGTGGACCAATGCGCTACTGCACAGGGTCGCCGCTGAAATGGGGAGCGGGCACAACACACTTACTCTGTTGCAGTAGATGGGGACTGTAGAGCTCTTCTTCAGGCCTCCATAGTGGTCCGAGTGGAAGTGGGTGAGGAAGTACGCTGCGATGCCCTCAATCTCGCCGTAATTGAAGGCGTCCACAACAAACTTGGTGCCTGAACACAAAGACACAGGATTATTAAATTAAAGGACAACTTAGTATTTTTACAACCAAGGTTTATATTTTAGCTTGTAATTAAAGTAAATAAAAGATGAGCGATCTTTTTTTACAGTGGGCGGGGGCTAAATATGTATTTTTTACACAATAAAAAAGGTCCTGTGGTCTTTGATGGCCAGATGTGAGTTATTGGGGGCTAAAAGAGCTACTGTAAATAATAATAAAGAAAACGCAGAGTTATTGTGTAAAAAAACACAAATTTAGCCACCGGACAGAATGCCCCCGCCCACTGTAAAAAAGATCGCGAAAATTGCTAAAACTATAGAAAGTACATTTAAATGTTTCAACACTCATCTTTTATTTACTTTAATTACAATCTAAAACATAAACCTTGGTTGTAAACAAACAAAGTTGTCATTTAAGGTAGAATACAAAATCACACCCAGTGTGAAGTGGGCGGTGTGGTCATCACAGTGGTCATCATAGTGATGGAAGCTGAATAGAGTCAGCCAATCACAGTACAGGAAAGTGGGCCAAGTGGGCCAATCACAGTGCAGGAAACTAATACTAATGAGGTGTCCCAACCCCATTAGTTACACCGCCCCAAAAAACTATTATATGGAATGGATAGATATGTCCACTACCTACCTACAGTGATTCTCAACCTGTGGGTCAGGAACCCATGTATGCAGTAATGCTCTTTTTATTTTTTATTTAGTAAAGTGCTAAAAAGTCTTTAAATTGTCACTTCACTGTCATCTGGGGACCCCCCCAAATTGGGGGGATCACCAGATGACAGTGAAGTGACAATTTAAAGACTTTTTAGCACTTTACAAAATAAAAAATAAAAAGAGCATTACTGCATCAAAAGTAATCAACAAACTACACCATAACAACTGGTCAAACATTGGACAAACTGTCAAATAATATAAGAAAGAGGCAAACATTTTGAAAATAGAAGGTTGAGAAATGATATTGCCACTCATAAACACATAAACCCAAGACACAGACACAACCCACAATTAAAAACCATCAAATTAAATAAAAGTAATATCCATATACTACTATCATATCACATTAAAGTATTTCAAATAAAACATTCAGATAGCCGATGTATAGAGGGTTGAAGTGGTTAAACAGCTTTTGATGCTACAATAGCTCATTTGGCTGGGGACCCCCCGGAGCCCCCTCAAGTACCCCTGGGGGTCCCTGGACCCCACTTTGAGAACTTGAGTGTTCTAGCACAGTGGTTCCCAAACTGTTTAGCTCAAGACCCAAAAGAGAGACTAGACGTTTGCCCGAGACTCAAACTAGTAAAAAAAATTGCAGATCTACAAACGTTGCCGCGTTGTGAACTTGTAGATCTGTTATTTTCACTATTTCTTAAACTTTTTTTTGAATGGAAATTTCATTGTATTTATGAAAATGTTGGAATTGTTTTTAATTGATTTTAATTCAAATCAAAACAAAAAAACTCAAATTAATTGAATTGTGATTTGTTTTTGTTTAAACTTTTAAAAATCTTATACATATTTTATTTTTTTATTTTTTTATGTAGGAAACGGGGGAAAAAAAGGGGAACATTTACTTGCGAAGCATAAAAATTGGTCCGCGACCCAAACAGTGGGTCCCGACCCACTGTTTGGGAACCACATAGCAGTATTCGGTCACCTGGGATCTTCTTGTAGAAGGGACAGCGTCTGCTGGACTCCCCCGCCTCTCCGTCCCCCCCGCCCCACCTGCTCCACCTTCTCTTCCCTGCCGGCCTGCCACCTCTCCCTCCTCCTCGTCCTCCTCCTTCTGCTCTCGCTGCCTGGCTGTCACCCGTGGTCCCCGTGTCACCTCCACCTCCTCCTCTTCCTCCTCCTCTTCCTGCTCCTCCTCCTCCTCCTCCTCCTCCTCCTCCTCCTCTTCTCTCACCTCTCCTTCTCCAGGAGCTCTCCGCCGACGGCGAGCTCTGAACGGCGCTCTCCGCCTTCTCCTCCTTCTACGGGTGCAAAGAGTTCATCAATTTAATTGTTTATCGAATATACTCGACACTCGATTGTTTACTAAGATGCCTATTTTGGGCAGTGGTGTAAAGTAACTAAGTACGTTTGCTGTACTTATTTTGAGGCATTTTTGCTTTACTGGAGTGTTTCCGATTTTCAGTACTTTTACCTCTACTCCACTACATCTCAGGCAAATATTATACTTTTACTCCACTTTTATTTGAAAACTTATTTACTAGTTACTTTGTAGATTTTCGTTATTATTACAAAACATACATTACCCACTTCAGCCCTATAAACATTTCGGCCATTTGAAAATAGAAGATCTACAATAAAGATCTACAATAAATAAAATAAATAAAAAACATAAAACCTCACTTCTGAATTATTTCATTAATATATAAATAATATAATCTATAGCAGGCCAACCTCCTTCTCCTTGAGGGGCTTGAGCCCGAAAAAGACCCCGATGTCCGTCTGCTTCAGACCGGCGGCTTGCCCCGCCTTGCTCTGTCCCGCGTGAGGCGCCGTGACGACGGACTGAGACGCTTGAGACAGCGAGCTCTGAGACGAGGAAAGTTCTCCATGAGGAAACGCGGCAGGTTCGTCCAAAACTCCACGAGGCACGTCTGTCGAACTGGAGAGCGTCCGCCGCAGTCGGTCCAAAACCTGGCTCTGTGGGGACCGGAGGCAGCCGGAGCCGTGGGCTTTCCCCTGAGTTTGTCTCTCCTCTCTGCTGGAGCTTGGGGGGTGTGCCGCAGCTGCAGAGTCAGACCCCTGATTACCAGGCCTTGACGAGGTGCCCGGATCCACCTGGGTGTAGGGCTGTCACAATTATAGGGTTTTTACTTGATTTATTTTATTGTGAGTAACGATTTAATTGTGTTTCAGCACTGAATGTTGGATAATGTACATTATGCATAAAACTGACATTTCTGTTTGCCTTTTAAGCTTTGAAAAAAAAACTGCACAGATATGACAAATACATTAACACATTAAGACTGAGGCCGATTCTACAAATGCCTTCTAAATCAGCAGCTCAAAATTATAAACAAACACTTTCACGATTCTTCTAATATTTTCAAAAATATCAGATGTACAAGCTGTGAACTTTTATATCTGTTATTTTTTGAATAGCCAACGCAAAAGTTTTAAATTATGCTTATACAAAGAAATGACTGACAGTGACTGATACCAATAATCAAAATGAATAATGTATTATGGCCAAAACAGGCCATATTCTTAATCATTCTAGACATAAAACTTTTTTTTTTAAATAGCCAATCTACAAGCTAGCAGATTTCCACAATTTCCGTGTTGGAAAATGCATTAAAATATTTCAAGACATGAAGTTATGTAGATGAATGGAAAGGATTCTGACTATCTCAAATATTTGCGATCAGCCGCTCAATAATAATCAGTAATAATTGTGATTGTAATAATTAATTTATGTAATAATTATTCTATTACGTAATAATTTTTACCGTAATACTATGTATAATAACGTGTAATATTATGTAAGTACAGTCATTGTGACATACCTGTGAGTTGTCGGGGAAAGCCGAGGCACCCTGCTCCCCGGTCCCGGCTTCCATGTCATCGGCGAAAGCGCCGAAAAGCTCGTCGTCGCTGAACAGCATCAAGGAGTCGCTGTCCGCCTCGCGCTCAGTCACACTACGAGGGGGCGAGCCCCCAACGACCTCATCCTCCTCCCCCTCCTCCTCTTCTTCTGGGAACTTCGACAAAGGCGAATAGGAGATTTCATCGTCGTCACCGTCGGGAGAAAAGTCAGCTTTTATGAAACCTCCTTGAGGAGAAAAGTCTGTTTTTATGAAACCTCTTTGAGGAGAAAAGTCTGTTTTTATGAAACCTCTTTGAGGAGAAAAGTCTGTTTTTATCAATGTTTCTTGAGGAGAAAAGACTGTTTTTATCAATGTTTCTTTAGTTGAAAGGTCTGTTTTTACGACAGCTTCTTGAGGAGAAAAGTCTGTTTTTATTAATGCTTCTTGAGGAGAAAAGTCTGTTTTTACTAATGCTTCTTGAGGAGAAAACTCTGTTTTTACTAATGCTTCTTGAGGAGAAAACTCTGTTTTTACGACAGCGTCTTGAGAGGCCTGGCTTCCCCCGCCTGCCTTGGGAGGCGCTGACGTCGATGACACTTGGGTTTTACTCTCTTGGGAGGAGCTGATGGACTTGTTGGCTCCTCTGGCGGAGGAGGTGGACCAGCCTTTCCTCTTCTTGAAATCCGCCGGGCCGGGCGAGCGCAGCAACAGGAGGCCGTTTGTGACCACCTTCGTGGGCGTCGTCAGGAAGTCGCTGCCGACGGGCGAGGCGCAGAGGTCGGACTGAGAGGAGAGGTTGACAGCGCTGTCCTGTGAGCAGGGATGGGACTTACAACTAGTCCAATGTATGTGTGCATTCAAAGCGTTAACAGACTTTGAACCCCCAGCCTTTGAACCCCCAGCCTTCCTATTCTGCGGAGAACATTAGGCAAAAATAGCAGATCTACAAGCTCACAAGCTTGTAGATCTACTATTTTTGGCGAATCGATTTTGTGTAGAGTGAAATACCGAATGCACTCTTTACAGCATTGGTTCTCTCCTTGGGGGGATACCAGGGGGTCTTTGGCTATTAAAAAATAGCAGATCTACGAGCTTGTAGATCTGCTATTTTTGAAAAATCTTGAAAATGTTTGCAAATCTTTGAATATATATATATTTGAACAAGTGAACATTTGTAACTCAAATCTTTGGTTCTGGGGGTCCCTGGAACAACATATTTTGAGATGGGGGTCGGTGGCCAAATACATATCATTTTGGGGGTCCTTGACATGAAAAAGTTTGAGAACCACTGCTTTACAGGTCCGTTTTATCAAGTATAGAGGGTTTAAGTGGTGCTGAATTTTATTTTATTATTACTTTTTTTTTATCACGATAAACGCTAATAACGATTACTGTCCCATCCCTACCTGTGAGCTGTCTAAAATGGACCCGGAGGCCGGTTGTCCGGAAAGACCACCGAGGCTGGACTCAGGGGTCTGTGTTTCCAGGAGACAGACCGGGTCACCTGATGCCCGGCTGTGGGCCAGCAGCGTGTGGCTGTACCTCCTGTAGTGGCTTGGAATGGTAGACGTGCACTGGAAGCCGTCAGGGCACTCTGTATGGACAATAGGGATGGAAAAAATGATATTCCATTTGTTTTCTTTTTTTTAATATATTTATTTGACAGGGACAATACAAAAAACAATGTATCAAGTTATAAAAACAAACCAAATATATTTGTATTGGATCCGAGCACTTGATATCATGTTTTTTGTATTGTCCCTGTCAAATAAACAACAACAAGTATAATAATAATAATATTAATCATAATAATATTTGAATATATTGGATATTCGGGCCAATTTTTAAGACCAATATTCAAATTATTTCTGAGGAATGTTAACAGTACAATTATTATGTATCCACAAAATTATATAATACAGAACTACAACTTAGTGATTTTTTCTTTGTTTTGTTCTTTATTTACCCAGTAGTTGCTGAGCACCAGTGCTCATTTTCAGCAACGCCCTGCACAAACAATATGATACGATATTACTTTATTATCAGTTCACACTGACATTTGTCTTGCGACTCAGCAGCCATGTATGCAACACATAATACACACATTTAACATGAAACAGAAACAAAACAAAATAAATTACATACATAAAAACGACAAGAGCAATGTCCACCGCGCAGCCTACCCCTGGCCAGATAGACACACACATTTAAAACCTGGGAGCTGACCAGTACAACCACAGTCTGATACTGTTGTACTGGGAGCTAACCAGTACAACCACAGTCTTATACTATTGGCCACTGAGCAGCTCCACTAGGTTAATTGCCTTGCTCAAGGGCACTTCAGCGGTGTTGGGGGAGGGGTGTAATGGATAAATTAGAATGCCAACCTGTTCTTCTATCATTTCTGTACTATCTAACTTTATCTGAACTAAGAAGGTTTAAACTCACAGCAGGGGTCTTTAGTCAACCACTCTACACATGAATGTGCTAAATGTAACTCACCTACAGCTGTAAATGGAACAGCTGATCTGAATCCTTCATGCTACTGTCACTGTCTCAGCTATGTGTATTTGTGTAGCTATGGTTGTGTCTCTCTTATTTTTAGTCCATACCTTATAAGACCATTTAGAAAAGCCTCTTTGGTACAATGTGGAGTATAAAGAACTGTGGTAGAGGAGGTTGAGGGAGGCTTGTGCCCCGAGGGGTGGTTGGTCAGGCCAGGAGGCCTGGCTCTACTGATCTGTATGCTGTTGCGCTCTGCTGACATCTTCCTAATAAATGATCTAAAACTTCACCTGAATGGAATATTATTATTCTATTACATTTGGCGTTGTCGAGGCAGGATCAATATTTCATATTTCATAACTAATTATGATTATGGATACTTGATCAAAAGAACTTAAGGGTGAAGGATTTTTTTTGGGAAAAAGATTTTCTCAAAGCAGATCCGGACCAGATCCAGACGATGGAGGACAAAGAGGAGACCGCCACGGAAGCAAGCTATGCAGAATCTGGAACCTTGCAGACCGATCTATTCTGTCTGTGATGACAACAAGGAAACCACAAGCTTCAAGCCACAGAGGGAAGGAGCAGAGCATGCGTTTTCCACAGAGCATGCATGGTCACCAGCCATGAGAGCAGCACCAACAATGTCACCATGCAGCAGCAGAGGTGACGAAATCGACACCATACAAACAACAAGAGACTTTGCCACAGCAGGAGGACAAGGCACAGAGAGCCACAGAGAGCATTTGAGAGCCACTGAACTGGGACCCACCAGCCCAATGGAGATCACTGCCACAGAGAGACATGCTGCACGTGAGAGGCACTACTGGAACCACTAGCAAAGTGGAGATCGCTGTCAGAGACATAACCAAATGGACCCGTATGCCAAGTGAAGATGGAGGAAAGAGCCATGAAGACTGGAAAACTATATTCGATAACTAATGTGAACATATTTGTTCTTACTGCCTAATCTCTGGCATGTCAACGTCTAGAAGGGTGAGATTTGTATTCCATGTAGCGAAAATGCCCGAGTGATGAAAATTCCATTTGTTAGCAAATTCCACGTGATGATAATGGAGCCCTCAGCCGTGAAAAACAGAGATTTAACATACAAACAGAGATAGATTTGACATTATGAGTGAGAGGCTTTCAAAGCTTTCGAACCTAAAACAACCAGGTCTATTATTCTGTAATATGTTTCATGTGATATGTTTGATATCTATAAATATATAGCTATATCAACATGTAGGTAGGAAAATGTCTATTGATTTGGCATTCTATGTCGGATGTACATGAATATGATTATTCATGTACAAAAAGAAAAAACTCTGGAATGTAATGGATAAATTAGAATGCCAACCTGTTCTTCTATCATTTCTGTACTATCTAACTTTATCTGAACTAAGAAGGTTTAAACTCACAGCAGGGGTCTTTAGTCAACCACTCTACACATGAATGTGCTAAATGTAACTCACCTACAGCTGTAAATGGAACAGCTGATCTGAATCCTTCATGCTACTGTCACTGTCTCAGCTATGTGTATTTGTGTAGCTATGGTTGTGTCTCTCTTATTTTTAGTCCATACCTTATAAGACCATTTAGAAAAGCCTCTTTGGTACAATGTGGAGTATAAAGAACTGTGGTAGAGGAGGTTGAGGGAGGCTTGTGCCCCGAGGGGTGGTTGGTCAGGCCAGGAGGCCTGGCTCTACTGATCTGTATGCTGTTGCGCTCTGCTGACATCTTCCTAATAAATGATCTAAAACTTCACCTGAATGGAATATTATTATTCTATTACAGGGGCAAGTGGTGACTGTTCACTTCCCCACCCAGATTTTTCCTGCCGTTGCGGGGGAATCGAACCGGCAACCTTCCGGCAACAAGAGCACCCCTCTGACCGTTCGGCCACCGCTGCCCATTTGAGTGTTGAGTGTTCTCTACTTACTGTATCATTAACCACTTTAATTTACATGATTACATTTAGCTTTAATCCTGTTAAACGTCGGCGTACGACAGATAGCGAAAATAGCCCAATCTACAAGCTCGGCTATTTTCACTATTGGAGAACATTTTGTCTTCGAAGTCGGTGCGGGGCTAGGGTTTAAGTGGTCAAGTCATCTTTTAGAACGTGTTTTACATCCTCTTTTAATTAGTATCCTACCACTTATTCTGTACTTATTCTTCACCCTATACCTGTATCTTTTGTTTCATCCTTTCTGCGGTGCTGCTATTGACAACTGAACTTCCTTCTGTATCAATAAAGAGGTCTGTCTGTCTGTCTGTCTGTCTGTCTGTCTGTCTGTCTGTCTGTCTGTCTGTCTGTCTGTCTGTCTGTCTGTCTGTCTGTCTGTCTGTCTGTCTGTCTGTCTGTCTGTCTGTCTGTCTGTCTGTCTGTCTGTCTGTCTGTCTGTCTGTCTGTGTATCTGTCTGTCTGTCTGTCTGTTTGTCTATCTATCTATCAATGTATCAGTTGAATACGAGAGTTTACTGTTACTGTTACTTTTCAGGATTCTAATTTAAAAATAGCAAAAGTAGCAGATCTACAAGCTCAAAACGTGTCGCTTCTCACCGCGTTTCGAGCTTGTAGATCTGCTATTTTTGCTGCTTCTGGGTGACGCTTTAGCACGATCAAGTAGGGCATTCATTTACGGGGAAAAAGGGCTCACAAACTCAGAATATGGAGATAAGAGGTGTCTGCCCGACAGCAACGATATAAAACAATGAATGAATGAGAACATTACCTTTGTCGTGGTCCTCTCTGGGGGCGTCCAGGCACTCGGTGACGTGCCACCGCTGGGTCTGGACCACCAGGATGGAGAAAGGCATCTGACAGATGGGACACCACCTGTCACCTCCTGAGCACGGCGGTGGCTGATCCTCCCCTCCTTCAGGCTGGGATCCGCCAGCACTGACCTCACCTGTAGAGGTGGGGAAAAAAACAGTACTCACATTTTGTTACCTAAGTAAACGTATCAATATATGTATAGAAGAATTTCTCAGTTTCACAAGTAAAAGTCCGGTATTTAAAATGTACTAGAGTGAAAGTGCAAAGGTACCAAAAGGAAAAGTACTAATTATGCAGACTGTCCCTTTTCACAAGTTTTCAAATGTATTAAAAGGTTTGAAAATAGCAGCTCTACAAGCTCACAGAGAGCTTGTAGCGTTTAAAAAGGGCTGATGAGGTTAATGTATAGTTTTGTAAAAAAAGTGTCAAATAATTGTGTTGGAGTAAAAATAACAACATTTGCCTCTGAGATGTAGTGGAGTAAATTTGGAAATACTCCAGTAAAGTAAAAACACCCATTTTCAACCTGTCTTCATATAATTGGTCCTCACTAATACTCATTATAATATGGTACCATTTTTGTCTACTCACTCTGTGTCTCAGAGGGCTGGGGACAGTTCAGAAACCTATCTACCACCAAGATTTCAATTATTTTATTATATATTTTTATTATTAATGCGAGAACCATTATAACATTGGGGGCAGCGCGAAAAAAAAAAATCGCTTCACCGGCGCGTTTCACTTTTTTAGCGCTCCTTCAGCAGCCGCTGCTTTTAAATTTCGGCGCTTTTCGGCGATAGTTCTGTCTTCTTTCACTTTCTCCATGCCGTTTGGTGCCCCCCCAAGGTTGGTGCCCTGTGCTTCAGCACCTAAAACACTTCCGTTGAGCCGGGACTGCCAGTGAGGACAAATTATATAGGTTGAAAATGGGTGAAGTCATCCTTTAAGTACAGTACATGAGTAAATGTACTTAGTTACTTTCCACCCTTACCTGTCCATCCATTACTAATATTCACACTTCCACTCGTCAGGTCTCTGTTGACCTGAACTGCTTTGCTTGGCTTCACAGCGGGGCACTTCCCAGAGGAATTAAAGTCATTGTTTTTCACGCTCTTTCTTTTCTTAGAGTCATTGTTGGTGTTTTTTATCTTCTTGGACGTAGAGGGTCCATCTCCGGTTGTCGCCGGTCCCTCTCCGGTCCCCTTCTTCTTTTTCCTCAGAGGTTTGTAGTCCCAGATGTCGTCCTCGCATTCGTCTTGTTGTGACATTTGGGGGAACACACCACATGGAGGCCCGCTTGCGATGCAGGTGCCTGTTCAAAAACAAAAGCATGTTGGAATGGATCACTTTCGTCTGGACTTCCGTGATACAGTGGTTCCCCCCCCCCCCCCCCGGGGGTCCTAGAAGCGGTTCCAGGGGGCAGATATACAAGCTCGTAGTGCGGCACCGAGTGCCGCGCTACGAGCTTGTAGATCTATTTTTGAAAAATCGTGAACATTTGTGCAAATCCTTGAATATAATATATTCACTTGAGTTTGATTTGAGTTCAAATGTTTGCTTTAAAAATATGCATATTATGCATATTTTTAAAGCAAACATTTTAACTCAAATCTTTGCTTCTGGGGGATTCTACAAATGTCTTCTAAATCCTAACAGTTTTCTGAAAAGCGTATGTTGCTATATCAGTGGTGCTCGAACTTTTCCATGTCAAGGACCACCCAAAATTATATGTATTTGGCCGCCGACCCCCATCTCAAAATGTTGTTCCAGGGACCCCCACAAGCACAGATCAGGTTATGACTTTTACAGGGGACAGTTTCGAATTGCAGCCACCTGAAGGTACTCTTTTAGGGCAGTTCAGTTAGGGCTACTATAGTGCTGATAATGTCTAGGATATAGTATTGCAATGCATATTATTGTATGTCTTTACTTTAAATGTGTATGAATTGAATACATGACCTCAATGGAAACAAGTCCTCAGGACTATTTTGGGTTATCCTTTCAGACCAAGTGTATGACTGAATTCCGGACTTTTACTTGTAACAGAGTACTTCTACATTGCAGCATTGATACGTTTATTTAAGTAAAACATTAAATGTTTTACTTAAATATTTTGAGTACTTTTTCCACCACTGCTAATAAAGTATTCAATCAAATAAAAAAAAGATAATACAAAAAAATACATTGCATTATTACACTGTTATTATTATTATTACTTCACATTGTAAAGCTACATAACATGTTACATTGATGTTTAACGTTACATGATATGATCTGCAGTGTTACATTGTAACGTTACGTAGCATTAGATTGATGCTTCTATATCGTTATTAAACAATGTTTCCCTATTGATTCTTTTAAGACTTTGATGTGACATGTTGTCAGCTGTCTTCTTTTAGCAGATCTACAAGCTCGTAGCGGGGCACTCGGTGCCGCGCTATGAGCTTGTAGATCTGCTATTTTTTAATAGTATTTTAATGTATACACATGTAATCTATTGACATGGTCGTCCACACTTACCGCCAGTAGAAGAACCCAGTAAAAGAAGCCAGGATCACCCACAGCAACACTTTCCACACGTTTCACATTAAATATAACAATACAATCACAATTACTCATTATAAAGACAATATCAACGAGATAAATGTATTGTGTAGTAAACATTTAGATACGTTGAGAGCGTGATTTGTTGTGATTGATTATTGATTAAGATACTGTATTATCGTTGAAAGTGCTGATGTGAATCTCTGTCCATTTCCTTACACTGCCGGCTGTGCATAAGGTGTTTGTTTGCCCTTTTTTACCCACAAGAAGGCATAGTGGTTCTCCATTCTCTTTATGAGCTCAAATAAAGCACCACCTCACCACAACAATAAATATAAATTAAACAAAAATATATTTCATATAATAAGAAGACACAGTCATTTCAATTTTGTTTATTTAATTATTCATACAGTATTTAACAGTATTTAATTTCAAGCTTTTTACACACATTAGTTCAATATTTTTCCTACATTTGACGACTCGTGATAAAAACAAACATGTTTCTTAGACATTCAACAAAGGTATAATACATATAGTTTTTAAAACGTTCCCCATTTACAACTGTTTTTAGTATGTTTTGACACTTTAAACGCATGTTTTCGCATGCCAATAAAGCTCCTTTGAATTTAATTTAATTTAATTGTAATGGTGTAAAGTACGCTCATGTGCTAACTGTCAGTACCACTTAAGTACAATTTTAAGTTTCCAATGTTCAATACTTTTATTTCTACTCCACTACATCTCAGAGGCAAATATTGTACTTTTACTCCATTACAATGATTTGAAAACTTTAGTGACTAGTTACTTTGCAGATGTAAGTTATTATGTTATAAAACATACATTAACCACGTAACACGTTATACCCTATTTTATTCATCAGCTATTTGAAAATAGCAGATCTACAAGGTGAGCTTGTAGATCGGTTGTTTTCAAACATTTTAGTACTTTTAATTTTGGTACTTTAACCCTCCAAGACCCGCAGTTGTAATATTACAACATTTGTATTTTATCAAAAACATGGTATAAATCATTTGTTTTCCTGTTATTCTTTCACCTAAACATCATCATTGGATCCTATTGTTTAGTCTTGCAATGTCATTGGCCGGGATATTTGCATATAAATACCCCCCACAGAGGCAGGAAAAGTCACAACTTGAAAATCCTTGAAGGAAGAACAATCTCTTTTTCACTGGACAGGATTTCTCACAAAAAAGTAAGTAAAATGTCTGCAATAATTTTTTTGGTGATCATTAGAATGTCTAGAACATGTACATATGATATTATTGGGAAAGATATCCCCCAAATGTAAATTAGAGCATGCTTTATACTTGTTGTTTTTTTACAACTCTGGGTCATAGTGGTAGCAAATAGCAATGCCACCTGTTCACCTGGCTAAGTGGAGTCTTATAGTTTTCACAATACATTTATACAATTATGTGTATTTTCCCCACATTGCATTACTATATATATATATATACCACAAATAACCACAAACATTACCAAAATGTTTTGCTAAAACATTATAGGCAATGAAATGTTATAACTTATAAGCTAAAGCAGTATATTTGTCTTCGAGTACAATTGGTTAAAACATACAAATTGGTATGTGTGTGTGTGTGTGTGTGTGTGTGTGTGTGTGTGTGTGTGTGTGTGTGTGTGTGTGTGTGTGTATGTATATATATATATATATATATATATATATATATATATATATATATATATATATATATACCAATTTGTATATTGTAACCAATTGTACTCGAAGACAAATATACTGCATCATTAGCTTATAACATGTCATTGCCTATAATGTTTTAGCAAAACATTTTGGTAATGTTTGTGGTTAGCAATCAGTGTATGGTAATTGTTCATATGGGAGTCGCCCAGTTAAGAATCTCTCATCATTGTTCATGTGATGGGTGTTGGGATTGCCCACTTACAGTCATCCCCAATCCCTTTGTTAGGCTAAGCATCATCATTCATCACTGATGGTGCTAAGTACCATCATCACTGATGCCACTTGTGAGGATAAGCAAAGTACAATAGGTTGGCCAGACAGTATTGTGTGACTTGTGAAATATGTACCTGCAGTGAGATGTGCTAGTACTAATGTACTAATGGTATTTCTTTATTTTCATTTCAGAATGCCACAAGCAAGGAGAGAGCCTCGCTTCACTGCAAGGGATGTGTTGGATATTGTAATGAATGGAGAGAGTGATGTGGACATCGACTTTACTGAAACTGATGAAGAGTCGGATGAAGAGGCCTGTGGAGAGGAGTCCAAAGAAAACCATCCACCCAGTGAACCCAGTGAACCCACTGACCCACTGCCCCCCCCCCAACCGGCCAAACACGCCAAACCCAGTGAAAGATATCAGTGGCAGAAGAAGACCTTCATCAGCCTATAGGAAATTCTGCTACCCGTTAGACCCACTGTTGTAATATTACAACATTTCAATAAAACCTTACGAAAACTATTTTTTTTAAAAAACATTATATTTTCCTCTCCAAAGTACTCCTAAAACACCATCTGAAAGGTTGACAATTTTTTTTTGTAAGTAGAAATATATCCGGGTCTTGCAGGGTTAAGTATATTTTGATGCCAATACTTTTGTACTTTTACTCAGGTTACATTTTGAACACAAGCCATTTACTTGTAAGAGTAGCTTTATATTGTGGTATTGGTACTTTTGAAGTAAAATATCCGAGTACTTCTTCCACAATTGAATTGAATTGAATTGAATTGAATTGAATTGAATTGAATTGAATTGAATTGAATTGAATTGAATTGAATTGAATTGAATTGAATTGAATTGAATTGAATTGAATTGAATTGAATTCCATTCCATTCCAGGCTAGAAGGCTGCCTCCCTTTTGACACACAGGGCAACACAGAGTTCCCAGTGTTGTTGTAGTGAACTAAACATGGCGTCTGGGAGCAGCCTGTTCACTTTATTTCCTCTTCAAAGTGCTCTGGACGTCGCCTTGGATGAAGCCTCCACCCAGAATGAACGACAACAGCTAGTGCTTGACTATCTGAAGAAACTGGATGAATTAGACCTGAGAATACCTGACTTTGACCCAGGTAAAGACCACTTTATACTACTGCCATGACCACTAGCCCAGTGTTGTCTCATACTCAGAGGTAGCCATCGTTCACATGACGCTCGTCTGTCACAAGCGTCATGGCGCAACTTGTTCCTGGTATCTGAATTTTCTCCATTTACAACCCGTACATCTACATAAACGTTCAGATTTCAAATATAAAGTGCTGACCCCACGGCCACGGATGTAACAAGTTGAAACGCCCGGGTCTAAGTACCCGTATCTTCCGTATTGTTCAATAAAAAGCATTTTAATCTAATTAGTGGCCATTTTCATATGCTTAATACATGCTTTGAATTACGTGACCCTATCGGTTGGTAGGTGTATTGCACTCTGATACATTATAACTCTATGAGAAAATGGCTGCCGATCGGATTAAAATGCTTTTTATTGAACAATACGGAAGATACGGGTACCGAGCGTTTCAACTTGTTACATCCATGGCCATGGGGTCAACACTTTATATTTGAAATCTGAACGTTTATGTAGATGTACGGGTTGTAAATGTCCAAAACCAGGAACACGTTTCATTATATGACAGTCATGACTGTCATGACCAGGAAACCAGGAACCAGTTTCGCCATAAGAACTCAATTTTTTTACTTAAAGGGATATTTCACTTTCAAAACTACTTTTGGTAATTTTATCGTCTACTCAGGCCTTTGTGAACCCCCCAGACAGTTTTCAAGTTGCTCGATTCAGTATTTAGATATTTGATATTCATTTTATCAGACACTTCCTATACAAACCCATTGTAACTTCAAACTCCATTTTAACCATGTTAGATTCATCGAAAACACCCGTCCTTGTTTCTGGTGACTCACCCTGCCCTCCTAATGCGTGAGGGGGCCGTGTTTTTCCGATTAATTTTTTCATTTATTTTATTTAATTTTTTATTGTATTTAATTTTTTTCATTTTACAAAAGAAAATATTAAAAATAAATGAAAAAAGTTATTGAAAAAACACGGCCCCCTCATGTATTAGGGGGGCGGTATGAGTCACCAGAACCAAGGACGGGTGTTTTTGATGAATCTAACATGGTTAAAATGGAGTTTGAAGTTACAATGGGTTTGTATAGGAAGGGGGCGTGTCTGATAAAATGAATATCAAATATCTAAATACTGAATCGAGCAACTTAAAAACTGTCTGGGGGGCTCACAAAAGCCTGAGTAGACGATAAAATGACCAAAAGTTGTTTTGAAAGTGAAATATCCCTTTAAGTAAAAGTGTCAATACTTTAATGTAGAAATAAATACTCTGTTACAAGAAAAAGTCCGGAACAAAATTTACTAAAACGTGTTGGTATCCGAATGTACTTAAAGTACCAAAAGTAAAATAATATGCAGAATGTCCCATTTCACAAGTTCAATATGTATACAAATCTTTTGAAAATACAGATCTACTTGTGGATCTGCTATTTTCAAATAGCCGAAGTATATATAAGGCTAAAGTGGTTAATACATGTTTTGTAATAATAATACAAATCTACAAAGTAGTAACTAAAGTTTTCAAATAATTGTAGATGGAGTAAAAAGTATATAGTATAGTAGTATATATGTTACAGGTAAATTGGCATTCCAGGTAAATTGGAAAAAGGGCGCCTGTTTTCACTGCCCCCAGGCAATTCTGTAGAACCAACGCTAGAGGGCAATGAATGCACACTGAATCCACACTGAATCCACACGCATGCACATGCACGCATGTGTGCACACGTGTGTGCGTGTGTGCATGCGCACACATGTGTGTCGTCGTGGACACTGGATAGTAACCATAGACTGTATGATAGTAACCCATAAAAAGATCTATTCTCCCCCTATCGGGTTACAACTCGGACGGCGCTGATTCGACTCAGCAGACCTTCGGCCGGTCGGCGCGGGCACTCGCGCCTGGAGGCGCGAGGGCGCGCCTCCTCGGCCTCAAGCTCTGCTGAGTCGGCGCGCCTCCGTCATGGACAATAACTATTATCACGTGCGGTCCGCGTCGCATCAAAGCCCCGCATCGCGCCTCCTCCTCCTCCTCCTCCTCCTCGCGCCGCCTCGTATCAAAGCCCCGCTTCGCGCCTCCTCCTCCTCCTCCTCGCGCCGCCTCGTATCAAAGCCCCGCATCGCTCCTCCTCCTCCTCCTCGCGAGCCTCGCGTAAAAAAACCTGTCTCGAAAAGCCCCGCCTCGCAGCCCCGCCCCACGCCTAAAAACAAGCGCTCCCCTTCCAATTTACCTGGAATGCCAATTTTCCTGTGACATATATACAATATTTGTCTCTGAGATGTAATGGGGTAGAAGTATAAATATTGTAAATTGTAAATACTGAAGAAAATAAAAAATGCCTAAAAATTTTACTTGAGTATGTGTACTTAGTTACTTTACACCACTGGTAAAAAAAAACAAAAACATTTACACTTTCTTTACACCAGTGGTTCTCAACCTGTGGGTCGGGACCCAACATGATTTTGGGGAGTTCCCCAGATCACAGTGAAGTGACAATTTAAGGACTTTTAAGACCTTTTTAATACCTAAATAAAAGGGGGGAAAGACCATTAATACTGAATCAAAAGTAACTAACAAACTAAACTATAAAAAACGGTCAAACATTGGCCAAATCATCAAATACTATAAGAAGCAAACATTGTGAACTTAGCAGGTCTACAAGCTCACAATGCCTTGCAACGTGAGGCGTTGTGAGCTTGTAGATCTGCTATTTTCACAACATTTATATGTGGAACTGAGTCAAACAAAATGTAATGCCTCAACTCCTACATTCCAAGTGCTTGTCAGGGTTGGGGGGGTCCCCAGTTCAAATATGATTATTTTGGGGGGTCACGGCCTGAAAAGGTTGAGAACCACTGCTTTGCACTACAGCCAACTTTTCATGTCTTGTCACTCAACCCCCAAATGAATATGTATTTATTATCTGTGGACCCCCAACATATAAATTATGCCAGTGGTTGTCAAAGTTGTTTTTCCAGTCAAGGATCCCCAAATTGATATGTTTTTGGCAGCGGAGATGCAATCTGAAAAGGTTATGTCCTCAAGGACCCCCTGTCCTCAAGGACTCTAAGAACCTCTGGTTTACAGTAAGACCACTGGCCCTGTGGTCTCATACTCATTGATTGGATTGACTGTTAAACAAGTTAATAGTAACTTTTGAAATGACACATGATCAAACACATACAGTAGCTATATAAATGTATTAAAAAGCACAGCCATTTATTGTATGCACGTTGCCACAGTTTGCACTTATGTTAATGAACTAATTAAAAGGTAGACAGGCCAGATCATAGAGACTTCAATTCATCAGTGATTTGTCAACATTTGTAGAAACTAAGGACCCACCTTTTATTTGAAAATATTCATCTCTTGGACCCCGATTTAACAACTTTGTTGTTGTTGTTAGACATGGTTTTGTCCGATATGGTCAGTTATTTGGTTTGGTCCACAATTCCTTTACTGTCTATTGACTGTAGCTAAACATATAATTGTCTATCTGTCTGTCTGTCAAAACTCTTTGCCGAAAATAGCAGATCTACAAGCTCGCAACGGTGTTGTGAGCTTGTAGATCTGCTATTTTTTGGCTAATGTTCCCCTCAGAATAGGGATGCGAAGGTTGCTTTGTAACTCTGAGGACCCCCTAGTGGTCCCGGACCCCTCTTGTTGAAGACCCCCTTGTCCTAAAAGGGTAAATGATGTGATTTTTTTCCTTTCTTCTCTAGACCTGGAATGGCTAAACGTGGAGGCTCCTCTGTCCCTGGCAGCAGAGCTGAGTGGTAAAGTGGTGCTCCTGGACTTCTTCACCTACTGCTGCATCAACTGCATGCACATCCTGCCTGACCTGCACCGGCTGGAGAACACACACTCTGTCAAAGGTATAAGAAGCACGTCATCCACGTAGTATGCACAGTTTAACACCATTCATCCATTAACCCTTTAAGACCTGAAGCCGATTCTACAAATGTCTTCTAAACAACAGTTTTTTGAAAAACGCATGTTTCTATATCAGTGGTCCTCAAACTTTTTCACGTCAAGGACCCCCAAAACGATATGAATTTAGCCGCGGACCCCCATCTCAAAAGTCGAAACATTTTGTTCCAGGAACCCCCAGAAGCAAAGATTTGAGTTAAAAAATGTTCGCTTTAAAATAATATATATTCAAAGATTTGCACACATTTTCAAGATTTTTCAAAAATAGCAGATCTACAAGCTCGTAGCACGGCACTCGGTGCCGCGCTATGACCTTGTAGATCTGCTATTTTTGAATAGCCAAAGTGTAATAATGCTTTTTAGCTCAAATCAAAAAATGACACAGATGCGTCCCAGGTCCTAATGGTTTAAGACCCGGGAACGCCTTGTGTGTCATTTTAAGATTTCTTTGGCTATATTCAAAAATAGCAGATCTACAAGCTCATAGAGCTATGAGCTTGTAGAAGCTATTTTTGATATAATATATGTATATACATTTTTTTTTCTCAAATCTTTGCTTCTGGGGGGCGGGGTCCCTAGAACTAACCATTTTGAGATGGGGTGGGGAGGGGGTTAAAATAGATATCATTTTGGGGGTCCTTGTCCTTGACATGGAAAAAGTTTGAGAACCACTGATATTATAGCAACATAAGTTTAAACAGAAGATTCTACAAAAAAGTCATTTGTAGAATCCCCAGAAGCAAAGATTTAAGTTAAAAATGTTCGCTTTAAAAAAATATATATATTCAAAGATTTGCACACATTTTCACGATATTAAAAAAAAAGTTCAGATCTACAAGCTCGTAGCACTATGAGCTTGTAGATCTGCAATTTTTTAATTGCCCAAAGTATAAAATAATGGTTATAGCAAATAAATAAAAAATGACACAGTATGCATTCCCGGTCTAAATGGGTGAAGAAAGACCTGAGGCCGATTCTACAAATGCCTTCTAAATCAGTAGTTCACATATTTTTCAAACACTTTCAAGGTCAGGTTAAAAAATAGCAGATGTACAATTCATGCCGCACTGTGAGCTTGTGCATCTGCTATTTTTGAATAGCCAACACAAACCTTTTCATATCAGGACCCCCAAATGAATATGTATTAGGCCACAGACCCCCATCTTTTTGTGCTTTCATGGTTTTAATGAAAAATAGCTGATGTACAGCATATTGGGTTGAAGCAGCACTATGTAACTTTTTAACAACTATAGCATATTATGTCCCACAAAATTATAAAGTTACATGTTTAAGCAATAACAATCCATACAACAATCCTTCCATACATTTATGCACCCAGGGGGGTCCCTGCTAGGGGGCTTGGCTGTATTACTATGTATAGAGGAGACCATGAGTTTCATCCTGGCATTTCAGCCTGATCTCCAGAGATTACCGTAACATTGCACGGAACGAGTGCACTTCATTCCGTGGATAGTCGCCTAGAAACCCCGAAATTGCGTGCATATGTATGGCGAGTCCCACGGTGGGCGTAACCAGTCGCAACCCGGAAAAACCCGGAAGCAGAGCAGTCCCCACAACAAAATTTACGATTCTGTGCCTATCGGTACATAACTCAAACGGCGCTGAGTAGGCACAGGCGAACGTCACACCGTTCAGGACGGCAACTCGGTCGCCTTAGCTCCCTCGGTGGTCCTTCACGGGGTGACAGTTCGCCTGTGACTGCGCGCCTCCGAAATGGTTTTGTCACAAAGGGAGCGCCGTACATATGCACGCAATTTGGGGGTTTCGAGGCGGCTATCCACGGAATGAAGTGCACTCGTTCCGTGCAATGTTACGGTAATCTCTGGAGATCGGGTTGGGCATTTACCAAGGCAGAACTGCCAGTCAAAGCGAAGACTGGCCAATCACAGCGCGTCCTCGCCGGACATGCTTGCAGAGACTCTTGGGTAATGAAGTCAAAGACGTTGGCTGCCATGTTATTTGTGTCCAAAGTGGCCACTGATACCCCAAACTACATAGTGCTGCTTTAAAGTGGTTACATAGATTTTGATTGTATTAGCAAATATAGCTGTGTAGGATTCTTACAGTTGTTTTATTTAGTTTTGGTTTGTTATTTTTGTTTCTTTTTGTTTCTCATTGAACCCATTTATCAGCTTAAATAACTATAGTGTTCCAGTTCCAATTGTATCTGCTCATTTCGTTGTGTCATCACCTCCAATTTCACTTGTTTATCCTTTATCCTGTGTGAGTTCTCCCTCTCTCCTGATTGGATAAAATTCGTATCCCGACCTGAAAATGCATTTTCTGTTTACTAAAGAGCTGGAGAGACATGGAGACCCCTGTTACTGAACAAACACTCTAGCAATGATTACTATCAGAATATAGAGTTATCTAACACTTATTGTAACAGAAAATATCACTTACTTACGGGGCACGGTGGCGCTGTCGGTAGCGCTGTCGCCTCACAGCTAGAAGGTCCTGGGTTCGATTCCCGCCAGGGAGGCTGTGGGCGCTGGGGGCGTGTCCTCTCCTCCGCGTCATTAGCGCCCATACCCTGGGTGAGGTTGGTGAAATGGCCTTTCTGTGTGGAGTTTGCATGTTCTCCCCGTGTCCCCTAGGGTAGGTACCCTCACAAAAAACATGTAGTAATCCTGGTCGCTATACCGCCTCCCCCAACCAGTGGAACCCTTCCACTGGTTGGAATAACGTGTTCCTTCCACGCGCTACGTCCTACCGGGGAAACTCCCCCTGTCAGGTGATAAGAAGGCTTGTTAGCCCTCATGCATTGAAGGAGGCATGAGCTCGGCTCTGGGTTCTCCCTAGGTTGGCAGAGGGAGTGTAGCGCCCAGGATTACTTTGACAATTGGCACTGGGTGAAAAAAATGGGGTTGCAAGATCGTGGGATATTTGTTTTTAAAGAAAATATCACTTGCCCTACCTTTAATCAAAGAGCTGTCAGTAGTCAGGGCTGTAAACATGTTCCGTTGTCAAAATGAGTAGAGGGCCCGGTCTGGTGCCCTGCTGCACTCCGCTGCGTGGGTGCTTATTTTAAGCCTGTGTTACGTTGTGAGGTGTGATAATAATCTGTCTGCCTGCCTGGGTGTTATCACTGTTACTCTACAGGAAATGCATAGTTACACCTTCCACTGCATGCCGAGAACACGCGCGCACGCGCACACACACACACACACACACACACACACGCACACACAGACACACACACAGACACACACACACACACATGCAGGTTTGTATTACCATACTTGTGAGGACATCAACATTTAAGGACAGTGGTTCTCAAACTTTTTCATGTCAAGGACCCCCAAAATGATATGTATTTGGCCGCGGACCCCCTTCTCAAATATTTAGTTCCAGGGACCCCCCAGAAGCAAAGATTTTAGTTACAAATGTTCGCTTAAATATATATATATATATTCCAAGGTTTGCACACATTTTCACGATAAAAAAAAAGGCAGATCTACAAGCTCATAGGGCGGAACTCGGTGCTGCGCTATGAGCTTGTCTATCTGCTATTTTTTAATAGTCTAAGTATAAAAGATCAAAATTAGTGTGATGCTATATTAACACACACACACGCACACGCACACGCACACGCACACACACAGCCGGCGCGCGTTATCTCGCTCCTCCTATCTCTGGCATTAGCGGCGGGTACATACCGTATTACCGTATGCCAGCGTTGTGTGTGTGAGAGCCAAGTTGTGCGTCCCCTGCGGTCGGACCCCCACCCTGGCTGCAGCCTGGTCTACTGTACTGCTTGGCAGCAGCCCAGGGTGAACACACACACACACACACACACACACACACACACACACACACACACACACACACACACACACACACACACACACACACACACACACACACACACAGCAGATCACTGATAACAATGCACTGCTGTTGTCTCTCAACTTCGGAAACCTTGTATCTCCATGTTTCAACGTTTCATGTTTCCTCCCATAAATAAGCTCAATGCACAGCAGCCATATAATGGAACGAAATTGGGCCTCTTCCTTACTTCCTTCACAGGTCTTATCAATGATACTAATTAAGGCTCTGTTCCATTTAACATAGCGAAGTGGTTCTCAAACTTTTTACACATACAACCAAACACATTAACATTAACCAAATGGACCCTTACGGATCCATTTGGTTAAACAGATGAGACAAGTAGGAACATCTAATGAGCAAGAGCTAAAACAAATACGTATCGAATAAACAAGATCCAATAAAACAAGAGCTCGTACAACTAATTGACAACAAGTAGGCAAAGAGGAAGGGTAGTGTCCTGAAGAGGTGGGTTTTCAGCCTGCGGCGAAAGATGGAAAAATTTAATAACTACATTGAATCCATTGGAACACATGGTTCTTTTTTTTTTCGACATACAAGGTTTTAACCCGACAGCAATGATTGGCTGTCTGGTTCACTGCTCTCAACTTATGTTAAGCGAGTGTGATGTTTATTTACGGAGGAGACAGAGGATGCTTTCTCTCTCCCCTGTGTGTGTGTGTGTGTGTGTGTGTGTGTGTGTGTGTGTGTGTGTGTGTGTGTGTGTGTGTGTGTGTGTGTGTGTGTGTGTGTGTGTGTGTGTGTGTGTGTGTGTGTGTGTGTGTGTGTGTGTGTGTGTGTGTGTGTGTGTGTGTGACCATTGATACCGATTATTATAAATTGTTTTTAAATAATCAACTAAGTTGGTTAAGTCTGGGTTACCACTTAAGCCCTTTATTATACTTTGATGCTGCGCAAAAATATTAAAATATAGCAGACCTGCAAGCTCACCATGGGTCGCACCGTAACACATTGTGAGCTTGTAGACCTGCAATTTTTGCTATTTAAAAAAATATATTTTTAGAATTGATTAATCGATCAATTGTTTACTCTTGTGTCTTGATGAAGCCTCCATTTATTATCATACAGTAGAGATCTGTGTTAAATTGCTGCGTGTAATTGTGTTCCCATAGTCTTATGTAACCTAAGTTGCATAAACTACCGACCAAGGGCTGGTTTAATAGGCAGGCACACGTCACTCCATTCCAAATGGGTTTCCCTGTCACAACAAGTGCTCTCTTTGTCGAGTGTCTTAAAGGGATATTTCACTGTTTAGGGTCATTTTAACGTCTACTCAGGCTTGTGTGTTTCACCCCAGACAGTTTTAAGTTGATTGATCCAGTATTTAGATTGATATTCTTTTTACCAGACACGATCGGGAGTCGAACCCGCGACACACTGACAGGCTGGATTACCAGCCTAGGTGCCCAGACGGTTACGCCAACCGTCCGGGCCTTTATTCACTTTTTTCATTTGTTTTCATTTTCCACCAAAAATATAAAATGTATGATGCGCTTTAGATGAAGGTGCTATATAAATTCACCATTTACCATATTCCATTGACCATAGCACAGTTACTCATTTTCAAAACATATTTTGATGATGTATGACAATTATGTTATTCCTTATTTTTTTCCTCTTTCTGTCGTTTCTTTTTCTCAGATGGATTAGTTATAGTGGGTGTGCACTCTGCCAAGTTCCCCAATGAAAAGGTCAGTGTATTTTCTTTTTCCATGTCCATGTTTCAACATAGATAGAAGGCCTGACAACAGCTACAGTCATCAGAACCTACTACAGATATGTCAGTGTTGCATCAGTTGAACAAAATAACCAATAACCAGATTGGAAAGCAATTGGGCCTCTTCTTTACTTCCTGCACAGGTGTTACCAATGATACTAATGAAGGCTCTGTTCCATTCTGGTCAAACAGAGTCAGGGTGTTGTGTTAACTCACTGGAAACACTCTGCTACACCAGTGGGTCTCAACGTGTGGTCCAGGGACCCCTCATGGTTCCTTGAGGGGGTTCCAAATGGACCGTTACAGGTGTATAACTCTAAGAGTGTACAAATGGTTACATTTTTACACGCTCAGAGTTATGGGAGTCCTTCAAATTAAAAAAAAGTTTGAGAACCACTGTGCTACACTAAATGGAACAGAGCCTTCATTAGTATCATTGGTTAGACCTGTGAAGGAAGTAAGGAAGAGGCCCAATTTCTTTCCAACATGGCTGCTGTGCACAGAGCCGATTGTTGTTGACATATACCCATCTCTGGCAGGTGGTGGACCACGTGCGCAGCGCCGTGCTCCGCTACGACATACGCCACCCGGTGGTTAACGACGGCGAGGCGCGCCTCTGGCACGCTCTGGAGGTGTCCTGCTGGCCAACGCTGGTACTGCTGGGGCCGCGAGGAAACCTGCTCCTCTCTGTGGTGGGTTGTTTGTCACGATCTTGCAAAATATCGATATTCTATATCCTCATCTTATCTCTGGTAATATAAGAAAAATAAGAAATATCACCCTATTTAAAATAAACATTTGTATTTTCTAGACCAGGCCTTTTACACATTGACTGCCTGAGATTAAAACATAGTTTTTCATCCCCATGCCAGTATTTTTTACCTTATTTTGACGAACTTTGGATCCGCACGGAGTACACGGAAGTAAACAAAGGGATTTATGCTGGCTGCAAGCCGAAAATAGCTGATCTACAAGCCCCCAACTGATCAGCTATTTTCGGAGCGTGACACTAAATTAAACTAAAATGACTTGTCTTAGTTCAACTGGATCTCTTCTCCACTAGTCCCTCTCTATAACATTTTAGTCTAGTTTTTATTTGTTGACATAATTGTCAGTATCGCCCATACCCTAGGTGGGGTTGGTGAAAGGGCCTCTCTGTGTGGAGTTTGCATGTTCTCCCCGTGTCCCCTAGGGTAGGAACCCTCACAAAAACATGCAGTAATCCTGGTCGCTATACCGCCTCCCCCTTGATAGCCGGGGTGCCTGATGGAGGGGAAAGGAACTGGTTGGAATAACGTGTTCCTTCCACACGCTACGTCCTACCGGGGAAACTCCCCCCTGTCAGGTGACAAGAAGGTCAGTTGGCTCTCATGCATTAAAGGAGGCATGAGCTCGGCTATGGGCTCCCTAGGCTGGCAGGGGGAGTGTAGCGCCCAGGATTACTTAGACAATTGGCGCCGGGTGAAAAAGGGTTGCAGAATCGTGAAAAAAAAAAAGAATTGTCAGTATATTTAGTTATAGTTTTTGTCATCATAGCTTAGTTTTAATTTAGTTTTTAATTTAGATTTATTTCGTTTTTGTCAGGGGAAAAAAGGCAAGTCGAGGAACATTTTTCGTCATAGTTTCAGTCGACAAAATTAACACCGATCACGACCACCGATAATAGGTTGGCGAGGAAAACCGCGAGCGGCTGGCGCTCTTCGCCGACGCCGCCCTCCGGTTCTACGGGGAGGAGGAACGGGGTCTCCTGAAGGGGCACGGCGTGGGAACCAGGCTGTACAGAGACTCCCTGCCCCCCACCCTGCTCTCCTTCCCCGGGAAGGTGGCCGTGGACCGGGCGTCCAAGAGGCTGGTCATCGCAGACACGGGACATCACCGCGTACTGGTGGTGACGTCCACCGGACACATTCTGCACGTCGTAGGAGGTAAGAACCATGTAGCAGTCTATTAACTCATTCACTGCCTTTTTTTTATTTTTATTTTTTTTCTCACACCATAAGTCTGGCAGTGAATGAGTTAACAGGGGTTGACAGCCTTTTCTGGGTCAGCGCCCACTTGAAAATCTCAAAAAAGTTTGCGGCCCACCCATCTGACCACTTAACAGCCAATGGTTGCCGTGTTAAATGGTAAATAAATAAATGGTAAATGGTGCATTTATATAGCTCTTTTTATCCAAAGTGCTTTACATAGGTTGTGCATTACATTCACCCATTCACACACCGATGGCGGAGGAAACCATGCAAGTGGTCTAATGGGTGGGCCGCGTGCCATGTTCAGTGCATGTTTACTTTAACATGTGTGTTCCAGCCTGGATCAATGGAACTAACATAGTATACTTTAAGTTCCTGTTTAGCAGGATGATCGGCGGTTTTGGACGACCAGATCTCCATATATGCCTTTTTTATATGGGCGTATCGGTCGAATCGGCGGTTCTGGACAACCGCCTACCCGAATGAACTCGACGGAAAAAAAGGGGGAAAATTTGTTTTGCCTCTGGTGGCACCTCCTCCTTTTTTGTGTAGAAACTGGAACTCGGTTTGGCTCCTCCCCTTTCTTAGTTTACTTCCTCCCGGGTGCTTCTGTGTTAATTCCTACTAACAACAACATCACATGTTTAGGGCAGTGGTGCTGACATAATCTATCTTGAGAGATTATAAATGTATTATCATTTGTGCTAATAGTTTAGGAAACAGAGCACTAGGGTGAGGGGCTCCTTTCTTGCTGTTTAACACATTGCAGATTGGGACGTGGCCAAACAAAACTTTTCTGTTTTAAATTTTCTTTTTACATTTTCTTTATTATAATTTTTGCTTTACTCCCTGGTAGTGCAACTTAACAGTCACTTTAATTGAACGTATAGCGTTGATTAATCGAGTCGAGGTAAGATGTAAAACAGACTAATGAATATAAATGGTTGAAAGGGAACATGCCGTACTTGACGGATAAGCCCGCGCCATTTATCAAAACATCCTTAAAAATTGTCATTTAGAATTTCCTTCGACAGTGGACTGTGTATACAACTAATCTTCCTCGACAGTTAACTGGCATATAGGATCAAATGACGTGGAGAAAAAAATCGAGTTACAGATGGAGAATGCAATATGGTTTAACCATTTGAACTGTAGGTGATAGGAGTCCCTCAGGCGATTAAATTTTTTTTGGAAAAAAAAAATTAAAAAAAGTTTTCAAGATTTTTCAAAAATAGCAGATCTACTAGCTCATAGCGCGGCACTCGGTGCCGTGCTATGAGCTTGTAGAAAGTGACAAAGATGCTTTCCAGGTCTTAATGCGTTAAATATAGTATAAAGTGAATCCGTAAATCAACTCCCTACAAGAGTGTCACACGAAAGTAGTGAAAATAGCAGATCTACAAGCTCACAACGCCTTGCGTCGCGAGGCGTTGTGAGCTTGTAGATCTGCTATTTTCACTGTTTAATTTGTATTTATTTTTTAAATGGAACGGTTTTGAACTTAGAAGGTTTCTACCCAACAGTGACGATATGTATGTTATTTGTCATTCAATTCGATCTTTATTTCAGACCCAGGGAGATCCATATCACCCCTGTGCAACTCTTGTTTACGAAGTCTAAAAGGCAAACGGCAACTTTGTTTTTATTCATAATGTTCCAACGACAGAAACACAATTAAATCGTTAATCGTCACGTATAATTCCGTAATCATGACAGCCCTATACAAAAGTTGAGAAAAATTGCGATGCGTTGTGAGCTTTTAGATTCAGCGATTTTCGCTGAATAGTCACCCCCAAAATAGTGATGCTAGGCCTAGGGATCATTGTGGTTTATATAGACGGCCGCTTGGCAGCTATAGCCTTCATCAGAGCCTCGACGACGGTATAGGATGAAATAGACTCAGAATCACGCATTAACCCATTAAGACCGGCAACGCATCTGTGTCATTTTAAGATTTCTTTGGCTATTCAAAAATAGCAGATATACAAGCTCATAGCGCGGCACCGAGTGCCACGCTATGAGCTTGTAGATCTGCTTTTAGTTTTAATCGTGAGCATTTGTGCGATTCCTTGAATATATATATATATATATATATATATATATATATATATATATATATATATATATATATATATATATATATATATATATATATATATATATATATATATATATATATATATATATATATATATATATATATATAGACAACACTAAGACAACATTACATTACATTACATTACATTACAGTCATTTAGCAGACGCTTTTATCCAAAGCGACTTACAATAAGTGTATTCAACATAGGTAGGGAACGAAAACTACTAATCACCAGAAGTCTTTAGTGCATTTTCTGCAAAAACAAGCAACCAAGAGTATACCTAGCGCTAAGGTAAAAGTACAATATATCAGCCACCTATTTCCTTAAACAAATGAGACAAAAATTGCTAAATCAAATGAGCATGAGCTAAAACAAATAAGTGTATCGACTAAACAAGATCCAATAAACAATACAGCAATAGAAAAACAAGCGTTCGTACAACTAGTTAACAACAAGTAGGTCAGGCAGAGAGGAAGGGTAGTGTTTCCTGAAGAGGTGGGTTTTCAGCCTGCGGCGAAATATGGGCAGTGACTCTGCTGTCCTAACATCAGTGGGAAGTTCATTCCACCACTGTGGGGCCAGAACAGAAAAGAGTCGTGACCGTGTGGATCGGCCAGAAGGACCCTTGAGTGACGAGGCAATCAGTCGCCCCGAGGTGGCAGACCGAAGTGGTCGGGCAGGGGTGTAGGCATCGACCATAGCCCGGAGGTAAGAAGGAGCTGTTCCTTTCACTGCCCTATAGGCTAGTACCAGGGTTTTGAACTGGATGCGAGCCGCTACGGGGAGCCAGTGTAGAGAACGGAGAAGGATGGTTGTGTGGGAGAACTTGGGGCGGTTGAACACCAGACGAGCCGCAGCTTTCTGAACAAGCTCCAGAGGTCTGATTGCAGATGCCGGAGCACCAGCAAGGAGGGAGTTGCAGTAGTCCAGGCGGGAGATGACGAGAGCCTGGATGAGCACCTGGGCTGCCTTCTCCGTGAGGAAGGGGCGAATCCTCCTGATGTTGTAGAGCAGGAATCTGCAGGACCTCGTCACTGATGCGATGTTTGCCGAGAACGTCAGTTGATCGTCCAGGGTCACACCCAGATTCTTCGCAGTCCGAGTTGAGGTCACCACAGCATTATCAATGGTGATGGCCATGTCTCGGTGCGGACAGCCCTTCCCCGGGAGGAACATCAGCTCGGTCTTGTCCAGGTTGAGCTTCAGGTGGTTTGTCGACATCCACTCCGAGATGTCAGCCAGACAAGCAGCAATGCGTGCCTCCACCTGGGTATCAGAGGGGGGGAATGAGAGGATTAGCTGGGTGTCATCGGCATAGCAGTGGTAGGAAAAGCCATGGGAGTGGATGACAGCACCCAGAGATGTAGTGTAGAGAGAGAAAAGAAGAGGACCCAGAACCGAGCCTTGGGGAACCCCAGTTGTGAGCCTGTGTGGTTCTGACACAGACCCTCTCAGCATCACCTGGTAGGAGCGACCCGTCAGGTAGGATGCAAACAGGGAGAGTGCAGAGCCTGAGACACCCATCCCCTCGAGGGTGGAGAGGAGGATCTGATGGTTCACCGTGTCGAACGCTGCAGACAGGTCCAGGAGTATCAGCACGGAGGAGAGAGAGTTCGCTCTAGCGGCATGGAGCGACTCCGTCACTGCCAGGAGGGCAGTCTCTGTCGAGTGACCCACTTTGAACCCAGACTGGTTGGAGTCCAGGAGGTTGTTCTGGTGGAGATAGGAGGACAGTTGTTTAAAGACAGCACGTTCGAGAGTTTTAGATAGGAAGGATAGAAGGGAAACCGGTCTGTAGTTCTTGATCTCAGAGGGGTCAAGTGTCGGTTTCTTCAGGAGGGGGGTGACTCTGGCAGTCTTGAAAGTAGAGGGAAAGTAGCCAGATGTCAGAGAGGTGTTAATAAGGTGGGTTAAGAAGGGAAGAAGTTCAGGTGCAATAGACTGCAACAGAGTGGATGGGACCGGGTCCAGAGAGCATGAGGTGGGGCGACTAGAGGTAACAAGGAGAAGGACCTCGTTAGGGGAGAGGGGAGAGAAGTGGGATAGAGAGGGGATGGGGGGGGGGAGAGGAGTAGATGAAGGTAGAGAGGGGGGGGTGGCAGGCAGACGGGTGTGGGTAGTGCGCAGGGCACCAGCCGGGGGAGGAGGGAAGGAGGATCGGATATCGTTCACCTTCTTGTCAAAGAAGTTGGCGAAATCGTCGGGGAGGAGGGACGAGGAGGGAGGAGGGGGTGGTGGTTGCAGGAGAGAGGAGAAAGTTTCAACACTTGTAACTCAAATCTTTGCTACTGGAGGATTCTACAAATGTCTTCTAAATCCAAACAGTTATTTTCAAAGTGGTTCTCTTTCAGTGGTTCTCAAACATTTTCATGTGAAGGACCACCCAAAATGATATGTATTTGGCCGCGGACCCCCATCTCAAAATGTGTTGTTCCAGGGACCCCCCCCCAGAAGCAAAGATTTGAGTTAAAAATGTAAGAAATAGCAGATATACAAGCTCATAGCGCGACACTTGGTGTGAGCTTGTAGATCTGCTAGTTTTGAATAGTCATTCTAAAAATGACACGTATACTTTCCCGGTCTTAATGGGTTAAAAGTAATTAATTTGACGTGAACATGACAGGTAGCCAGCTAAGCATTTCAGCCACTGAAGCAGCTGCGGTCTGCCGAGTCAGCGTTTCACCCGCACGGAATGAAATTACCTTTTTTTTTATCTGATCTGATCACTAGCGCCGCAGCATATGAAACACTTGAGTAGCTTATTAAAAGGTGCGAGCCGTCACGGACTGGCGCAGAAAATGGAGTGAATCCAGTTTAGAAGAACTGCTTCGTGATTCATGGTCAAGAAGATTCGTGTCAGAGTCCTGTGTCTAGGTGAGACATGACCTTTGACACGATCTAAATGTCTCAATAGAAGAGCAGGGAGACAAAACACAACCACCCCAATGGGATAATAAGTTATATTGTATTAACCCTTTAAGACCAGGAATGCATCTGTCATTTTCAGATTTCTTTGGCTATTAAAAAATTGCAGATCTACAAGCTCCTAGCGCGGCACTCGTGCCGCGCTAGGAGCTTGTAGATCTGCAATTGTTTAGAAAAATCGTGGATTGAATATATATATATATATATATATATGTTACAGGGTGAATGGAGAACCAGGTAGATTGAAGAAGGCGCGTTCGTTTTTACCACCCACCCAGCAATTCTGTAGAAGCAACACTAGAGGGAGCCACAAGCCAGGCTTGTGCACAAACATATATGGCTGCGACCACACACACACAGTCACACACACACACACACACACACACACACACACACACACACACAAGCGCACACACACGCGCTCATGCTTTTTTTGGTTTATTGAAAGCAGGACTGTTAAGATACTTTTATTGTGTTCTGGCTTTTGTTTTACTTTCTCCCTGACAGACACACACACACACACACACACACACACACACACACACACACACACACACACACACACACACACACACACACACACACACACACACACACACACACACACACACACACACACACAGTGATCCATGAAAAGAACTATTCTGTCCCTATCGGTTTACAACTCAAACGGCGCTGAGTCGACAAGTGGAGCATCGGCCGGTCAGCGCGGGCACTCGCGCCTGGAGGCGCGAGGGCGCGCTTCCTCGGCCTCAAGCTCCACTTGTCGGCGCGCCTCCGTCGTGGACAAGCGTGTGCGTGTGCACGCGTGTTCAGCGTTCCCCTAGCGTAGCTTCCTGGTTGCTATGTGGGGGGGAACAACAAAAGACAGGTCCTCGTCGGCACATCAAAGCCCCGCCTCTCCGCGTTCTCCTTCTCCTCCTCCTCGGAGGAGGAGGACGGTTTATTTCGCGAGGAGGAGCTCCTCCTCGCCTCACGTAATAAACCCCCGCCTCGCAGTGCCGCGTCCTCCTTCTCCTCCTCCTCCTCGCGAGCCTCGCTAATAAACCCTATCTCGAAAAGCCCCGCCTCGCCCCGAAGCCCCGTGCCTAAAAACGAGCGCTCTGTCTTCAATCTACCTGGTTCTCCATTCACCCTGTGACATATGTTTTCTTTTTTAAAGCAAACATTTGTAACTCAAATCTTTGCTTCTGGGGATTCTACACATGTCTTCTAAATCCTAACAGTTTTTTTTGAAAAAAAAAATTATGATGCTATGATATCAGTGGTTCTCAAACTTTTTTCATGTCAAGGACCCCCCAAATGATATGTATTTGTTATGAGCTTGTAGATCTGCTATTTTTGAATAGCCAAAGAAATAAAAAAATGACACGGCTGTTTTCCTCGTCTTAATGGATTAACATACTCTACCATACAGTTTGGACAAAATAATATTGTATTCATAAAAAAAAGTTACATAGTGCAGCTTTAAATGCAGAGGACAAATTGCAAATATACACTGACAAAAAAGGAGTGAGGACCAGATTATTATTATTATTATTATTATTATTATTATTATTATTATTATTACCTCATGATAACCTCATGATGACCTCATCCTGTCATGCCCCATGATGTCACAGGGCCTGAGAGCGGCAGGCGAGACGGCGACCTATCACAAGCATCGTTCTTCTCGCCGCAGGGCGTGGCCATCAAAGACGACGTCGTGTACGTGGCCGACATGGAGAACCATCTCATCCGAAAGGTACGTGATCAAACACTTTTGGTGTTTTTCCGTAAATTAACACCCTACTTGATCATACTACAGCGTCACACAAAAGCATCAAAAGCAGCAGATCTACAAGCTCGAAACGCAGTGCGAAGTGATTCAAGCTTGTAGATCTGCTGCTTTTTATGTTATGTTTTTATTTGAAACCTGAAAAGTAACAGTTTTGGACATAATGACATTTCCACTCAACAGAGACAATATTTTTTTTTATTATTATTTTTTTTTAATATATATATATAATTTGTTTGATTGATTGAATACTTATTCAATCAATCTATCTCCACTTGTAGTTTCCTGATTTCCTGGGCTTTTACAGGCCAGTTTTGAACGAAACCAGTGATTCACATCCTTTAATAATGGATTATTCTGTGTGTGTGTGTGTGTGTGTGTGTGTGTGTGTGTGTGTTTGTGTGTGCGTGCTAGATTGACCTGTCGTCAGGGCAGGTCAGTACTCTAGCTGGGGTCGGAGTTCAAGGAACAGAAAAAGAGGGCGGCGCCCCGGGACCCCAGCAGCCAATCAGCTCCCCTTGGGATGTTTGCCTGGGTTCTGCAGGTGAGTGTCATAGTGTGCATACCGTCGATCTTTTATTAGATTTTTTATTTTCATAAAGTAATGCCATTCTTCGTTGCACAAGAGTGACGCGTATTTTTGCTGTTTTGGAAAATCGTCCTTTTTTTCCCCCCATTTCCTGAAAAGTGTTCCTGTTTTCGACTTAAAAGGTCCCAAAAAAATCACACCCAGTGTGAAGCAAGTGAGTGGTGCCTTTGATGAGTTCATTATGTGCATGTGTTGCACTCCTGTTTGTGTTTAATTAGTGTAAGTGGTTGCATCTTTATGTTGCAATCAGCTGCAGCTGTTGAGGCCAGACACAAACATGTTGAGGCCGTCCGCAAACATACGGACGGACGGACAGACACACACACACGGTCAAATGTAGGAGTGGTTGGCACCACTCAGGTTTTACTTTGACAGTGACAATATTTATGTATAGCTATTTACAGTATGACAATGACACATACCTATGTATACAGACCGTTTGGAATTATTCTATAGACATAGATTTTGGTCATCTATTGATGTCAGCCCACTGAGTTTATTGGACACAATTGTGTGTGTGTGTGTGTGTGTGTTTTTGTGTGTGCGCACGTACTTGTGAGGCCCAGGGTTAGGCCCACAAGTACAGTGGAATTGTGATGACCTCACAAGAAAAAGGGGTTCTTAATGGTTAAACGTGGTAAAATGTCCTCACAATTACAGTAATACAAATATGTGTGTGTGTGTTAGGTGGTGATGAGGATAATGTTCTGTGGATAGCCATGGCCGGGACCCATCAGATCTGGGCTCTGTTCCTAGCAGATGGGAAGCTGCCTAAAGGAAGGTGAGATGTAACCATGTTGTTATAATAAAGCTATTAAACATAATCACCATGGCCCTCGGTTGAAACATTATCACAACATCGCTTTTCGCTCTTTTAAAATAAATGTCTGAATCTTTCTTCATTAACCCTTTTAAGACCGGGAACACATCTGTGTCATTTTCGATTTCTTTGGCTATTCGAAAATAGCATATCTACAAGCTCATAGCGCGGCACTCGGTGCCGCGCTATGAGCTTGTAGATATGCTATTTTTGGGAAGAAATTGTGAAAATGTTGTGCAAATCTTTGAATATACTATATATATTTTTAAAGTGAACATTTGTAACTCAAATATCTTGAATTCATGTCGCTATAATATCAGTGGTTCTCAAACTTTTTCATGTCGAGGACCATCCGAAATGATATGTATTTGGCCGTGGACCCCCATCTCAAAATATTTTGTTCCAGTTACCCCCAGTAAGTTGTAACATGAGTTAAAAATGCTTAAAACGCTTAAAAACGTATATATTTAAACATTTGCACAAATTTTCACGATTTTTCAAAAATAGCAGATCTACAAGTTCATAGAGTGCCGCACTATGAACTTGTAGATCTGCTGTTTTTGAATAGCCAAAGAAATAAAAAAATGACACAGATGCGTACCTGGTCTTAATGGGTTAAAGACCGCATTTACATAGTCACTGGGTGCTACTGTTCCTCACAATGTCAATCGATGTTAAATGTGTGTATAGTTCCAGCCCTGTGGCCGATGTTCTTTATGAAAACCCCTCAATTATTTAGAATGACATTTGCAGGGCAGATCCATGAGAATAGATGGCAAAAAAGCGAGAGATTGGCCAAAATTAGGGCCTAAAAAATATCTGATCTTATAATAAAAACGTAAGTATTTCTACTACTAAATTATTAAATTAGAACATAATTAAAAACTTTCTAAAACATTTTTTAGCACTACATCTGGGTGTGTCAGCCCAGGGGGTCTTGGAATCTTCCCACATTTGCAACCATGTTTGGCACATTACTAAATAAAACATCTAAAACATTTCAGTTCTCCTCCCGTTGACTTCCAGCAACCAGAGTCCAATTTAATGATGGATCTACAGTACTGTATATACAGTATAGGGCTGCAGCTAAAGGAAGGCAACTATCCATTATTTTCTTTGATTATTCTAAAGGAGCCAAAGGCAGTGGTGTAAAAAGTATTCGAATGTTTTACTTAAATAAAAGTATCAATACTGCAATGTCTGTTACAAGTTAAAGTCCGGAATTGAAAATTGACTTCAGTAAAAGTACAAAAGTATTGGTATCAAAATGTACTTAAAGTACCAAAAGTAGAAAGTACTCATTATGCAGAATGTCCCATTACACAAGTTTCCAAATGTTTAGAATGTATTAAAATCTTTTGGAAATAGCAGATCTACAAGCTCACAGGAGCTTATGAGACAATATTTGCCTCTGAGATGTAGTGGAGTAGAAGTAAAAGTACAAACAATTTGAAATACTCCAGTAAAGTCAAAATACCTCAGCTATCTTTGCTGCTTTTTGTAAACTCTTGCTACTCTATTATAATTTACTTTTCATTTATTCAGAAGGTGATCTCTGATGGTGATATCAAAGAAAAGGACCCACACACTGTCAGGGACTTGCAAAAAAATGATGCTCTTTATTCGACATTTCAGTCGTTAGACCTTCATCAGGAGAGACAAATGACAGACAAAATGTCTGTCCAGTGTCTGGGTCCTTATCTTTGATACCACCATCAGAGATCCCTTTCTGAATATATGCATTTTTTTTACTTAGGCACCTGTCACCAACCTTTTGAGGTGTGCATCGGCCTTCTTCACAAAAATTACTTTTCATTAAAAATATATTTTTTATAATTGATTAAATAGTCCACCCCTAGATCCATACATATTCAACAATGCAGCGTGACGTGGCTATCTTCTATTGTGGTGTAGCACAGTGGTTCCCAAACTGCGGTTCAGGACCCCCAGGGGGGTCTCCAAATTATTGAGGGGGGTCCCCAGATGATTAGCTTATTGTGTTGTTTTCTCGCTCAACAGTAAAAAACAAACAAAAAACATACAGTATAAGTGTGTGTATACAGGGTACATTTCTAAAGTTAAATTATTATTACGTTATAATAGAAAAAAAGAGGCAAACATTGTGAAAATAGACGATCTACAAGCTCGCAGTGTGAGGCGTTGTGAGCTTGTAGATCGGCTATTTTCACAATATTTATCTGTGGAACCGAGTCAAACTAAATGTAGTCTGGGAGGCTTCGGCTCAAAGCCTGGACAGCAGGGGCGCGGCCACTGATTTCTGATTCAAATCAACAGCCAATAAAGAAAAGGGGGCGGGATCCACATGCAGTGGGTCTTACATGTAAATAGGAGCGACGGGAAGCAATTTCCCCTTGAGAAATTGCGGCCGCCAATGTTGTGTACTGCTGTTTGCCTCTCGTCGGACTTTTTAGACGAGTAGACCGGTAAGAGGCGTGTCCGCTCAGATTCTGAGCGCAACGCACATCCGGCCCACAGATAGCAGGGCTTTGGCCCAGAAGTTCCTTCGCCCCTCCTGTTTGTATGAGAGCGGGCGAAAACTTCTGGGAACTCAGATTAAACTAAATGTAATGCCTACAATTCCAAGTGCTTGTCAGGGTGGGGGGTCCCCAGTTCATATAGGATTATATTGGGGGGGTATCTCAGAGTAGGTGCTATAATATTATCAAAATACTTTTGATAATATTTGGAATTTATCAGTTTATCCCCTATACGTAAAAAAAAAATAGCAGATCAACAAGCCCACAACGCGTCACAAAGTGACGCGTTGTGAGCTTGTAGATCTGCTATTTTTGGTGAATGTTCCCCCAGAAGTGGTTAAAAGTCAAGTATGAAGTAATTGTCAATCTGTCCTATCGGGTATTCTCTCAAGTTTTCCTCGTGACGTAATGTATCTTAGGGGGAAAGATTTACGTACCTACGTACCGTAATATGACATACTGTATATGTAAGGTGCTACAAAGTAACAAGGTGATTCAGGGGGTGCCGTGGATTAAAAACGTATTTACAGGGGTTCCCTGAGCCCAAAGAAGTTTGTGAACCCTTGATGTAGCCTCATCAGTCCCTCTCACCTCTCTCCTTACAGTGAGTGCGTAGCGGGGACGTGCGTCCGCTGGGCCGGCAGCGGCAACGAGGAGAACCGCAACAACTCCTACCCCCACAAGGCGGGCTTCGCCCAGCCCTCCGGCCTGGCCTGGGCCCCCGAGGAGCCCTGGGCGTGCGCGTTCGTGGCCGACAGTGAGAGCAGCACCGTGCGGACCCTGGCCCTGAAGGACGGGGCCGTGAAGCTGCTGGTGGGAGGCGAGAGAGACCCCCTGGTGAGTTTGACATCTTCATACTGTATACAGCACTGTTTCCCAAACAGTCGGTCGGAGCCTATGTTTGAATCGCGGACCATTTTCTTTGGGTCACAAGTAAATATCCCCCTTTTTTCAGTTCCTACATTAAAAATATATTTTTTTTATTTCAAAAGATAAAAAAAAAAAAGTTTTCATCAATTAAAATAAAAAATCTAATAATTTCCATAAATGCATTAAGAAAATATTTAAGAAGTTATGAAAATAGCAGATCCACAAGCTCGCACCGCGGCGCGAAGCGACACGTTGTGAGCTTGTAGATCTGCTATTTTCACTAGTTTGGGTCCCGGGCAAACGGCAATTTTTTTGGGGGGTCTTCAGCTAAAATGTTTGGGAACCAATGATATACAGCATTGCATTATTAATCACTTAAACCCTATGTACTTACTGTAGTGAACTAATACTTGACCAGGGTCGGCCTTGTACCTAGTCCCATGTATTTTTCCTCTACACCAAAATTCTTCACCAGGGTTTTTGCTCACACGTTGTGAGCTTGTAGTAGATCGAGAGTTATGCATATAACTAAGGTTCTACGAATTCCGGATGACCGCCAGAGGCAGTGTTTTCAACACCTGGATATTCATCGCGCGCTCGCGCATAGGTCGAATATTAATACCAACAAAGTCACTCGTGACCTGTGTACACGCCCGCCACCTATATAGGTGTGGTGTACACAGCGATCATCCTCATGAAATCTTTTCGTCGAGAACGAGATTCCGAGTGACAGTCAACTCTGGCGGTCATCCGGAATTCGTAGAACCTTAGTTATATGCATAACTCTCGTTCTACTTCATTCCTTCTGACCGCCAAAGGCAGTGTTTTCAACACCTGGATGACTAATACCAACATAGTCACGAGGAACCTGCCCTTACCTGACCATCAGTTGCAGGTTGAAGAGGCCGACAGCACCGCCATCGTCATGGGATGAGGGGCGGCCACATTCACCCTATAGAAGCGTGCAAACGTGCAGGAAGAAGCCCACGCTGCTGCAGCACATATGTCAGTCAGTGGGACACCCTTCAATGCAGCCCAGGAGGTGGACACGCTCCTGGTCGAATGACATCTCACAGGAGGAACAGGCAAACCCTTGCGTTCGTAGGCCTGCAGAATGGCATCAACAATCCAGTGAGAAAGTCTTTGTTTGGACAGGGCACACCCTTTCCTGTGCCCTCCATAACAGAGAAACAGTGCGTCCGACTTCCGGAACACAGAAGTCACGTCCACATACTGCCTCAGGGCCCGGATGGGGCACAGCAACCCCCCATCAGGATGCGATCCCTCTGCCCCCGGCTGTGGGGCATAAGCCGTCAATTCGACAGGCTGGTTGATATGGAAGGCTGAAAGCCTTTTTGGAAGAAAGGAGGGGTTGGGCCACATAGTAACCCCAGACCCATCCGAAGTCCACCTCAAGCAGTCCCTGGCGACAGACAGGGCCTGGAGTTCCCCCACTCGCTTGGCAGATGTAATGGCGAGGAGGAAGGTGGTTTTAACAGACAGCCACCTGAGATCAGCCCGCTCCAGTGGCTCGAACGGTGGAGAACACAGGGCTTCTAAGACCGTAGGCAAGTCCCACGAGGGCACCCGAGTGACATGCGGGGGGTGCAATCTAAGAGCTCCCTTCAGATAGCGGCTCACCAAAGGATGAGATCCCACAGTACGACCGTCCACCAGCCCATGCTGAGCCGAAATGGCGGCAACATACACCTTCATTGTAGAGAGGCTGAGAGCCCCTTATCCAACAATGTCTGTAGATAGCGGAGCAGCATTGGTACCGAGCACATGACTGGATCCACGTGTTGGCCCTCACACCAACTACAGAACAATTTCCATCTGTTAGAGTACAGCGCTCTAGTGGAGGGTGCACGAGCGTTAAGCCAAGGTCTGGACAACCGCCTGATCGCAGGAGTTCAGCAGTGAACCCGGCCCCTCAGGGGCCAAACATGAAGCTGGAGGCGATCTGGCTGGGGATGCCAGATGCAGCCCCCTACTTGTGACAGGAGATTCCGTCTCGACGGGAGAGGCCAAGGTGCTCCGTTGAGAAGCCGTCGGATCATGGGAAACCATATCCTCCCCGGCCAGTATGGAGCCACCAGCAGCACCGTATTCTGTGAAGCGTCAGCCCGAGCAGTGGAATTGGAGGGAATGCGTATAAGAGGCAGTCTAGGGACCATGGGTGAGCTAATGCGTCCTGCCCCAATGGACTGGTTGGATCCGACAGGGAGAACCATAGTCGGCAGTGTGTTGATGTGCTTGAAGCAAACAGATCCACTTCTGCTCTCCCGTACCTCTCCCAAATCTCCTGAACCACTCAGGGGTTCAACCTCCACTCACCTGGAGGAGGACTCTGGCGGGAAAGCATATCTGCAGCCTGGTTGTGAACACCTGGCAGATGTACTGCCCTGAGACTGGCAAGGCGAGGAAAGGCCCACTGAAGAAGTCTCTGAGCCTCCTGCAGAGACTGCCTGGACCTGACACCTCCCTGATGGTTGACATGGTAGACCGTTGATGTATTGTCTGATCGGACAAGGACATGTTTCCCTTCCAAGGCGGGAAGGAAATGTTTGAGGGCTAAGTACACTGCACGGAGCTCCAGCGCATTTATATGTTGTAGTCCCTGCTGAGGGCCCCAGGTTCCTCTGACTGTCCTGTGATTCCACACAGCCCCCCAGCCTGAGAGAGATGCATCCGTCACCACTATCTCCCGGCGAGAGGGCAGTGAGCCCATGGCGACGCCCCGGCACAGACTTGCCCTCCTTCTCCAGGGTTCTAGCAGCCGACGGCACTGGCTGGAGTTCCTCACCAGCCTCTTCTGGTGCCTCTTGGGGTCGAGGCCCAAGCCGTTGACCAACAGCTGCAGGGGGCGCAACGAAAGGAGTCCCAGGGGCACAATTGCGGATGCCGCTATCAATGTGCCCAGCAGACGAAGGAGCAGGCCGTATGTCAGCCTTGTACTTCCCCATACGCGAGCGACAAGGCACACAATGTCGTCCACTCTCCGCGGGGAGGGGCAGGCCCGCATTGAAACTGAATTGAGGGCGATGCCAATGAACACAACGGTTTGACTGGGAGCCAGAGAGCTCTTGGCGAGATTCACCGTGAGCCCCAGCTGTGCGACATGGGCCAGAAGGGTGGACGTATCGCTGAGTGCCTGCTCTTGGTTCGAAGCACATATCAGCCAATCGTCTAAATACGAGAGGATCCGCATGCCTCTGGCTTGCAGCGGAGCAAGCGCCGCCGCTACGCATCTGGTGAAGACCCGGGGGGCGAGAGAGAGCCCGAATGGGAGCACCCGGAACTGATAAGCCCGCCCCTTGAAAGCAAAGCGGAGAAACTGTCTGTGGTGTGGTGCTATTGGCACATGAAAATAAGCATCTTTCAGGTCGATGCTTGTGAACCAATCGTTCTTTGACACAGTCTGGAGAACCACTGTGCGCAGCATTCGGAAACGAAAAACCTTCAGGTACTGATTCAACTGCCTGAGGTCGAGGATCGGCCAAAGGCCGCCGTCCTTCTTCGGAATAAGGAAATAAATGGAGTAGAACCCTCTTAGCTGAGCTGAACCAGGTACATACTCTATGGCTCTCTTCTCCAGGAGCTCTGAAATCTCCCGGCTGAGGGCTTGAGACCTCAGCGGGTCGTCGACCACCGTCATCCGTTCCCCTGTGAAACTTGGGGGCCGACGTCTGAATTGAATCCTGTAACCCTTGGACAGCGTTGCCACCACCCAAGGGTCTGAAGTCAAGGCTTCCCAGCGGCTGAGATGTTGTGGGGTGAACCGGCTGGGTCCCGGGTCGGGAGAGTCACCTCCGACTCCCCCGGCCCTGGAATGGTTTAGAGGATCGGGCGGCAGGGGCCCCACGCCTAGGAGCCCTGCCTGTGGGCGGCCGGAAAGAAGGCTGTTGGGGGCCCTGTTGGGGTTGGTCCTGCCGAGGAAAGGGACGTCTGGCTCCCGAGGAGCTCTGGTCCCTGGCTGCTGGGTAAGGAGTGCCCGTGCGTCTAGGCTGAGGTGACGGTGCTGGGCGTAAGTCCGCAAACTGCCGCCTGGATTTGTTCGCCTGAACACTACGCTCCGGGGCCTCTTGAGCTGCGGGCCCAAACATCTGGCCCGGAATGACGGGCAGTGTGCGGAGTGTCCTCCTGCACCCCTCTGACAATGGGGCCTGGGCGAGCCACACCTGGCGACGGGCCAAAGTCAGGGTGGACATCAGTCTGCCAAGTTCTCTGGTCATATAGGCGAAAGCAGCGAGTGAGGCCTTACTCAGGCTCTGTGACGGGCCATCACCCCCCGCCGTGCGGAGGGACTGGTCTAGGGCCAGTATAAGGTGAGAAAGAGAATTTCCGATACGTGCCGCCCGAGCTGCTATATCGTAGCTCCTGGTGAGGTAGTCATCCGTGACCCTGCATTGTGCTCGTGGACAACGAGCATCCGGTCTGAGGGCCTCATCTGGCTACACTATTAAGGACGCCACGGCAGGGTCCATAGCCGGCACGTGGTCCAACCCATATTCTCCCGCTTTGTCCATGGCCGGCAAGGCCCTGCAGTCTCGTGACAGGTTGCACAGGCCCTGGACCTGGGATCCGACCAACACATCTGAAGCTCAGTGATGAAGTTCTCACACGCTGGCACACTGAAAGAGGGCTGCTGAGCGTGCCGAAGAAGGCATTAGGAGGGGGGGCCTCCCCAGGGGGGACATCAAGTCCAAGCCGTGATAAAGCCAGCTGAACAGCCTCCCTAGCTGCAGAGAGCCCAGTCCCAGGCCCGTGAGTATCTGCTCCAGATCCCTGAGAGCCTGCCACTGAGCGGGTGGGGGACCCGCCCCCGCCCTCTTCCTCTAGGTCCTCATGCTCTGCCGTTCCGGACGTAAACTGGGAGTCCAAGGCTGCAATAGACATAGCATCGTCCTCATGTTGATCAGCAACATTGACAGTATCATGGCCATAGTTCCCATCTCCGACCTGGAGTGGAGGCGCTGGGGCCACAGCATCGGTGCGGGGAGCACCAGGCTGCAGGTTGAGGAGAAGGGCCTTAATATGAGCAAACTCAGAGGCCAATGTGTCCACTTTGCGAGGCAACGGATCATCCTCCTGACGTCTCCTCTTGGCGTCTAAGGGCTCATTACATGAGCGCTGGCGCTTAGAAAGACCCTTTACAGGGCTCAAGACTGGCATTCCTGAGGAAGGCATTTCGGTGTCCTCCTCAGCCGCAGCCAACCTCTCTTCCCTCTCAGCGAAAGACATGATAGAGCAATTAGTGCAAGCGTCCTCCGTCAAGGCTTGCCTCAGATGCCCAACGCCAAGACAGTGTGGGCACAGGTCATGGCCATCTTCTGACCCCAGAACAGCCGAGCACGTGTTAAGGTGTCACAGCCGTCATACATTGCTCCTCTTTTCTTGATTTTTTTGTCCAGCGACAAGCAGCAGTGGATGGGAAACACTCACAATGCTGACGCTATGTTGCGGTGGTCCGCACGTGGTTCCTCAAAGCGGCAGAATGGGATACACTCTCAACGCTGATACTTTTCTTTTCTTTTTTTTCGTCCAGCGACAAGCAATAGCGGAGTGGGAAACACTTACTATGCTGACGCTATGTTGCGGTGGTCCGCACGTGGTTCCTCAAAGCGGCAGAATGGGATACACTCAATGCTGATACCTTTTTTTCTTTTTTTTTGTCCAGCGACAAGCAATTGCGGAGTGGGAAACACTTACTATGCTGAGGCTATGTGGCGGTGGGCTACACGCTGCGTCCTTAAAAGCGGCAGAGCGAGATGCGCCCTCAACACTAATCCTTTTACTTTATTTGTCTGTAAACAGTACAATACATGCACTCACCGTCGCCAATGTACAGCTATGGCTCCAAGTTATCCGTGCCAGGTCCAACAACAACGGTGGAGCGGGGAAAGCTCACGGTGTTATTGTCGTTAGCTCCAATGCTAGCAAGCAGCCGCTAGCTCCATTCACCGCTGCAGGGCTGCTCCTATATGCTTCCTTTCTTTTTTTTCCCCTTTCTCTTCGGTTCTTTCCGATGCCCCTATAACGGGGTAATCCAATGTATCCAATGTATAAAGCAGGCTACGCAGTCTCTGGAGGACGAAACCGTAGTCCGTAGCTCCAACAGTGTTGGTTGCGAGACTCCACGCGCAGCTGCAGTTATCGACCTACGCTCTGGAGGCGAAAAGATGAAAGAGGATGATCGCTGTGTACACCACACCTATATAGGTGGCGGGCGTGTACACAGGTCACGAGTGACTTTGTTGGTATTAATATTCGACCTATGCGCGAGCGCGCGATGAATATCCAGGTGTTGAAAACACTTAGCCTGGTTCCAGACGAATCTGCCTTTGCAAAATCGCATCGCACTTTAGCCCTCGGCAGATTAGGTCTGGCCCCCCTCAATAGAGATTTCATTTCTCTCCCTCCGAAGTGGTGAGGGACCAGTCAGGGCCCAGTATCCAAATGTGGGCGGGCTTATCACCTTATTTGGAGCAATGACGTACAAGGAAGCACTGCTCTGATTCGTTCGTACAAGGAAGCACTGCTCTGATTGGTTTAGGTCTAACCAATAGAGTCCGTTTGGATGTTCTTGTAACCGCCCCTTGGAAAAAAATCTATCGTTGATAGGGACCAGACTAATATCCACGCAGTGTGTCGTGTGATATTGTCTGGCCACGCGAGGCTAGAAAACACTGCCTCTGGCGGTCAGAAGGAATGAAGTAGAACAACTATTTCCACTATTTTTTAGGATGTTTCTAAAGTCATTTTGATTCAGTAGAGGCCCTCACACCTAACTCGCACCGCCGATCTGAGTCATAGTGACGGGGGGCTTTGTCAGAGTACTACCCGTTGTACCCGTCTGTCCGTTTTTTGCCCAAATACTGTATGGAGAATCTGTATGTGTCCGTCTACCTGTGTGCCTTTTATGCCCATACAGTATATGGAGATCCCTGATGTCATTAGTATATGCCCATATACCCTGTATATTGGCATGCCCATATATGGACATATCGGTCTGATCTGTTTTGTTGTCCTATCAGAATCTGTTTGCGTTCGGGGACGTGGATGGGAAGGGAGTGGACGCTAAGCTGCAGCATCCACTGGGCGTGGCCTGGTCTCCTGAACACAACCTGTTGTATGTGGCTGATTCCTACAACCACAAGGTACACACACACACACACACACACACACACACACACACACACACACACACACACACACACACACACACACACACACACACACACACTGTTCTTATGTGTCCATTTATTTAGGGCTACTGTGTTATTGATATTTTATCAGTAATGTGATATGAGTCTAGATATCGTCTGGGATATCATGTCATTAGTTTGGTCTTTTCCTGGATTTAAAGGCTGCATTGCAGTAAAGTGACATCATTTTATGAACCTGGCTGTTCTTGCCCTATTATCAACCATTACCCAATTTAGTTATTATAATAAGCTTTAGTGATGATTATTTATGAAGAATCTCATTGTGGCAATGTTTTGTGAAAGCCCCAGTAGTGATCCCCTCAATACTGACAATATTTGATTTCATTTTTATATTTAGATTGTGTCCATTTTGCCTATTTCAAATATCCGCTCTACAAGCGCACATTTGCATCACAATGTGACACCGTGAGCTTGTAGATCTGTTCTTTTTTCTTTTCTTATCTAGTTCATTTTGCCATGCAGTGGACAAGCTGAGATTCCACAAGTGACCAAATTAATGAATGAATGCCTTTTTTTTTTCGTATATGGGATTATATGACACAGAAAATGAACAAATAAGACCCTGCCCTTTTACATGTACATAGGCCTCCTCCTCATTGACCTTGCCTTTTCAAGAAATGAAGCAAAAAAAGAACATTTTTGAAAAAGACTTTTATCAGTCATCCAACCAATACAATACTAAATGCATTACATTTTCAACTTGAGATCACACAAACCACATAACCTATCCTCTTCAACAGTGCCTACATATCTGCTAGTTTGGTTCTTTTAAAGGGCAAGACCACTTTGGTAGGAATTTGGATTACCTTGCCATGATGTAACTCCAAAGGTGGGCAAGGAATCTAAAATAATTGCTCCATTGATTAGAAATTGATCATTTTAAAATATGTTCCTCATTGACTTACATTGTACGGTAAAACGGCTCTCAAAGTCACTCTTTTAGCACATAAACGAACGCAAACAAAGTTGATTCAGACAATATAGGACATCACAAGACCCAGGGGACATAGATTGGTGAAGCAATAGGAAGCCCCGCACGAATCCGGGCGGCTGGGTTTGGATCCGCCCTTCAAGACCATCGATTGGGCTCGTTCTCTCAGTCTAACTTCCTGTTGATTTAGCAATTTTTATTTAGAAGAAAACCCGGCTCTTCAAATAGTAAAATCAGCAGGAAGTTGTCATTTTTATTAAAAAAATAAAGCGTACTGGGTTTTGTGATGTTCTTTATTGCTTGAATCAGCTTTGTTTGTGTTCGTTTACGTGCTAAAAGAGTGACTTTGAGAGCTGTTTCACTTTACGATGTAAGTCAATGAGGAGCATATTTGAAATTATCAATTTCTAATCAATAGAGCATTTATTTGTGATTTCTTGTCCACCTTTGGAGTTGAACCATGGCAAGGTAACTACACAACCCAAACCTCTACCAAAGTGGTCTTGCCCTTTTAATAATATAATGTTCCTGTTAAACTCCCTGTTCCCCTGTTCCTGTTTCCCATGCAATGTATATTTAATCATTCATAATGTTTGATGCTGTTTGTGTGTATTAGATCAAGGTGGTGGACCCAAAGAGCAAGCAGTGCAGGACGCTAGCGGGGACGGGCCAGGCCGGTGACGTACTGGGGCCCGGCTTCTCAGAGTCCTGCTTCAGTGAGCCTGGGGGTCTCTGCGTGGCCCCCGGGGGACAGCTGCTCTACGTAGCCGACACCAACAACCACCACATCAAAGTCCTCGACCTGGAAACGCACACCGTCTCCATGGTCAGATCTGTGTGTGTGTGTGTGTGTGTTAGTTTAGTTTATTTCGGTCAATTGTGTAGTAACAAAGTTTAGATTTCATAAGTAATACAAAAAAATATAGAAAATAACCACATTTCTTACCAAAAAGGTATCAGCTGAAGCCATAGCTTATTTCGGATACCCTTTTACAAAACAAAACAAAACAAAAAGACAAGAACAAGGACAAGACACTTTACATGTACGTGGTTGCTGTACTGTACAAGCGCTATAATAAATAAGTTAATCATACAGAAGGCACATTTATTTATAATTATCTATCATCTTGTTTTTAAGTTATTTCTTTAATTTGTTTAATGAGCCGCGCAATTTCACATCCATATCAATATCCATATCATCCACAAAGTCACTCCAGCGAATTTTATCCATCTTTGTTTAGCATTTGTTCTGGTTGCAAGATGCATGTTCCTCCATGCATGTTTGTTTTTTCTGAAAGTGTTTTTAACCCATTAAAGGGACCCATTAAAAAAAAACTTTGTTTCAATGGATTAGTCACCCCATGGAGACTTGAATTCATGGATATTTTTTAGTTTTTGTCTCATTCCTAAGACAATAATATGATGACCAGCGGACCGGTAGGCAGCGGTTCCGGTAGGAGACACAACGACTCGTTGTGTCTCCTACTGGAACCGCTGCCGGTCATCAAATTATTAATTTTTTTGGGTGAAGTGTCCCTTAACACATTCCATGCCAGAGTTTAATCTCATAATGTACTCACCAGTGCCAGCGTTTTATTGTTGTTTTTTTGTTTTTTCACAGACCTCGCTAAATAAGTTAAAAGTGCGCGTTCATTTGGTTCTAAACACACAGCGGATCCGTGAGAAACGGCCAGCGAAAACAGTTTCCAAATGCGAGCCGCCATCTTGAAGATACAGCCGATCAACGCTAAACAGTGATCAGCGAGGAGAAAAACAACAACCGAGAAAATCGAGTTTTAAACAGGATCCCAGACAGGAAGCGGATACGATCGAAAAAAACGGAACCCGAATAATTCTGTTTCCGACCGGAAACCGGAAACGGAAATGGATCAAAAAAATTCGGAAAGTGCACGTGGGGCAATTTCAATGGGAATCGGCGGTTCGCGTAGATCTACGCGACTGGCACGCTGCGGCTTTAAATAGGTTCGCGTAGATCTACACGACTGGCATTCAATGTGTTAAGACCTGAAGCCGCTTCTACAAAAATGTCTTCTAAATCAGTAGTCAACTTTTTTGTGCCAAGGACCCCCAAATTGATATGTATTTGGCCGCCGACCCCCATCTGAAAATGTTTTGTGCCAGGGACCCCCAGAAGAGAAGATTTGTGTTTCAAAAAACACTTTAAAGATTTTTCATAAATATTTTTTTCAAAGCACGAAGTGACGCGCTGTGAGCTTGTATATCTGCTATTTTTGAGAACCACTGTTCTAAATCACTGTTCTAAATCCTAAGAGTTTTCTGGGAAAAAAAATATAGCTAAAATCTAAAATGACACAGATGCTTTCCCGGTTTTAATGGGTTCATTGAGATATATTTTGTATACATTCTGTCCCAGTTCCCCATCATCGCCGCTGATTGCACGGACGCGCCGCCCAGCCAGACCCGTAGGGCCAACACCACCAGGGTTCCCACTCTGCCCCGGTCGGCTGCCAGGGTGGAGATGTCCCCGCTGTGCGTGTCCCCAGGTCAAAAGGTCACCCTGACCCTGAAGCTGACCCTCCCCCCGGACACCAAGCTCACCCCCGAGGCCCCCAGCTTCTGGGCCCTGTCCGCTGAAGGTGAGAGCAGAAACGCTACAACAATTGGTTCTCAAACATTCGTCAGTGATGTCACATCACTGACGAATCCTTGGTATCTTTATAACCAACTTCGAACATAGTGGCGTTCTATGTCCGTGCTACTTCCATGTTGCATAGCAGTGACATCACTGTCGGATCCTTGGTATCTTTATCCTAGCCGTTCAACATGTGTTGATTGAGCGGCGTCACTACGAATCTGTATTTTTTCACGCTCATGCCAGTGAAACACTAAACGGGATTATTGTTTCATCTCAACATTCAAGTACAACTATCAGAAGATGTAACCCAGGTAAAGTAATGCGTCACTCAACTGCAAGTTTAACTAAAGCTTTCCACCTGTCCTGATACAGACAGAGCCTTGGGTCAAGACCGTCATCAAGGCTAATACAGACATAAAGATTTTTTAATCATCCTATCCTTGTTAATATATCGTCATTTAGGTCAATGGTATAACATTATATAGTGATATTATAACATATAAATCGAATCGGAATTATTCAACTTTATTCAACTTTTTTCAAAAATGTTTTCGTCAACACGACATTAACACTGCTGTAAAGGTTTGTGGAGGTTACCGTATAGTGTCTGGATGAGAAGTGACATTTAGTTCACACCTGTAGGCACCGGCCTGGAACACATTAGTATTATTACCGCACGATGATCATTAGCCATCTGTTCCTCTGAGACACAGACCGAGCTGACAACAATTTCACCATAATTATAATCATCATTAGTGAGGACCAATTATATGAAGATGGGTTGAAAATGGGTGTAGTTGTCCTTTAAAGGACATGAGTTTTTAAAAAAAATCATGTATTGCTTTCTATCGTTTTTTTTTACGATTTAGTGATTTTTAACGGGGGCATTCGATCCATTGGTAAATTGTCATGAACGCAGCCTCCGATTTCCGTGAAACTTTGTACGCACATCCCCACTAGGCCAAGGAAGAAATGCAACCCTATATTTCTCAAATCAGCCTCATGGTGGCGCTGTAACAGGCAGATTCACGTTTTGGCCTAATTATAGGCTGGCAGAGGGAGAGTAGCGCCCAGGATTACATAGGTAATTGGCACTGGGTGAAAAAATGGTTTACAAAATCGTGGGATAAAAATTTAGGGGAAAAAAAATAATATATATATATATATAAAATAGAAACTTTAATTGATTCAATTGATTGAATAATTGAATAATAAAATAAATAGAATGATCTCAAAGAAAATCGTTGGCTGGCCTACAATAGTATTAGAACATTACGGAACGGCCTGCTGTGCGTTCTGAATGTGCCGTGAGATGAAATTAAATCAAGTAGCATTTTCTCCGACAGAGCGATGGAAACTAGGCTTTGCAGCAATGATTGATGGCCAGAAGGAGTTTTGTGCTGCCTGCCTTGTTGTGGCACGCAAATGTTTCCAGGTCTGGGTGGGGGGGTTTAATCGCTGGGGTCTATTTTTAGAAACATTTTGATAAGGGGAGATGGCCTTACGTAATTAGCCTCTGCAGTCAGTGGCTTACGTTGACATTCTGGTCTGATCCCCATCTCGCAGGCAGGAATGTTAATGGATCACGCTAGTGGAGCATGACGGGCCGTAAACTGCTGTTTACTGCTGTTTTCTCTCTCTCTTTTTGTTTTTAATTTCTCGGCTTAAATACCTCTCTTTAAGACAGTGGAACTCAAACTTGTTCGTGCCAAGGAGCCCCAGAAAATATGTTCTGCCAGGGACCCCCAGAAGAGAAGGAAAAAACATATCAAAAATGATATAAACATTATTCCAAACATTTTCGATATTTTTTTTTAAATAAATGAAAAATGGCAGATCTACAAGCTCACAGCGTGTCTTTTTAAAATGTATTTATTATTATATATTTTTTTAATATAGGAAACTCACGACCCATAGAAATTGGTACGCGACCCCAAAGATGGGTCCCAATCCACTGTTTGTAGACCACCCTGGCACAGTGTCTTTCAACAGGCTCTGGTTGACTCCAGTCACTGGTGAATGGTAGCGTGTGCCCAGACCTCTGCCAGGCTGACAGACCTGTGCTAGCAGACGTGCCTCTCACTCCCACACTGAAGATGGAATACTCCAGTAGACACCACGGCACACATCCTAGGCCTAGGCAATTTTAATATAGGAATTAAGACCTGAGGACGATTCTACACATGTCTTCTAAATCCTAACAGTTTTCTGAAAAACTCATGTTTCTATGTCAGTGGTTCTCAAACCTTTTTCATGTCAAGGACCCCCACAATTATTATGTATTTGGCCGCCGACCCCCCATCTCAATATATGTCCAGGGGACCCCCAGAAGCAAAGATATGTGTTAAAAATGTTGGCTTTAAAAAATTTATATATTCAAAGATTTGTGCAAATTTCTTTTTTTTTTCTTCAAAAATAGCTTGTATATCTGCTATTTTTGATTAGCCAAAGAAGTCTAAAATGACACAGATGCGTTCCCGGTATTAATGGGTTAAAAGCATGCTTAAAGAAATAGTTTACCCAAAACATTTTTATTTTCTATCAATTACACACCCCATGAAGCATTGAATTCATGGAGATTTGTTTTGTTTTCGTCACATTCCTGAGCCAATAATTTGATGACCGGGTGTATTTCCGGTAGGAGACTCAAAGAGTGTCCGGAGACATTAGCATCTTTCCGCCGGTTATCAAATTATTGTCTCAGGAATGCGACAAAAACAAAACAAATCTCCATGAATTAAATTCTTCATGGGGTGTGAAATTGATAGAAAATAAGGATTTTTTTTTGGGTGAACTACTCCTTTAAGAACCACCTTTTCACTGTAGAGGACTCCTAGGTTTGTGTGTGTGTGTGTGTGTGTGTGTGTGTGTGTGTGTGTGTGTGTGTGTGTGTGTGTGTGTGTGTGTGTGTGTGTGTGTGTGTGTGTGTGTGTGTGTGTGTGTGTGTGTGTGTGTGTGTGTGTGTGTGTGTGTGTGTGTGTTCCATTGATCTGTGCACAAAAACAGAATTTACATCCAATTAAATCCACATGTTTTTTCACATTTTATACTAGGGTTCGAGTGGTTCATGATTTTGTTGGCAAACGAAATCTCAATGAAGATAAAAATCGAAAGTAGCCACTGAAGGCAGGCCGGTGTGGAGCAAATGTGCTCTCGCTTGTGTTTTCCTGTTCAAAGACAAGCTGTACTGTTGCTCAACAGTAAACACACCAACATACTGTGTAATTGTATACAGGTTTTCTGCACAATTCTAAATTTACAATTTAATGACGTAAGATATTTTTTATAGAAAATTGACCAAATTGTCAAATAGTACGTATTTGGGGCAAACATAATTTTCTTAGTGATCCTGGGCGCTACACTCCCCTCACCAGCCTAGGGAGGCCAGGGCCGAGCTCATGCCTCTTTCAATGCATGAGAGCCAACTGACCTTCTTGATCTTCTTCTACCTGACAGGGGGGAGTTTCCCTGGTTGGACGTAGCGCGTGGAAGGAACACGTTATTCCAACCAGTTCCCTTCTCCTCCATCAGGTGCCCCGGCTGTCATGGGGGAGGCGGTATAGCGACCAGGATTACTACATGTTTTTGTGAGGGTATTAACTACCCTGAGAGACACGGGGAGAACATGCAAACTCCACACAGAGTAGGCCCTTTCGTTTTTAGTTTGTGAACCCTTGATGTAATGGTTTGGTTTTGTTTTCCACAAGACTGTCAGGTAGAGCTCTTCACGGGCTCCCCGATTCCGAAAATACCCGAGAGAACCCGAGACCCGTACGGGTCTGATCCGTGTTTTATCATAATCACTCGGGCCGGTACGGAATCGCTCAGTATTACCTCGGAACTCGGGTCTGTCTATCATGTGTAATACCCGAGTGGATCCGAGAAGACCCGTAGTATGCCTACTGCGTGTGCGCGCGACTGCAGCCGCTGCAGTAATCGGGAGAGAAGTGCTGTTTAACTTGTGTGTGATGTTTTAGACCAGGGGTCTTCAACGTTTTCAGGCCAGGGACCCCCAAACTGATGGGGAGATGGAGCAGGGACCCCTTACCTCAGGGATATTCAACTAGATTAGGCAGGGGGCCACAATTGTAAAATGACTTGAAGTCAGGGGCCACAAGACCGTGATAACAAAACCGTTTGTTCTGTGCTATAGGTCCGATAGGACACAATAATGGACACATTATGTCCATTATGGTAACTTATTAGGGCCTGCTTCATAGTGCATTCATGTATTTTGATGTTTGATAGGAACATTTCTGTGTCAGTTCTTGGTGCACAGGCTAAGATTTTGATATGAAGAAAATGGGATGTAGATATTTCAGTGTGTTCTGTGCACAGGTCCCTGACATAGAAGCGTCTTGTATTAATGAAAGTTTTTTTCATTCGTTTTGAGCACCCAGGTGATAAGAGCACAAGCTCTTATGTTGTGTTTGAAGTGGATGAAGATGGAGAAGATGGAAGCTGGACAAAACTAATCAACATAAAGGAGCACAACAGGGGTTTTGACTGCAGTTCATCCATCACAGACCATTCATTTGTAACTATTTCTGAGTTTAGAGTGGATGTTGTTAATAACACCAAAGAAATGATTCTCCTTATTTATCCATTAGCGTGTATGCGTTAGTTTTGTGTGGACTTTGTCCAGCTTCCATCTTCATCCACTTCAAACTATCATCAACTTCAAACTCTGAGTTGTGCTCATATGATGAGCACAAGCTCATCATATGAGCTTGTGCTCATCATATGAGCTCATCATATGAGCTTGTGCTCATCATATGAGCTTGTGCTCATCATATGAGCTTGTGCTCTTATTACCCGGGTGCTCAAAACTAATGAAAAAACCTTTCATTCATATTAGACGCTTCCATGACAACCAAAATTCAAAATGTTCATCCTGTACAACCAACATGCATTTAATTTTACATTGGAACATGGAATATGTTCCAGGGACCACAAGAAAGCTCCGCCGGATTTGGCCCACGGGCCACCAGTTGAATAACTTTGCCCTACCTCGTAGGGTGGGGGGGCTACAACATATGTTGTATAATTATGTATAAAATTGTGTTTCATATGTATAAACATACCATGTTATTGTGCATTCAATACTAAGCTATTAAAATAATACAGAGTAATATATTCATGCTTTTATTTTAAATACATGTACAAGGTACAGTGAGTAGGGTGTCCCTACCAATGCCATTTATAAACATACCTTGTTATTAACAGAGAACCAATGTCAATACTATCAAAAATCTGTCAATTGCACAATAATCATGTATAGAAGCTATTCAAAATGGACAGAATCATGATTTATTTTAAACATAAATATTTAGAAGACAAATGGACATTTTTGAAAAAAAAATATATATAAAAAATGTTTTATAATTATTATTTTTTAATCTAATCTAACAACAATTTTGCGGACCCCCTGCAGTACCTCCACGGACCCCCTAGGGGTCGCGGACCCCCTGTTAAAGACCTCCGTTTTAGACTGACCTGGGATAAGGTTTCGTGCAGCAGTGACGTGAAAATGGCTGTGCATCTTGTGCGATCAGCGGTGTTTACTTAAGTAAAAGTATCAATACTGCAATGTAGAAATACTCTATTACAAGTAAAAGTCCGGAACGACGCGACGCAGTGTGAGCTTGTAGATCGGCTTTTAGTAGCCTACAGTACTTGAGTAAATGTACTTAGTTACTTAACACCACTGATGCGCACCCCACCATAATGCAAGGCAAGCCAGCTGCCAGGCTGATTTGAAAACACCGGAGTGCATTCATGGATTCCTAATCATAAAATGGTCAGTGGTCATTAGGTCTGCTATTATTTCGTAAAGTCCACATTTATTTACAAAGAAAACCTTTTGTCACCCATATTACATTAATACCACTGTGCATATTAATTTATTTCTTCACTTCACACTGCCCCTCTCTCTCTCTCCCTTGGGCTGCGTGAGCGACAGGCTACACAAACATTAGCGTACTTCTGCACAGCTGCAGTGGAGTGCGAATCCAGCTTGTTTGAAACACTGTTTCAGACTGAAACTTCAAAACAAAATGAGCAATAAAAAGCCATTTCATCAGGTCTTTATTAAAGACATCATGATATGGCTTTTTTTGCTTGCTTTTATTTTTTTAAGTTTTCCTCTGGAACGGAGGCGTACTGTGCCTCAACCAATCACAGTCTCAACCGACCTGTCCTGTCCCCTCAGGCTATGGGATTGATGGCATCTACACATGTGGCTCAGTAGCACAGCTGGTTGTTTTTTTTGTATCTCGTCGTGCAGTGAGGCAGAGAGGGAGGCAGTGCTGAGGCACATCTATGTTACCGCTTTGTCTATTTCTCACCTCAAATGTTTTCCGATATATTTCAATGTACTGCCCAAGAGCGTCTCGCTAATGAAAATCAGCTGCGTGTGGAGGAACGAGGTTTGTTTTTTTCCTCCTTTGTTTTTGCCTTTGGGGGCTCCACTTCTTTTCTTTGATCTACAAGTTCACGTGTTGCGATGCGACACGCTTTGAGCTGGTAGATCTACTATTTTTGAAACGTTGAAAAATCAATATTTGGAATTATTTTTGAAACTTGTAAAATCACAGATCTTTCCTTATGTGGTCACTGGCACAATATTTTCAGATGGGTGTCCGTGGCCAAATACATATGATTTTGTGGGTCCTTGACATAAAAAGGTTTGAGAACCATGCTCTTAAAGAGTGAAATACATATTTTTCATTTCACGAAGGCTTTAAGATCAGATTGCCATGATACTAATGATCCTGTGCTCTTTGTAAACATTTCAACCCCAGGCAACGATTGGCTGCTGGAGAGCGGGGGTGTGGTCACCGGGGACATCGCAAGCCTATCGGAGCCCCTCTCCATCTCGACCAAGCTCCCATTGGTCCCCGAGGCAGCCGCCTCGGGCCCCGCCCCGTCGCTGACGCTGAGTGTGTGGGTGTACTGCTGCCTGGTCGGGGGCGGAGCCTGCATGATGAAAGCCGCCTCCTTCTCCCAGCCGCTCCGCTTTGGCGCCGCTGCGGCCGCGCAGGAAGCTGACGTCACTGTGGAGATGGCCCACGCCTTCTGAAGCCTGCCGGGTCGCGACCCCGGAAGTACATCATGAGACATTTCTCACATAGTCGCCAACTTGAAAAAAAAAAAAAAAACGGGTGTCGCTTGGGGGAGATGTGACTTATATTCACAACGCACAACGTGTCGCATCGTGACGCGTTGTCAACTTGTAGCTCGGCTATTTTAGCTATTTTTGAGATGGGGCTTAAATGGGAATTTTCACTCATTTTCAACAATGAACCAGGTCATAATATACCTTAGAGCTATTTCGTTTTTGTATTAAAAAGGTCTTAAAAGTCCTTAAATTGTCATCTGGGGACCCCCCACAAATCTTGTGGGGACCCACCTGGGGGTTGTGACCCACAGGTTGAGAACCAATGTTTTAGATGGCTCTCCTTCCCATAGATATAGAAACCTAGATACCTCATTGGCCTCTGCAGTTCATTGGAGCAACCTGTATCGCAATACCGTTGTATTGCTTCCGCCCTCAGTCGCGTGCGTCGCAGAAGGGGGCGTTCAGTAGGCCTCTGATTGGCCTACCGAACGTCCCCTTCTGTGACGCACGCGACTGAGGGCGGAAGCTGGTGCGCGCCCGAGATACAGACGCCTCAGAGCCGTCTACCTTTATATGTCTATGCTCCTTCCTACAGAGCCCATGAAAATGTCGCGTTTCGGACACCTGGAGAAAAAAAAGAGCATATTGTGACCATGTGGGTGTTAGCATGTGTTCACACATGATGCCAGTAATGTGTGAGACTGCATGTATGTCTATTTAACACAGAATAGAGGCTTTTATCTATGCACAAACACATAGATGGATCATATGTACTGTACCAAAGTATTGTCTTATATTAATGAGAGAGAGAGGGTGTGTGTGGGGTAGGGCTGGGCCATATGACTTCAAATCAATATCACGATTATTTTTCTCTATTACGATTATTTAACCCATAAGACCGGGAACGCATCTTTGTAACCACTTTAACCATGATTTTATACTTTGGGCTATTCAAAAATAGCAGATATCGGATATAGAAAATCGGAAATGACAGATGCTTTCCCGGTCTTAATGGGTTAAAAAAGAAAATGGCAGATCACCACACGTCACTGTATGCGACACGTTGTGAGCTTGCAGATCGGCTATTTTCTATAGTTTTGTACGCCACCATTGCACAGCAAAGTGTAATACAGTATTTAGTTGATTTCGATTGATTTGATCCATTCAAAAAAAGATATAAAAATGTATCATGTCCATTTGTTGGTAAGAAATGTAAACAAAATATATATTTTAAAAAACTGCTTCTCGTTTATTTAACCTATGTTGGTTATCGGTTCTAAATATCGGTTTCACTATAACTATTTGGCGTTGATTGCCCAGCCCTAGTCATAAATGTTTACATTAAGCCAGAGCATCTCAAGCATTTATATAGGCTTTCACAAACGATTGTGCACAAAGGGATGTCTTCATGTGTCAGAGAGTGGTTCATGCATTATATTGTTTGCAATAATTAATGTAAATCGGTTGTATTCATAATGTAGCAAAAGAAAAACGACATTGCCTGCCCTCCGCACTCATTTTGTGATGTTTTATACAGTAGAGATACAGTATAACTGGTCCTTTTTACTGATAACGCCAAATGTATACGTCCTTCGCCATATCGTTGCTGTCGTGCAAAAACCTCGTAATCTCCATGTTTCAACTTTTTATGTTTGTTTTTAGTGAATGAATGCCCTATATCAGAGGTTTTCAACCAGTGGTCCGGGGACCACCAGTGGTCCTTGAGGGAGTACCAGGGGGTCCCCAGCAAAATTAGTTAACATAGCGTCACAATAATTTTTAACCACTTAGCTTTGGCTATTCAAAAATAGCAGATATACAAGCTCATAGCGCGGCATCGAGTGCCGCGCTATGAGCTTGTAGATCAGCAATTTTTGAACAACCTTGAAAAAGTGTGCATATCTTTGAATATTTATATTTTTTTTAAACGAAAATTAACTGATATATTTGCTTCTGGGGGGTCCCTGGCACGAAACATTTTCAAATGGCGGTCCGCGGCCAAATGTATATCAATTTAGGGGTCCTTGGCATGAAAAAGGTTGAAAACCACTGCCCTATATGTATTCACCTTTATGTATTCACTCTTGAGTGTGTGTAAAATGGAACCGTTCCATTTTGCACACGCTCAGAGTTACTGTATACACGAACAGATGTAGAAGGCAGTTGATGACAGTAGCTGTCCCCAGCGTCCGTGTGCGCACCGTAGGATGCCGTCTGTACTGTGTGAGGTGTGAATGATGAGGAAATCACTCCAGTGTGACCTCTTCTAGTCTCACCTAGCCGAACGATCAGAGATCTACTACGTCTGTTGACATCTAAATTCAACAAATCGGCTAAAACTGGCCAGGAAACGATCCAGAGCTTTAAATACCAACTGTATTATATAATGGTAAGACTTTATATTAAGGACGGGTCCATAATGTGTTATAACCACATTTATAAAACACATTATAATGCACTTATAAGGCATTATAACACTTGTTATAAATGTTTATACGTTTTTTATAATGAAAAGATAATATGAACTCGGCCTCTTAAGTGTTACCATAATATAATATAGTGCCTTTCACGAAACCCAAGAACGCTTTAGATCAAAAGACAATGAACAACCGACAAACAAAACGACAAACCACTAGTTGCCATGAGCCTGAGAGAATAGATGTCTTTTCAATGTAACGTTCAAGGCTTTTCAAGGTATTGCAGAATGAGTCTTTTTTTTTTCAAAGCTTGGGCTTAGGTTGGTTAGTGAACGTTCTCGCCGCTGTTCTAGCCCCTACATTGCATTTTGATGTATAACGCTTAATCAAACTATTGATTTTATCGCCTATACAAAATAATTGATTTTAATTAAAAAATAATTGATTGCAAAAACATTGCTCAAATTTGTTCCCTACAGTGTGACTTAAGTGGTTAATCGGACAAATCGATTTAGTCAATTACAAAAAAATCTATCCGAGCCGATTTGTGAATATATATACTATATATACTAACTTAGATACTGTATAGTACACATGTTATGAATATCATGTCTCGTGTTAGTAAAATGTCACTACTGAAAGCAAAACTAATGAGCAAGTTGAACGGTATGTCATGCAACAAGAGAACCGAACATGTTACTGAGTTATAACTGTTGTAATAACACAAAGCTGTACTGCTTTATTATGTATGTTTTATTATTATGTTTATGTATCGGGCATTTTTACGACCCCAAAGGGAAAGACGTATAGATACTACTCTAATGAGTTGTGTGTATTTATTTGGATAATAGATATTACAGTAATACAGCTCTCTCAAATTGGATTGAGAGGCCGTTTTTTTGTTCACTTGTTAAATGGCTGAGGTGACACATTAACGGTATCCTGAGCAATAAAAAATGTCTTTCTACTGTATATGATGGGAAATAAATCAATATTCCCTCTCGGTTATTTATTTCACTGGAATGGTTTAGTTTCATTTGACCCCGTAGTGTGTTTTTGATAAACGGTTATTGAATGACCAATCTCATTGATTGGTCATTTCAGCATTTTCTTCACATCGTCACCTTCTTAAACTAATGGCCTAAGTCATGTTTTGAGGAAAATGATATTTTTGCCTAAGGCAGCTACCTCATGACACTGGCCACCTCTGGTAAAATCGCCTATCTCCTAATTGAAAAAGATCATGCTGTTCCCTCCCCTTTTAGTATAATGGCCTCTTAGGCCAAAATGGGCAAAACCATGTGAGAAAAAAAAAATCTGTAAATCATTTGGCTTAAATCAGGTTTAATACTATTTAAACCTTTAAATCTCTTATGTTACATAACTGACAGACAGTGTTATTTTTATGTTAATAGTCATAATTTGTTCTAAACGTTTTGGGTGAAATGATTAAGAAATATCATATAGTTTTGTTTTGGATCAGTTTTTTTTCTTTATTTTCTGAAAAACTTTAAAAGATTACTTAGGCCATTAGTTTAAGAAGGTTACGACATGCTTTTGTATGGTGGGTGACGGTGGGGATGCTTGTACCCACGCAGCGAAAATAGCAGAGCTACAAGCTCTAGCGCTGCTATTTTCAGTCTACAGTTTAGGCATTTAGCAGATGCTCTGTTCCAGAGTGACTTAGAAGTGTGGACTATTATTACTCTTAACCAATGGTGTAAAGTAACTTAAGTACATTTACTCAAGTACTGTACTTACTCAAGTACACTTTTGAGGTATTTTTTACTTTACTGGAGTATTTCCAATTTTCAGTACTTTTACTTCTACTCCACTCAGAGGCAAATATTGTACTTTTTTTCCACTATAATTATTTGAAAAGTAGTTACTTTGTAGATTTGTATTATTATTACAAAACATACCACTTCAGCCCTATGTACATTTCGGCCATTTAAAAATAGCCGATCTACAAGCTCACAAGAGCTTGTAGATCTGCTATTTTCAAAATATTTTTACACATTTGAAAACTTGAAATGGGACATTCAATCTGCATAATGACTACTTTAACTTTTGGTACTGTAAGTACATTTTGATGCCAATACTTTTGTACTTTTACTCAAGTGCATTTTGAATTCTTGTCTTTTACTTGTAACAGAGTATTTCTATATTGCAGTGTTGATACTTTAACTTAAGTAAAACATTTGAGTACTTTTTTCCAGCACTGCTTTTAACAGGCCCAAACTCAAAGGGCTTACGACCCAGGATTCGCCGTTTGCAAGCGATCTACTCCGTCTGGGTTCTGGAACCACATTTATAGCACTCCTATTTTGAGCATGTCATTATCCTATATAAAAATTGCCTAGAGGGTGGGTCGACTCCCAGGGGTGCCCCCTGGGTGCCACAGGTGCACCGTTGCTCCAATCCGCACCAAACGTGGCACAAACCAGTGGTAGAAAAACTACTCAAACGTTTTACTTAAGTAAAAGTATCAATACTGCAATGTAGAAGTACTCTGTTGCAAGTAAAAGACCGGAAATAAAATTGTAGTTGAATAAAAGTACAAAAGTATTGGTATAAAAATGAACTAGTACCAAAAGTAAAAGTACTAAAATGTTTGAAAATAGAAGACCAGCTCACAACGTGTAGATCTGCTATTTTCAAATAGCCTAGGTATAAATTATAGGGCTGAAGTGGTTAATGTATGTTTTATAATCATTTATATCTGCAAAGTAACTAGTAACTAAAGTTTACAAATAATTGTAGTGGAGTAAAAGTACAATATTTGCTTCTGATATGTAGTGGAGCAGTATAGAGCGTGCCAACGCGTCGTCACCACGGGGGGGGTGGCATTGGGCGTGGCATTGGGCAATGTTAAGTCAACCTGGTTTTAACCCCTCAAAGATGTCCGCCGCTACCAAAAGACACTTGTTGACGCCCCTTCAGGATTTTTGGCACGCTCTATTGACAATTGGAAATACTCCAGTAAAATTGTACAGCACTTGAGTAAATGTACTTAGTTGCTTTACAACACTGGCACAAACACTGTTTTGGGGTCTGTCATGAAAATGAGTCGGATCAAAAAACGAAATGACTTAATTGGGGTACTACAGCAGTTTGTTTCACACTTCAAATGGCCATAACTCGGTGACCATTGCTCTGATCAGCGCAATGTTGATAATTTGATTGAAGACTTTATTAGTCAGAAATGTAAGCAGCACGAGGTACAGTAAGACATTAAAGGGATAGTTCACCCCCGAAAGGACCTTTTTTTCTATCGATTAGTCACCCTCATGGAGACTTGAATTCATGGATATTCTTTAGTTTTTGTCGCATTCCTAAGCCAATAATTTGATGACCTGCAGTGGTTCCGGTGAGACGCAAAGAGTCTCCTTTGTGTCTCCTACCCGAACCGCTGCCTACCGGTCCCGCTGGTCATCAAATTATTGGCTTAGGAATGCGACAAAAACTAGAAAATATCCATGAATTCAAGTCTCCATGGGGTGACTAATCAATAGGGAAAAAAATGTTTTGGGTGAACTATTCCTTTAAGGCTAAAAGGATAACACAAAAAGTCCTGGGGACTTGTTTCCATTGTGGTCCTATGTATTCAATTCCTCAACATAGCATAGAAAATAACACAATAATACATGTCATCAACAAATACAAAACACTACATGTATATACAAATGAGAAAAGGGAAAAACAGTGTCAGTTAATGACACCTCCTTTCTATGGAAATTTGCATTTACCTCCCCTTGTGGTCTCCTGATAAAAGTTTTTTTCAGGCCAATTTTGAAACAAACCAGTGATTCACAAGTGTTTTAATGGATGATGTCCGGGCATTCTGCATTTTGGTGAGTAGTAGAATGAGAATTGTCCCATGTGTGTTCTATATTTGGGTGGTACCAGATTGTAGTCGCTTCATCTGGTGCTATGGGTGTCACTCACTTTGGAGAAGTATATACTGTAGGACTGGGTTTGAATCTATACAAGCTCACCACGCATCGCAATGTGAGGCGTTGTGAGCTTGTAGATCGGCTATTCATTGCACGACTATTCCTTTGTAGTATACAGGCCTGGAAACCAGAGGACTCTGCCAGAGTGGAATCGTTCAGGTTTGTGTTTTATTCTGGCCATGATGCCAGACTGGTAGAACTGAACTGTTTAACCAGTGGTTCTGAAACATTTTCATGTCAAGGACATTGTCTTTAAATGTTTCACAAATAGACGATATACAAGCTCACGTCGCTATGCGACGCATTGTGAGCTTGTAGATTGGCTATTTTCAAAATAGCCATGATAGGGGCTAAAGTGGTCAAACTGATGTTGATGCTATATTCATTCATTTTGCTGGGGACCTCCTGTAAAGGACCCCTGGCCCTTTGAGAACCACTGCTCTGTAGAAGCTATGCTCTGTCTGTCTGTCTGTCTGTCTGTCTGTCTGTCTGTCTGTATCTGTCTCTCTTTGTATCTGTCTGTCTGTCTGTCTGTCTGTCTGTCTGTCTGTGTCTGTCTCTTTGTCTCTGTCTGTCTCTGTCTGTCTGTCTGTCTGTCTGTCTGTCTGTCTGTCTGTCTGTCTGTCTGTATCTGTCTCTCTTTGTATCTGTCTGTCTGTCTGTCTGTCTGTCTGTCTGTCTGTCTGTCTGTCTCTATCTGTGTCTCTATCTGTGTCTGTGTCTCTGTCTGTCTGTCTGTCTGTCTGTCTGTCTGTCTGTCTCTGTCTCTGTCTCTGTCTCTTTGTCTCTGTCTCTTTGTCTCTGTCTGTCTGTCTCTGTGTCTCTGTCTGTCTGTCTGTCTGTCTGTCTGTCTGTCTGTCTCTGTGATGCCAGATGCCTCCATGGATGTGGTCCAGTATCTTCAGGATCATTGGAGTGGGTCATGAGTCTAGACAGAGTGGTTCTGTGTTCAAATCAGAACCCTGTGACTCTCATAATGATCCCTAACAACCTCTCCTTTCTATACAAACTCTCCATGTTTGTTTTATTTTATACCCAACGACGCTATGTCTTATATATCTCTGACCTTAACCATACACATGCCACTGTAATGGTATACACCTGGTGCTATTTGTAAAATATGTATGTGTCAATCCTCAATTGTATTCGTTTTTTTTCTTACCTTTTTGACGGTAGTAGAAAGTCATTATAAAGTACATTTACTCAAGAACTACTGGGTAAGTGTCTAAGTGATATAGTTTTGGTTAAAACAAAATATGTTTTTGTTAAAAGGTTAAAGCTCTATATTGTGATAGTAATCATTGCTATAGAAGTATTCACAATTTTTCAAATTATTTCTTTTTACAAATTATGTTGGCGACCCCTGGTTTAGGTCTGTAGTCGCTTGTTTACAAACAGCAGATACTTTAGTCCGATGGTCAGTGAATTACAGCAGAACACAGAACACTTCATCACCGAGGCCCAAAACAATCCTTCTGACAAGCCTTCCTTTTTTTAATGGCACTTATAAATAACTGCAGTAAAATAGACCGCTGTGTGTGTGTGTGTGTGTGTGTGTGTGTGTGTGTGTGTGTGTGTGTGTGTGTGTGTGTGTGTGTGTGTGTGTGTGTGTGTGTGTGTGTGTGTGTGTGTGTGTGTGTGTGTGTGTGTGTGTGTGTGTGTGTGTGTGTGTGTGCGTGCGTGCGTGCGTGCGTGCGTGCGTGCGTGCGTGCGTGCGTGCGTGCGTGCGTGCGTGCGTGTGTGCTTGTGAGGGCCAAATGTCTAAAAAATTATGGTAGAATATGAAAAACCATCATTTTAAGGCCAGTTTTCCTGGTCCTCGCAAACAAAAGAAATGGGATTTATGGTTAAAAAATATTTCTAGAGTTATACTGTATAGATTCAGGTTGAGATTAGAGGATAGGATTAGAGGTTATCAGGCTGAGTTTACAGGGTGAGCTTGTTTTCAGCTATTTTTCAGCTTTACGGTTAAACATGCCACATATTTCTAAATATGACGTTTGTAAAATTGCTCTTCTAAAATGTTGAGGTCCTCGCAAGTATGGTAAACGTGTGTGCATGCGTGTGCATGCGTGTGCATGCGTGTGCATGCGTGCGTGCATGCCATGAGGCAATAAGGACAGAATGATAAATGAGGGCCGTTACTCAGAGACTGCATCGCAAGGCAAGTTGACACACACACGCACGCACGCACGCACGCACGCACGCACGCACGCACGCACGCACGCACGCACGCACGCACGCACGCACGCACGCACGCACGCACGCACGCACGCACGCACGCACGCACGCACGCACACACACACACACACACACAGTGTAAATCTACACCCAGCTCCCAGCCATTCACACACAGCGCCAACATCAAAAGCACACACTGTTCTATCACACACTGTACTATCACACACACACACACACACACACACACACACACACACACACACACACACACACACACACGCACGTGTGCGCTCTTGACCCAAGTACATGTCATGCTCTCATTACCCTGTGTGCTCTCGTCTAACAGATATATCCAATGAAATGCTTTTAATTCACGTATAATTTTGACATGAGTCACAACAATGACGGCATGAATGTCAGCTCGACTAGAAATGAAAGGCGATTTACTGTATTGTCCCCCCGAGTCGGTCGACATAAACATCATAAATCTGAATGTATTTCCGTCTGCTTTCCAAAGCCCATAAAACAAAATGCAAATAGGTCCAGTGCTTGCCAGTGGATAGTTACCTTTGCAGGGTAATGCGGGACATGACCCAGTCTCTCTAGAACAGTGGTTTTCAAACGTTATTTTTATTTTCGAGGACCCCCAATTTGATATATAATAGCCCATGGACCCCCATAACTCTGAGAGTGTGCAATTTGAACCAAATGGACCCATTTGGTTCCATTTGCAGAGTTGCAGAACCTGGAACCACATCTGTCATATTATGACAAAGATTTGAATCACATTTCAGACCACCTAGGAATGTGGTACAGTACAAATGTACATTTGTATTTTTATTTGATAAAAAATGTTTGCTGTTAAAATGTTAGAAAAAACTATTTCTAGATACGCCAACACTCTGATTTGGGATGCTTGTCTAAACGAAAGACACTATAGGTTCATTGTTTACCTGGTATTCCAGTTTCAATGTACAGATTAGTAATTTGTTTAGACTGATCCTAAGGCAGGGGTGGGCAACTTTGATGATGGAGAGGGCCACTCTATTTCCACACTCACTCCAGAGGGCCACTTTGCATACAAAAATACTGTCGGGCAGATACCTATCTCCGTATTTTAACTTTTTTCACAAATTAATGCCGTACTTGCCATTCTATGTCACACAAAAGTAGCAAAAATAGCTGATCTGATTTTTACCTAAAGGTATTTTTTTATTGGAATCCTGAAAAGTAACATTTGTATTTACTTTCAAATGCATACTTATGTTAACTTTATGAACTTAAATACAAATACATTGGACATAGAAAAGACAATAGAATGTTTATACTAGTCATTAAGCTACTAATATAGACTGAAGTAATTAAAGCGGGTCATGTTTGCATGTTTGGAATTGTAACAGCTGAAATCAATAATATATCAGTATTCCGATATTAACCTGCGGGCTGCATTAAATGAAGGTGGGGTCCGCATGTGGCCCAGTTGCCCATGTATGTTCTTGGTTTACCTGTGATTCTATAGCTTCTTGAGACACTACACTGTCTCTCTGCATTAGATGTATGTCTTTACCTTGCTTATTAGAGAGTCGCACTCGATCGGAGTGTCTGCTATGCCTAAATTGTAAATTGTAACATAGAATAACTAAGAATTCAAACCTCTTCACAGGAGCCCAGTGCAAAAACACTGGGAACTCTTTTTAGCCGTGTTGAGAGTTCAGACTCAGCTTTGACCTCTATAGGGTAAAGGGCGTAGTGTACTGCCACTGTCCTAACCATTAATTATGCAGGAAAACAAGCCAGCAGTGTGTCATCCATCTTAGCAGCAGCATGGACTGAAGGTCACGCAAATGACCCCGGGTCCTTTGAAGTAATCATTCCCTTAAATAGCGCTGTGAAGTGATCTTTTTATTTTTTCATTTTTTCATATTTTTTTTATGATTGAATGCTTTATTAGTCAGAAATGTAAACAGCACAGAGGTACAGCAAGGTTAAAAGGATAACACACAAAAAACGTCCTGCTTCCATTGTGGCCCTGTGTATGCAATCCATAAACATAGCATAGAATATTAATACATGTCAACAACAAATTCAAACAACTAAAGGAGAAAAAGGAAAATCGGCAGCAGTGAATGACACCTCCTTTCGATGGGAATTAAAGTCTACCTCCCCTTGTGGTATATACAGTACAAGCTCATGAGCTATGAGCTTGTATATCTGCTATTTTTGAATAGCCAAAGAAATCTTTAAATGGCACTGATGCTTTTCCCAGTCTTAATGGCTTAAAGACAAAACCCATTGAAATGTGCTTAACCCTGTCTTCTACCCTGAGCCATCCCAAAGTGTGTTGGAATCAACTGGGTCATGGGCTCTGCAGCATGTGTACAGTCGCATACATATCTTTGCTGTCTGGCAGAAACCAGCTAACTCCTTTGTTCTGCTTTTTCATATTTCTTTCCATAAATCAGTGCTATTGAACACCCGTTACGTCTGTGTGTTGATTAAAAAACTATATTGAACCAATGAAAAGTATTAAAAAGCGCTTCTGACAAAACCAGCTAACTCCATTGGATCCTCAAACGTTCTGCTAAACCAGCTAAGCCCACCAAAGGGGGGTGGAGTCAGCTGGTTTTGCTGACTCCAGGTTCCACCCCCTTTTGACCTCCAACCTCATTGTGAGCTTGGAGGTCCATTCAGCTGTTCTTATCAATGATGAACAAAACCTCCTAACTCCACTTTTTGTTTTGTTTTTGTCATTTCCTGAAAAATGAACATTTTGGAGTTAGCTGGTTTCTTTCCGGACAACAGAGATACAGCATGTCTGTTAAAACCAGTGGACTGTGACGCGTTCTGACAGCGTTGTCGTCAAGCTGTTATTACAGAGGAATACTGTGACGTTTAATATAGCCTATATCGTCTCTGTCGGGTGGAAACCTCATATGTGCAAAACTGTTACTTTTCAGGATTTAAAATTTAAAGATAGCAAAAGCAGCAGATCTACAAGCTCAAAGCGCGGACGCATTTTGAGCTTGTGGATCTGCTACTTTTGATGCTTTTGTGTGAGGCGTAGGATGATCATGAATTTACGAAAAAACACAAAAAAGTTTAAATATGGAGATAAGAGGTTTCTGCCCGACAGTGATGATATACAATACTGACTCCTGAGTAAATTTGTGTCCAAGGTTTAACTACTTAAACCCCAGCATCCGTTGCGTCTCATTGTGAGCTTGTCGATCTGCTATTTTCAGCGAAAGCTTTCCCCACAATAACAGAAAACTGAAAAGACACAGTAATGAGCCTTGAGGGACTCCAGTTACCAGTGGTGGAAGAAGTAGGCCTACTCAGATATATTTTACTTAAGTAAAAGTGCCAATACCAGAATATGAAAATACTCTGCAACAAAAGGCCTGTGTTCAAAATGTTACTTGCGTAAAAGTACAAAAGTATTGGCATCAAAATATACTTAGTAGGGTAAGTGATTTTCTTTGGTTAAAATAAGTGTTAAATAGCTTTATATTCTGATAGTACTCATTGCTATAGAGTGTTTGTTCAGTAACAGGAGTCTCCATGTCTCTCCAGCTCTTTATAAAACAGAAAATGCATTTCCAATTTTATCCAATCAGGATAGCGAACTCAATCAGGATATAGATTAAACAAGTGAAATTGGAAGTGATGACACTAAGAAATGAGCAGGCAAAATTGGAACTGGAACACTGTAAAATGAAGCTTAAAAATTGGTACTTTCTCCTGATTGGCTGAGATTTTGACACCTACTGGAAAATGTATTTTCTGTTTATTAAAGAGCTTGAGAGACGGGGAGACTCCTGTTACTGAACAAACACTCTATAGCAATGATTACTATCAGAATATAGTGCTTGAACCTTTTAACAAAATACTTTTAGTTTTAACCCAAAAATATCACTTACCCTACCTTTAAATTACCAAAAGTAAAAGTACTAAAATGTTTGAAAATAGCCGATCTACAAGCTCACAACGCGTCTTGTAGATCGGCTGTTTTCATATAGCCTACAGTATGTATAAAACAGAGCTAAAGTGTTTAATGTATGTTTTATGATGTAATAATTTCTGCAAAGTAACTACCAACTAAAGTTTTCAAATAATTGTAGTGGAGTAAAAGTACAATATTTGCCTCTGAGATGTAGTGGAGTAGAAGTAAAAATACTGAACATTTTAGATACTCAAAATTGTACTTGAGTGCATGCACTTAGTTACTTTACACCACTCCCGGTTACCCATTTGGGGTTTAATTGGTTAAAGAAAGATTTATGTTACTGCTGTTGTATGTTAGTGCTGCTTTCTGCTGATGTAACATCTTGAGGACATGTGACTTTGTTCAAAGACAAGTATGTAAATTGGAGGATGAAGAAAACGTCACACATATTGACAGGACTGTCTCGGACGATATAAATAACACTGATGAACTCCGTTCCATTTTAGATCACGACACATTTCTGCAACACAGTATAGAGAGATGGTAGACAACTGACAGTTCATCAGGTGATTTAAAACCTCTAGGACAGCGTTTTTTCATGGGTCGCGAGTACTGTAATTATCCCTTTTTTTCCATTTCAATTTTTTTTTAATTATATATATTTAAAAAAGAAAATATTTTCAGTATTAAGATTTTTTTTCCAACAGAACTTCCTACATAAAAAAAAGTCATTCCATAATTTAAAAAATAATAATAAAAAGCTCACAGCTCACATTGTGCACATTGTGCTTTACAATGTGCGTAATATGCACACGCTGACAGTGTTAGGCATACCAGGGTATACCGAATTGCAGCAGAAAGCAGCACAGGGGTAACATAAATCATTCTTTAAACTGTGGACAGAAATTGACTCTGGAGTCAGCATTGTATATCGTCGCTTTCGGCAGAAACCTCTTATCTACATATTTTAACGTTTTTTCGTAAATTAATTAATTATGAATCCTACAGCGTCACACAAATTGGAATAAGACGTGTGTGTGTGTGTGTGTGTGTGTGTGTGTGTGTGTGTGTGTGTGTGTGTGTGTGTGTGTGTGTGTGTGTGTGTGTGTGTGTGTGCGTGTGCGTGTGCGTGTGTGTGTGTGCGTGTGTGTTACTATACTTGTGAGGGCCAAATGCCCCCACAAGTACAAATTTGAGAAATACACATTTTGTGAGTAGCTAATGTTTTCCTGATCCTCACCAGAGAAATGGTTGTATTTCATGGTTAAACCAGATTTGGAGAGTAAAGGTCCTTACACACCGGGGCGATTTTTTCATGCGAATAATTATAAAGTCAATGCAAGCGTACATGGAGCGAAAAAGCGAAAAGGCGTCGAATTTTGCGTATATTCGCATATTCGCCGGTGTGTAACCGCCTTTAAGGTCATTACACACCGGCGAATATGCGAATATACGCAAAATTCAGAATGCTTTTTCGCTCCATGTACGCTTGCATTGACTTTATAAGGTTTTTTTTTAAAACGTATTATTCGCATGAAAAAAATCGCCCCCGGTGTGTAAGGAGCTTTATGCTTACAATTAGGACCAGTTCCAGGTTGGGGTAAGGGTTAGGATGAGACATTTAGATAACGGGTAGGAGTTATGTTTGAAGTGTTCAGTCACGCACCACCAGTGTCACTAACCGAAAACAGACTATCTGTAGATCAGCTATATTCGTGCTTTAGGATTAGGGTTTAAAATTAATTGTAAAACATCTCATTCATAAAAATGGCTTCCGAAAATGTTGACACGCAAATGTGAGCTTGTAGATCTGCTATTTTCAAACATTTTAGTACTTTTACTTTTCGCCCTTTAAGTACATTTTGACGCCAATACTTTTGCACTTTTACTCAAGTATTGTAAGACAAACGTGCGTGTGTGCGCGTGCCCGTGCGTGTGTGTGTGTGTGTGTGTCTCATTCTTGCTGAGCAGGTCTATGCTCTTACATAAAGAACACATTCTTTATTTAGCCTCGCTGCCAGGTCAATGGAACACTGTATAGTGTTCATGTGAGCTCCACTCACCGCTCTCACTAAGGCTCTCCTACCAGACACAATGTCTGGGTTGCCGGTTCCACGCCCCTCCCTCCCTCCACACTGGCCCTAATGTGTTTGTTTGTTTGTTTAGAAGAAAATGTTCAGGCGACAAGATGTTCTATAAAAAAAAAAAGAACTCCAGACAACAAGGATGAGGTTGGATTTGCAAAGTAGACAGAAATGTAATTCTGCTTTTTTTTGTTTTACTACCCCAGTACCCCTTAAAGGGATAGTTCACCCCCAAAATAACTTTTCTTCTATCGATTAGTCACCCCAAGGAGTTTTTGTCTCTCTCCTAAGCCAATAATTTGATGACCTGCAGCAGTTCCGGTAGGAGAGTCTCGTTTGTGTCTCCTAACGGAACCGCTGCCGACCGGTCCGCTGGTCATCAAATTATTGGCTTAGGAATGCAACAAAAACTAGAAAATATCCATGAATTTAAGTCTCCATGGGGTGACTAATAGATAGGAAAAAAATGTTTTGGTTGTGAGCTATCCCTTTAAGTGAGAGAGAGAGAGATGAAGCAGGGACCCCCACTACGTATAAAATAATGTTGCAGATTGCATCTTTCCGTAGATTTCATAGATAGCTTCATAGACTTGTTTGACAGCACTATCATCAGCGTTTGTTTAAACACATTATCTCTATTAATATGTTGGATTCATGTTAATGTGAATTTTCAGACAACTTGAACCCTCAATACTTGTTAAACTTGACCTTTTGGCTCTTTACTTGGTCTGCTCCTTTTTCCCCCTCTACACCAATTGTGACACGTTGTTGTGAGCTTGGAGATCTGCTGTTTTTTAGTGAATGTTCCCCCCAGAATAGGGATGCTATAGTTCAAGTGGTTAATGTAAAAAATATATATATAAAGACCAAAACAAGTTCCTATCACACACATGTTTTAACTCTTGAGGATCCCCTGGGGGTCCCGGACCCCTATTGAAAACTCAATAGGGGTCATTATTATATTCAACCCAGATTTGGCTCAACAAAGGGAATGAACTCGTTCTCATGCTATTCAACAAAGATGTGGAATGCCCTACCAAAAGGAGTAAAGGAGTGTAAAACCCTACTCACTTTCAAAACTGCCCTAAAGAAACACCTTCATCAGGCTGCAATTCCAAACTGGCCCCTGTCAAAGTCTTAACCTACCCCCCCCCCCCCTCCATTGTGGTCCTTTTCACAACACAACACATGACTGACAGTCACACAGCAAAATCATTAGTTACTAGTTACTTTGCACATTTAGATTATTAGATAGTCCTAGAGAACTACTTTTAAAATGACTAGCTCAAGAAGATCCAACCAATAAAATGATTATCCATTGCTGAAAAAATGTAGCCTACCTGAGGGGGCTTTGGAATAGCCCTTTGAATTAGCCCCTCTTCCATTCTGTATGAAAGAGGTAGGTTTTCGGGTTCTTTGCCTTTCACATTTTTATAACTTAATAATACTACTGACGTTTGCGCGCAACGCTCTTGAAAACAAAGCATTGCATTGCCTTCTATAGAAGCCATGAAGGGAGCTGACAGGCCCCTCTTGATGTCAATCTATCAAGTCACTTTACTCCAAGTGGCAGATACCAAAAAGTGATTTTTGTTTATAGATTGTTAATATTGTAATAATACAACAAATACATTATTGTTATAAATGATGAGGTTTTATTACCCAACACATACAGTAATTAAAATCAGCCCCACCTTTACCAGGCGCAACATTAAAGTGATGAACACATTAATGCATTATAGTTAACGCTCATAGTATCGATGATCTCTGGTATATTATATTATATTGTATTTCTTTATATGTCTTGATGAATTGAATACATGGGAGCACAATGGAAACAAGCTCTCAGGGCTTTTTTTGTGTTGTCCTTTTAGCATTACCTCTGTACTTTTGCAAACTGTTAATAAAGTATTCAATCAATCAATCAATTCAAAAACACATGAATGCATGATTAATAAAAATTTAAATTTAAATTTAATTAGTTATAATAATAATGATTAAAATAATTGTGATTATCTCAAACACTTATGATTATGTGATTTTATAATAATTGTGACAGGCCTTAGTGGTATTGCTATTGTTGTAATACATTAGGTCTAATTTAGTCCCCACTCAAGTCTATGAGCTTGTAGATTGGCTATTTTCGGCAAAGAGGTTTGGTGTAGAAGGGGGGGGGTGGTTGAGGGTTGTGGTTTAAATGTCTGAAAATAAACATTAACATGAATTCAGCTTATTCATAGAGAAGATAATGTGTAAACAAATAAACGTGATTTTTTTTAGTGCAGTCAAACAAATTCTATGAATCTATCAATGAAATCTATGAAAAAGTTTAATCTGCAACACAGTGTTATATAATAATTATGTAGTGGGGTCCCTGCTTCATCTCTCTCAGCTAAGGGGTCCTTGCCTGAAAAACGTTGACGACCCCTGGCATAGATATACTATACTTACATTACTACTCAAGTACTGGGGTTGAGTTTTTTGTCCCACTGAACAGAGCCAAAACCCAAAATGTCTCCTCATTTCAGTGGTGGAAAGTAACTAGTACATGTAGGCCTACTCAAGTAGCCTACTGTGTTTTTTACTTTATTCAGTATTTACAATTTATACAAAAGAGAGAGAGAGAGAGAGATGAGAGAGAGAGAGAGAGAGAGAGAGAGAGAGAGAGAGAGAGAGAGAGAGAGAGAGAGAGAGAGAGAGAGAGAGAGAGAGAGAGAGAGAGAGAGAGAGAGAGAGAGAGAGAGAGAGAGAGAGAGAGAGAAGGA
>NC_137617.1:1340288-1453393 GCF_963280865.1 Gymnoscopelus braueri | reverse complement strand
ACTAGTTACTTTGTAGATTTTGATTATTATCACAAAACATGCATGAACCACTTCAGCCCTATATACATTTCAGCCATTTGAAAATAGCAGATCTACAAGCTCACAATGCGTCACATTGTGAGCTTGTGAGCTATTTTCAAAATGATTTTTAGACATTTGAAAATTTGAAATGGGACATTCTGCATAATGACTTGAGTACTTTTACTTTTGGTACTTTTAAGTACATTTTGATACCAATATTTGGTACTTTTACTCAAGTACATGAATAATTCCAGAATTTTACTTGTAACAGAGTATTTCTTTGTTGCAGTATTGATACTTTTACTTAAGTAAAAAAAAATTGTACTGATAAAAAAGTACTTGTTCCAACCATTGGCTGAGGAGGGCAGTGATGGCATTATGCATCATCATCAGAACACATTGCTGGGCACACACACACAGAGCCAGATGGAAGCAGCACACAGAGCAGATGGGAGTATAGCCCTGGCTGCCGTATAGCCTACATCAGCGCTCATCCCACCATGGTTAGAGGGGAGATGATAGACCCAGACCGTACAGCTCTGGTCCATCAGCGTTAGGACTCGGAGTTCTATAGCTAGAACATCCATTTTGAAGCATTTTTTTCTTTCTTTTTTTGGGGACATTTTTTTTTCATTTAATTTCATAATTACACTTTTATTTAATTTTCTTGGACCATTTTAGACAATATGTAGGCTATTTTACACTGTGGATATTCAAAAATATAGCTGACCTAGATCTGCTATTTTCGACTTTTTTGTGTGCGACTTCAAGAAACAAAAGGCTTTCTTTTAATGGAGCATTGAAGCCTTTTTTCTTCTTTACTTTTTTCCATTTTAGACAATATGTAGGCTATATTTTACACTTTGGATATTCGAAAATAGCTGACCTGATAGATCTGCTATTTCCGACTTTTTTTGTGTGTGTGTGATGTTCCAGATGACAATTTAAATGAAGTGGACTTTATTTAAATTGTCATCTGGAACATTGATCATGGATGAGGGATACTATATTTTAGTGCTTTAATATAGACAGACAGTCACCTATGGTGACTAAACCTCTCAACAGAAACAAAACATGAAACATTAGCCTACATGTAAAGAAAACGCTTTAAAAGAAGAAACCTGGACAGTTTTCGGAGTGATCTGAACACCGGAGACACCTTTTAAATGTACCACAGACACTCGTCGGCAGGACAGAGAGCTAGGGACACAGATCCCGGACAACCCGGGACGTCGCGCTCCATAAAGAAGCATGGATGGCAGTGTTGGAAAGTAACAAAGTACATGTACTCAAGTACTGTACTTAAGTACAATTTTGAGGTATTTTTTATTTGTATACTTACAATTTTCAGTAGCCTACTTTTACTTCTACTTCCACTACATATCAGAGGCAATATTGTACTTTTACTCCAATACAATTATTTGAAAACGTTAGTTACTAGTTACTTTGTAGATTTTGATTATTTATTATTACTAAACATTCATACCTACAAGGTAGGGTAAGTGATTTATTTTTGGTTAAAATAAGTGTTAAATAGCTCTATATTCTGATAGTACTCATTGCTATAGAGTGTTTGTTCAGTAAAAGGAGTCATGTCTCTCCAGCTCTTTATTAAACAGAAAATGCATTTTCAGTGCTCTCTGCTTAAATGTTGTGACCTACCTGAAAATGTATTTATATTCTGTTTATTAAAGAGCTGGAGAGACCCCTGTGACCGAACAAACGCTCTGTAGTAATGATTACTATCAGAATATAGTACTTTAACCTTTTTAACAAAAAGAGGAAAAAAAAGAAATATCACTTATACCTTTAACCACTTAAGCTCTATATAAGGCTATTGAAAATAGCAGATCTACAAGCTCACAACGTGTCGATGCGTTGTGAGATGTAGATCTGCTATTTTCAAAAGACTTGTATAAATATACAAATATATTATATTTCTCCATTGCAGTATTGATACATTTACCTAAGTAAAAACCAAAAAAATGGAGTACTTTTTCCACCACTGATGGATGTTGGGGACATGATCGGCGACAGCAGCGGCGCGTCAGCCTCCAGCCTGATACCGGGGATCGAGGAGAACGACACGGACAGCGGTGACCAGCAGTCCACGGGTGGTGGTGTTGGTGACCACCAGTGGACCCACGGTCACCAGTGGACGGCCGGATGGATGAGCGCGGCGATGGCGCTGATCGTCGCCACGATCGTCCTAGGGAACATCCTGGTGATCGCGGCCATCGCGCGCACCCATCGGCTCCAGACGCTCACCAACGTGTTCATCGTGTCGCTGGCGTGCGCCGACCTCATCATGGGCGTGCTGGTGGTGCCCTTCGGTGCCGCGCTGGAGGTAGCATGCGTGTGTGGGTTGCGTCACGTGTGTCGCGTGTGTGTGTGTGTGTGTGTGTGTGTGTGTGTGTGTGTGTGTGTGTGTGTGTGTGTGTGTGTGTGTTCAAGTTTCTTTTATATGGCAGTGGTTTTCTACCATGTCAAGGACCCCCAAAATTCTATGAAATTTGGCTGCGGATTTCCCAAAAAATAGCAGATCTACAAGCTCATAGCGTGGCCCTGGCTGCGCTATGAGCTTGTAGATCTGCTATTTTTGAATAGCCAAAGTATAAAGTAGGCTATGGTTTAAGTCAGTGGTTTTCAACCCTTTTTCATGTCAAGGACCCCCAAAATGATATCCAATTTGGTTGCAGACCCCCCCCCCCCATCTCAAAAATATTTTGCTCATAGTAGCTTGTAGATCTGCTATTTTTGTATAGCCAAAGCTTAAAGTATGGTTTCAGTCATTGGTTTTCAACCTTTTTCATATCAAGATCTATTATTGAATGGGCATTTGAGCCATGGATCCACCGTTTGATGAGATTTAGACCCAAAACTTAGAATATGTTGTTATCTTTGGATAAGATTTTGTCCACACTTCCATGCTGTATTGATGTTGGTACCATAGGAGAGATAACTGGCAAACATTGATCAAAATAACAATTACTTTACATTCTCTATTGTGTAGACTTCTTGTAAATTAAGTATATGCAGATGTTTAACAATAATTGAACTCTTGAGAGTGGTTTCATTTTACACTCTCAAGAGTTAAAGATCTAATAAGGGTCCATTTGGTTACCAACTCTCCATCATTTAGCTGGGGACCACGTGGAACCCCCTCAATGGTCCCCGGACCACTGGTTGAGAACCACTGGTTTAAGTGGTTAAAATGATTGCGACACTATATTAACTAACCCATTTCTTTTAGCAGACCGCTCGCTCCCAGTGGTTCTTGTATTCTTTTGTTTGTTTTACTGAGGATAAGGTTAGACATAAGTTTAGGGTTAGGCCTAGTTTTACTGAGGTTACGTTTAGGAATAGGGTTAGTTTTAGGCATAGTTTACTGAGGTTACGTTTAGGAATAAGGTTAGGTTTAGGCATAGTTTTACTGAGGTTACGTTTAGGAATAAGGTTATGTTTTGGCATAGTTTACTGAGGTTACATTTAGGAATAAGGTTAGGTTTAGGCATAGTTTACAGAGGTTACGTTTAGGAATAAGGTTAGCTTTAGGCATAGTTTACTGAGGTTACGTTTAGGAATAAGGTTAGGTTTAGGCATAGTTTACTGAGGTTACGTTCAGGAATAAGGTTAGCTTTAGGCATAGTTTACTGAGGTTACGTTTAGGAATAAGGTTAGGTTTAGGCATAGTTTACTGAGGTTACGTTTAGGAATAAGGTTAGGTTTAGGCATAGTTTACTGAGGTTACGTTTAGGAATAAGGTTAGGTTTTGGCACCATTTTACTGAGGTTACATTTGAATAAGGTTAGGTTTAGGCATAGTTTTATTGAGGTTTAGGGATACCAGGTGGCGAACGTTATGAAGTCGCCGGATTTGCCGTGGGGCGACTGTGTTTTGGGGCGAGCGTTTTGGTATCCGTTACATGTATACAGAGTAGACAAAACAAAACAAAACATAAACATCTATACAAAACACATACAATAACCATTGAGAACTTTGAACAACATCACAGCCTTAGGATGGCATAAAATCCAATAACAGAACACAGTTTGAAAATGCTATGTTCAATACATTGAGTGCAAAAAAAAAAAAAAAAAAATGAAATGATATAGTATGACGGTATGATGGCAGGTTTACCGAGAACATGCAACTTCAAAGTAAGAAGACAGTGTTTAAATACTGGGAATGTTGAAATGGATCTGATGTAAATGATTCCAGTCTGAAGGAGCTTTGAAATTAAAGGACGACTTCACCCATTTTCAACCTATCTTCATATAATAGGTCCTCACTAATGCTCATGATAAAATGGTACAATTTTTTTCTACTCCCTCTGTGTCTCAGAGGAGGGCTGTGGACAGTTCAGAAACCCGTCTACCAGTGACATCATCGATGGGGAATCCAAGCTAATAGAAACTGCAGGCTTTGTATTCCTGTAAAGTTGCAATGCAATAATAGAAGCCATTGTTCTTGCGTTAATACAAATCAAAATAAAAAAAAATTAATCTTGTTGGGAAAAAAATCCTGCCTACCTAACGATGATGTCACTGGTAGACGGGTTTCTGGACTGTCCACAGTCCTCCTATGAGACACAGATTGTATCATGAGCATTAGTGAGGACCTATTATATGAAGATGGGTGAAGTCATCCTTTAAAGGCATCAGGCATGTTTACCAATTTCTTTACTAACCAAAGGAACGGTAAACCTGAGTAGAGCGTCTGGTATGTTGTGTTGAAGGAATGGGGGCTAAATAGCGTTTAAGGTCAGGAGGATAACTTAAATAAATACATTTGAATACAGGTGCGTGGAGCCTGGCTGTACGGCGACTTCTTCTGCGAATTCTGGATCTCCGTGGACGTGCTCTGCGTGACCGCCAGCATCGAAACACTGTGCGTGATCGCCATGGACCGCTACGTGGCCATCACTTCACCCTTCAGGTCAGTCAGCCAGCGGGGAAAGGTTTTTGATTGATTGATTGGATACTTTTATTAACAGTTTGTAAAACAGTAGGCTACAGTGGTACGATTTTACAATGACTGTTAAAAGGATAACACAAAAAGCCTTGTTTCCATTGTGGTCCTGGCAAACGTTGTCACTTCGTGCATTTGAAAAATGTTGTCAAAAGTACAATTATTTAGGGGGCACGGTAGCGCAGTCGGTCGCCTCACAGCTAGAAGGTCCTGGGTTCAATTCCCGCCGGGGACGCTGTGGGCACTGGGGGCGTGTTCTCTCCTCCGCGTCATCAGCGCCCATACCCTGGGTGGGGTTGGTGAAAGGGCCTCTCTGTGTGGAGTTTGCATGTTCTCCCCGTGTCTCCTAGGGTAGGTACCCTCACAAAAAACATGCAGTAATCCTGGTCTCTATACTGCCTCCCCTGGTTGGCCGGGGCGCCTGATGGAGGGGAAAGGAACTGGTTGGAATAACGTGTTCCTTCCACGCGCTACGTCTAACCAGGGAACCTCCCCCTGTCAGGTGATAAGAAGCGGCTTGCTAGCGCTCATGCATTGAAGGAGGCATGAGCTCGGCTCTAGGCTCTCCCTAGGCTGGCAGAGGGAGTGTAGCGCCCAGGATTACTTAGACAATTGGCACTGGGTGAAAAAAGTGGGTTACAAAATCGTGGGATAAAAAAAATTAATCCAAAAAGTACAATTATTTGACTCTGAAATGTAGTGGCCAAACACAAATCATTTTGGGGGCCCCTTGGCACGAAAAAGAACTACTGGTTTAGAAGGCATTTGTAGAATCGCCCTCATCGGGTCTTATCGGGTAAATTAAAAACTTTAAAAAGTTCTTCTTTCTTCCACACCCATTGCCTGCAGGTACCAGAGCCTGCTGACGAAGCCACGTGCCCGTGCGGTGGTGTGCGGCGTGTGGGCCATCAGCGCGCTGGTGTCCTTCCTCCCCATCCTCATGCACTGGTCCCGTGACCCCCTGGACACCGCCTGCTACCGGGACCCGCACTGCTGCGACTTCGTCACCAACCGCGCGTACGCCATCTCCTCCTCCGTCATCTCCTTCTACATCCCGCTCGTGGTCATGATCTTCGTGTACGTGCGCGTCTACCGCGAGGCCAAGAAGCAGCTGATGAAGATCGACAAGTGCGAGGGCAGGTCAGTAGGCTACTAGTGTAGGGCTGTTTTTTCCACGATTATGAAATTTTTCTTGACGATTCGTTGTCGCGCAAATCATTTTGATTGACGATTTAACCCATTCAAACCCGGTAAAGCATCTGTGTCATTTTAGATTTGAGCTATACATGTATATATAGCAACATACGTTTTTCAGAAACCTCTTAGGATTTAGAACAGTGGTTTGGAACTAGCCTGGAAACCAGACGAATCTGCCATTGCAAAAAAAATGAATTGCCCTCGGCAGATTTGGTCTGGCACCGCTCAGTTGTGATTGGATTTCACTCCCTCCGAAGTAGTGAGGGATCAATCAGGGCCCACTATGCAAATATGTTTATCACCAGAGGCATTTTTTTTATCCGCCCTTTGGAAATGCAGGTTCCACACAGAGATCCCAGACTAATATCTACGCAGTGATATTAGTCTGGCCATGCCAGGCTAGTTTGGATCAGTGGTTCTCAAAAATATTAGATATACAAGCTCACAACGCGTCACTTCGTGCCGCGCTGCGAGCTTGTACATCAGCTATTTTTTATGAATTCAAGTGTTTGAAAAATGTTGTCAAAAGTACAATATTTGACTCTGAAATGTATTGGAGTGAAAGTCACCAGTCTCCAAAAATACAAGTTAAGTCCAGAAGACTTTATTTAAATACAATACTCAAACAAATGGTACTTTGTTAACTATGCGGCAGGTTCCACCACCCCAACCTGAACGGCGTGGCTTCCAAATGCAAGAAGAGGCCGTCCAAGATCCTCTTCCTCAAGGAGCAGAAGGCGCTGAAGACGCTGGGCATCATCATGGGCACCTTCACGCTCTGCTGGCTGCCGTTCTTCATCGTCAACGTGGTGCGAGTCTTCCGCGCGGACCAGGTGGACAAGAACCTGTTTGTGTTCTTCAACTGGCTGGGCTACGTCAACTCGGCCTTCAACCCCATCATCTACTGCCGGAGTCCGGACTTCCGGAAGGCCTTCAAGCGGCTGCTGTGCTGCGGGCCCAGGCAGGCAGACCGCCGGCTGCACGTGGTGGTCAGCTCCTGCGACCTGTCGCGCTACTCCAGGGCCGGCGGCGCTGGGGGCTTCGCCCGGACCGCCACCAGCACCTCCCTGGCTCTGGACGCCGGAGGCGGGGGGACGTGGTCCGACTGCGAAGGGCTGCATCACAGCAGCGACTGCAGCCTGGACATCAAGCTGTCGCAGACCGAGTCCCACTTGTAAGACTTGTTATGTTACTGCAGTGGTTCTCTTAAAACTTTTTTTTTTACAATTTGAAAGACCTCCTGCATTTGCACACTCTCAGAGTTACAGACTTGTACGGGTCCATTTGGAACCCCCTCAAGGAACCCTGAAGAAGATCCCTGGATCTCCACTTTGAGATGAATCCCACTTGTAGACTTATTATTTGTACTGTGGTTCTCTTAAAGGAGTAGTTCACCCAAAAAATGACTTATTTTCTATCAATTACACACCCCACGAAGCCGTGAATTCATGGAGATAATTTGATGTCCGGCAGAGTCTTCAGTAGACTCAAAGAGTCTCCTACTGAGTCTCCTACTGACCGATGACCTGGTCATCAAATTATTGGCTTAGGATTGCGACAAAAACTAAAAAATCTCCATGAATTCAAGGCTTCATGGGGTGTGTAATTGTTAGAAAATGTTTAGAAGGCAACGCTCCCTGCATAAAACGGCAAATTGTCGTTGTGTTGGTTTGCAAAAAAAAATCTTGTGCAGACGGAAACGGCAAAGTGATTGAAAACGCTGTAGTGTGCATGCCAGGTGCCTAGGTGGCAGTGCGACGCTGCCACGCTACACCACAGATAGACCACGCGCCTGCATACTACTTCCTTAAACACAACGCGACAGTAAACAAACAATAGCCAGTGTGGCGAAAACACGCTCCAAAACGGATCGTTTTGTCTGGACGGACAAAGAAGTGGAGTTGTTTATGGATGCTTCAAAATAGTCCTCCGTTTGCCATTGATTGAAGAGCCTGTCATTGGAAATGTGAGCTGCGTCGTCACATGTTTTATGTTTTGCCCCGTTTTGAGACGCTAGGCAGAGCTTTTTCAAAGATTTCAAGGCACATCTGGTTAATATTTATTTCTTGATTGCCGTTTTCGGCATGGAGCGTTGACGAGTAAACGGGGCCTGAGAGTATACAGATGGAACCAAATCGACCCGTAAGGGTACACTCTCAGAATTACAGACCTGGCTATAAGGATCCACATTTGGAACCACCACAAGGAACCCTGAGGGTCCCTTCCTGGATCCCTCTACTTTGAGACACACTTGGCTTGGTTCGGAGTCCCAACCGCGGTCCAGACGCACAGGATGTACTTGGACCACATACCCTTACATGGTTTAACTTTAAGTACTTTGGAGACGTGAAGTCACTCCGTTTTACTCGTTACTCTTTCCGGTCTTTTGTGTTTAAAAACATTCATGCAGTTGCTAATTAAGGCAGTGCAAAGTAGCACAGATTCAGTATTGAACAATATAGGGGTTTAAAAGGCTCTATGCACAGCAGCCATATTGGAAAGACACTGGGCCTCTTCCTTACTTCCTTCACAGGTGTTACCAATGATAACTAATGAAGGCTCTGTTCCATTCAGGCCAGACAGAGTCAGTGTGCTGATATTGTGCATGTTGGCTCACTGAAACACTCTGCTACACCAGTGAGTCTCAAAGTGTGGTCCAGGGACCCTCATGGTTCCTTGAGGGGGTTCCAAATGGCCCCTTACTGGTGTGCAAGTCTCTCAGTGTTACGGGTCCATTTGGTTCCATTTGTACACTTATGCAGGCCCTTGAAATTACCATTGGTAAGAACTGTGAAGGAAGTAAGGCAGAGGCCCAATTCATTTCTAATATGGCTGCTGTGCGTAGAGTCCATTAAGATTTACACAGTGGGCAACACAGTCTCTCTCTGCTTAAAGGAGCACTTCACCTATTTTCAACCTTATCTTCATATAATTGGTCCTCACTAATGCTCATTATAAGATGCAACTGTCTACTCCCTCACTCTGTGTCTCATTGGTGAGCTGTGGACAGTTCAGAAACCTGCCTACCAGTGACATCGTCGATGGGGATTCTGAGCTAATAGAAACTGCAGCCTTTCTCTTCCTGGAAAGTTAGCGTGCTGAAATAGAAGCCATTGTTCTTCCATTGATAAAAACATTAAAAATAAAGTTTGAAATGACCAAACCTGCCCACCGATGATGTCACTGGTAGGTGGGCAGCGGTCTAAAGTAACTAAGTACATTTACTCAAGTACTGATACTTTACTGGAGTATTTCCAATTGTCTATATTTTTACTTCTACTCCACTACATCTCAGACGCAAATATTGTACTTTTACTCCACTACAATTACTTGAAAACTTTAGTTACTACTTACTTTGCAGATATACAATTTTAAATTATAAAACATACATTAACCATGTTAGCCTTATTTTATACTTAAGCTTGTAGATCTGCTATTTTCAAACATTTTAGTACTTGATACCAGTACTTTTGTACTTTTACTCAAGTACATTTTGAATGCCAGACTTTGACCTGTAACAGAGTACTTCTACATTGCAGTGTTGATACTTTACTTAAGTAAAACATTTGAGTACTTTTTCCAGCACTGGTAAGCGGGTTTCTGAACTGTCCACAGACCTCCTCTGAGACACCGCAGCAATGGCCGCCTACAGGCAGCGCGTCTGTGGATTCGTCTATAGCACCTGCCATAACTTTCCATACCCAATTGACGCCCCTGGGACCAATTATATGAAGATAAGGCTGAAAACTGGGTGAAGCGCTCCATTAAGGGACCGTTTATGTATTGTTTTCCACAATAGTGTTCATTGTACCACTTACAAACACATTTGAACATTGGAAAGGTATTTTGTCGGCGTTATACTGTCCACAATGTGTCTAATGTTAGGCTATGGTGCCGTAGCCGCAGTGCAAATTGTACGAAGGGAATTTGTTTATATTAAACAAGTTTATGTAAATAGACATAATGTATTTATTAAGCGCTTTTTACAAAGGAAACAATATGGGCACGCGTGGAAGTGATGTGAGAGCTATGAGGGGCCCAGCCCCCATGTCCCTTTGTTATGTGCACTGTGGTGCTTCTCTCTCTCTCTCTCTCTCTCTCTCTTAAAGGGATATTTCACATTTTAACGTCTACACAGGCTTTTGTTTGCACCCCAGACAGTTTTTAAGTTGCTTGATTCAGTATTTAGATTTATTTTATTTTATCAGTCACTCCCCCTTCCTATATTCCATTGTAACTTCAAACTCCATTTTAACCATGTTAGATTCAATGAAAACACACGTCCATGCTTCTGGTGATTGATATTGTCCTTTTAATGTGTGAGGGGGCCGTGCTTTTTCAATTACATTTTTTTCAATATGTTTTTTTTATTATAAAAAAAAAAAAAAAAAAAATGAAAAAAGTTATTGAAAATACACGGCCGCTCATGCAATAGAAGGACAATATCAGTCACCAGAACCAAGGACGTGTGTTTTTGAAGAATCTATCTTGGTTAAAGTAGAGTTTGAAGTTACAATGGGTTTGTATAGGAAGGGGCGTGTCTGATCAAATGAATATCTAAATACTGAATCAATCAAGCAACTTAAAAACTGTCTGGGGTGAAGCACAAAAGCCTGAGTAGGGGTGAATCACAAAAGCCTGAGTAGACGTTAAAATGACCCCAAACATGTTTGAAAGTGAAATATCCCTTTAACTCTGAGAGGTGTACAAATGGATTTGTACACAGATACTTTGCACTGATGATATCACTGTGTAACTCTCTCTCTCTCTCTCTCTCTCTCTCTGTCTGTCTCTGTCTCATTTGAGCTGTATGGTTATTGTCAGGTGGTGTGCTGCTGACTGGAGAATAATAATAAAAAGCAGACGTCATTCAAACGTCACTGTGAAATCTGTTACAATTACTTTCATTATTGTGTATTTAATAGGAGTATTTTTGACTTGAGAATGTGAGGGTCACAACAGTTATTCATGTTTTTATGTGTCATCTCCCCATTTCTAGTTCAAACTATGTAAAAAAATAAATATATATATACATAGATAGAGAGATAGATAGATAGATAGATAGATAGATAGATAGATAGATAGATAGATAGATAGATAGATATTAAATTACATCCTACTAAATTACATATTTTGTTTTTTTACAATTTAACCCATTAAGACTGGGAAAGCATCTGTGTATTTTTTTTGATTTCTTTCTATTTCTTCTATTAAAAAAATAGCAGATCTACAAGCTGGTAGCACGGCAATTGGAACGATCGTAAAAATGTGTGCAAATCTTTTAATATATATATATATGTTAAATCGAAAAAAAATTACATTTTAACTAAATATTTTGATTTGGGGGTCCGTGGCCAAAAACATATAATTTTGGGGGTCCTTGACGTGAAACGGTTTGAGAACCACTGATATAGAAACATACGTTTCAAAGATTTGAGTTGAAAATGTTTGCTTTAAAAATATATATATTCAAAGATTTGTACAAATTCAAAAATAGCAGATCTACACGCTCGTAGGTTGTTTATTTTACCACATGATAAAGTATCTGCCGTCCTCTACAGTTGGTCTACATCATACATGGGCAACTGGCGGCCCGGGGGCCACATGCGGGCCCCACCTTCACTTAAGGCGGCCCGCAGGTTAATATCAGAATACTGATATATTATTGATTTCAGCTGTTACAATTCCAAACATGAAAACATGACCTGCTTTAATTACTTCAGTCATTATTAGTAGCTTAAGGACTAGTATTAAAATGCTATTGTCTTTTTCACGTCCTGTGTCTTTGTATTTAAGTTCATAAAGTTATAAACATAAACACTAAATGCATTTGAAATTAAATCAAAATGTTACTTTTCAGGATTCCAAATTAAAAATAGCAAAAAAAATCTGGATTCCAATACAAAAATGGCAAAAATTGCAGATCTACAAGCTCAAAATGCGTCGCACTGCGACGCGTTTTGAGCTTGTAGATTGTCTACTTTTGCTACTTTTGTGTGACATATACTGGCGAAAAAAGTAAAAATACGGAGAGACAGTTTATGCAATGTGGCCCTCTGGAGTGAGTGTGGAAATATAACGGCCCTCTCCATCATCAAAGTTGCCCACCCTTGGTCTACATCCATATCGTTGCTGTCGAGCAGAAACCTTGTATCTCCATATTTAAATGTTATGGTTTTTCTTGTTTTTTTTTGTAAATTGAGGCCCGACTTTGTCGAGCTACATGCAGTGTCACACAAAAGTAGTGGAAAATAGCAGATCTATTAAGCTCCCAATCTACGAGCTTGTAGATCTGTTTTTGGGGGGGTTGATTTTTAAGTCACAGTGAAAGTGTGTCTGTAGGTTTTACAAATATTGAAGCAATGAAATGTATTAACAAGAGCCTGTGATATAATAACTAACTACCAAGCTGAGAAGTAACAGTTTTGGACATACAAGGTTTCCACCCGACAGTCACATTATGTGTCCAGTGATACACATGGAGTCACCAGCTGCTTCTTTCTGAGGAGTTCCAGCTTCTGTTTACCTACCTGCAGTTACCCTGACCAACCAGTAGAAGTTGTTATAGGCACCGCTGTGGAGTGGATTTGAATACAATTTTTTTTTTTTTTAAGTTTTAAAAAAAGATATAGAAAAAACAACACAATAAAAAAAAAAATAGAGGCCTCAACGTGGCCCTCACACGTGGCACCGCCAATCCAACCGATATGTCTTTGTCAGGGTACCCGTTGTACCCGTCTGTCTGTGTCTCTTTTGTGCCCATATGGAGATCTCTGTATCTTTCTGTCTACCTGTGACCCTTTTATGCCCGTACATGGAAATCCCTGATATATTTAGTATATGCCCATACCCTGTATATTGGCATGCCCATATACGAGCATATTGGCTGGATCGGTGGTTCTGGACAACCGGGTATCCATATATGCCCATATATGGACATATCCGTCTGATCTGCACTTCCTGACAACCGCATATCCGAACGACTCGGCGAGTCGACTCGACTGAGTCATCGTGACATGCCTATTTATGGGCGTATGGAGTTTGTTTATGGTTATGTCTGAGTCATAGTGACATGCCTATATATGGGTGTATCGGGTTTGTTTATGGTTATGTCTGAGTCAGAGTGACGTGGCCCTGGTCCTGCCTATATATGGGTGTAATGGGTTTGTTTATGGTTATGTCTGAGTCATAGTGACATGCCTAGAAATATGGGCGTTTCAGGTTAGTTTATGGTTATGTCTGAGTCAGAGTGACGTGGCCGTGGTCCCGCCTATATATGGGCGTAACGGGTTTGTTTATGGTTATGTCAGAGTGACATGGCCTCCCTACTGAGAGGGCCGGCCGGCCCTCCCAATTTTAACAGATGTGTTCACGGTTAAAAGTGGCATACAATAGCAGATCTACAAGCTCAGGAAACGTTGCAGCGAGACTTCTTTTGGGCTTGTTCGTTGCCTGTTTGAATCGTAAACTGAATGCAAAATGTTACCTTGGGGAAACTTTGATTGGCTCATATGTTGCTTAATTGACAAATTGACGTCTTAAAAGATTAGAGTCTAATCTTTTAAGACGTTAATTAGTCAGCGGTCCCTAATCATTAGACCAAAGTAATTACCAAAGGCAGATTAACAGCATGTATGTGTCACCATCTGATACTGTTCTTTTGCATTTTAAAGAGTGTGGCCCGTGTTCACATTATTCAAATGTGTTACTTAAGTAAAAGTATCAATGCACCGCAATGTAGAAATACTCTGTCCAGTATTCAAAATGTATGTGAAAAGTACAAAAGTGTTGGCATCAAAATCATACTATAAATATCAAAAGTAAATGGTTTTCAGTGTATAAAAATATAATATAATATGAAAATCTTTTGAAAATAGCTGATCTACATGCTCACAATATGATGCGACGCGTTGTGAGCTTGTAGATCTGCTATTTTCAAATAGTCAAATTATATGATAGGGCTGAAGTGGTTAATGTATGTTTTGTAATGATAATAACCACAATCTAAAAAGTCACTTGAATACTAAAGCCTTCAAATAACTGTAGTGGAGTAAAAAGTACCATATTTGCCTCTGAGATGTAGTGGAGCAGAAGTAAAAGTATTAATAATTGTAATTGTAAAACTAATTGTAAAAAAATAAAATAAAAAAGTGTACTTACATATAGTAGCCTACCTGAGTACATGTACTTAGTTACTTTATACCACTGTTCACATTTAATTTGACCTCATCCTGTAACTCTTTGAATGCCACGGCTTTAAACAAAACCATACATTTTTAATTTATTTCACACAAAGGCCGTGGCAAGGGAATGATCAAAGCCCTTTATATAAAAACCCATTGATATTCACCTCCATGTCTGCTGTATGCACACACCACCAGGTTTCCTTTGAAAGGATCCCTGGCTAATAAGCCTTATATAATACATTATACTTCTATAACTAAAATAAAAAATCTATATTTTATTTATTTTTGAAATAGTTGATCTTTCACTCAAGGGGGACAAAGTCCCACCCAGTTGATGATATAATTTGTCCATGTGTGGTCCAGCCCTATGGAATGTATAAAGGTACAGTAGGGTAAGTGATCTTTTTTGGTTAAAACAAAACGTTTTTTGTTAAAAGGTTAAAGCACTATATTCTGATAGTAATCATTGCTATAGTGTTTGTTAAGTAATAGGGGTTTCCTTGTCTCTCCAGCTCTTTAAATAAACTTTAAAATAAATATTCGGGGAGGTGACACAATTGCAGCCAATCAGGAGAGAGTACCCATTTATCAGCTTCATTTCTATAGTGTTCCAGTTCCAATTGTGTCTGCTCATTTCTTTGTGTCACAACTTCCAATTTCACTTGTTTAATCTGTATGAGTTCTCTATCCTGATCGGATAAAATTGGTATCCTGACCTGACAATGCCTTTTCTGTTTACTAAAGAGCTGGAGAGACATGGAGACTCCTGCTACTGAACAAACACTATCTAGCTAGTAATGAGTACTATCAGAATATAGAGCTATTTAAAACGTATTTTAACCAAAGAAAATCACTTACCCTACCTTTAATACTGCCTAACGTTTATATGAACATCAAAACAATATTTTAAATACCTTTTTATTAGCACATTCCACACATTCCAGGTAGGAATTAGGAAACATACTAAATATTAGTTTAATCTAGTGGTTGTCAAACTATAGTACCAGCACCCCGCATCCAATATCAAGGTTCCTTAAGCTCAACCCCCCCCCCCAAAGCATCTCAGTGCCCCCTTCTAAAACATATTGCTTCCAGCACCCCCCGATGTTCTCTGAACGCCCCCATTGAGAAACACTATTGTAATGCGTGAGGGGGCCATGTGTGTGTGTGCGTGTGCGTGTGTGTGTGCGTGTGCGTGTGTGTGTGCGTGTGCGTGTGCGTGTGCGTGTGCGTGTGCGTGTGCGTGTGCGTGAATGGGGGGTCTCAGCTTGTGTCAGATGTAAGAGGGGAGGGGGGCAGTGTTCTATATTCAACCAACCTGACACATTTAAAATGTTCCCTCCCTCCCCATGCACACACACACACACACACACACACACACACACACACACACACACACACACACACACACACACACACACACACACACACACACACACACACACACACACACACACACACACACACACACACACACACACCTTGACCCACATTTTAATTAGAGAGAGAAACCAAATGTAATATGGAAGCTAATAAACACAGTTTATATGGCTGGCCCAGCTAATGCATGAGGTTAGAACAATAGCATCATATGCAGATGTGTATTAGGCTCTATGCACAGCAGCAATATTGGAAAGACATTAATGGGCCACTTCCTTACTTCCTTCATACGTGTTACGTACCAACAATACTAATCAAGCTACTGTACACCAGTGGGTCTCAAATTGGGGGTCCAGGGACCCTCATGGTCCCTTAAAGGGGGTTCCAAATGGCCCCTTACGGTTCCATTTGGTTCCATTTGTATATTCCCAGAGTTATGGGGGCCCTTGAAATAAGAAAAATAACCCCCTCGCAACCAAGCATAAAATGACCTGTCTGAGTTCTACTGGATCTCTTCTCCACTAATCCCCCCCCCCCTATAATGTTTTTGTCTAGTTTTATTGTCAATTTAGTCACAGTTTTAGTCATCATAGCTTAGTTTTTATTTAGTTTTCGTCAATGAAATCAGTGAATCTTTTTGTCATAGTTTTATTCAACAAAATGTGCCTTGTTGTACTGTATAAGCTGAGGGTACCACATATTTGAGCATTAACCTTTATACATTTTAGTAAATAGTCAATGTGCCATGTGGCCCTGTCAAGGTTTTCTGAATAAGTTATAATTTAAAACTCTTAATCCTGTATCAGTGTAACCAGTTTGCAGTTAAACTAGTTTTGTAGTTAGGACTTATACAGCTGAGATACTACCAAAAATAGCTGGCAGAACAGATCGTTTAGGTACACAAATAGAAGGAAAATTCAGAAAGAATGTGTTGTCACATCATAGAATGTCAGCTGTAGTACATAGGGGTTGGAGTTTGGTCAGAGTCTAAGACAGGCTGACATCATTTGAGGGTCGGTTTGTACCTGTATGTCTGACTTCATTGTTGCAACAATTTAACCCATTAAGACCGGGAATGCATCCGTGTGTCATTTTTAGATTACATTGGCTATTTTTTTTTAAATGATCGTGAAAATGTGTATTTTGAGATGTGGGTCCACGGCCATATGGGTGGTCCTTGACATGAAAAAAGTGTACATATAAAAAAAAATAATAATAATTGTTCACTTAAAAAAAATAATATATATTCACGATTTCCCCCCCAAAATTGCAGATCTACAAGCTTGTGCCGTGGCACTCGCTGCCGCGCTACGAGCTTGTAGATCTGCTATTTTTGAATAGCTAAAGTATAGAATAATGGTCAAAGTGGTTACACAGATGGGTTAACGCAAATCATTCATGCTTCAATTAAGTCTTTGTTTCTGAGGTTGTGCTGACACATTTCCACGACAGGCCCCTTGTTAGTCAAGGGCCACTGGCCCCATCGGCCCAGTCTATAATCCGTCCATCAAAAAATGGATATATGTTGATTATAAAATTTGCATACGTGTGCATCGGCAGGAGGCGCAGCATGTTGGCCTGGGTCAAACCAAGGGCAATGATGTGATATCGGTGTAATGATCCGTGACACGCCATTGGTTCATTCATCGTTCAAGACCCAATCAGAGAGGACTGCACTTCCCAGGGCTGATGGTACATAACCTTCATTTAGCCGTAGGGAGGGTTTATGCTGAGAGCAGCATATTGTCGTTTGTCAGGTGGAAACCTTGTATCGCCATATTAAACTAATACCCTACTTTGTCGTAAAAGAGTTTCATGCAAAAGCAGCGAAAATAGCCGATTTACAAGCTTGCAGATCGGCATTTTTTTTGCTATTTTGGGGGACATTTTGAATGTGACCACTCGTACACGCTAAGTCTTTTCTCAGAGTTTTAGTTTTCTTTCACTAGAGGAGAAAAACCTTCGTTATATATATATGATATTAGTTTTTCGTCTAAAATGTGCTAAAGCCACAGTAGCAATCCGGTAATACCCAGGCTACATTTCACTTAAATGTCAGCGGTTGAATCGGCATGTAAATATGACATAAATGTGTGAATGGGTGACTAAAATCGAACATTATAAGCACTTGGGTTCCTTTTGGAACGTAGGTTCCAGTAACAATTTTGGAACGTATGAGGTTTCCACCGGACAGGGACGATAACTGGTGTTATGCTGAGCGCAGCATATTATAGTGTTTCATTCACAAACTGCCTACATTCACACATGAATGCATTTCACCTTCAACACTGGGAGGACAGAAGATTATCTACTGAACCCATTATTAAGACCTGAGGCCGATTCTATAATTATCTCTGTCGAGTGGAAACATTTTCAGGATTCAATAAAAAAATAGCAAAAGTAGCAGATCCGCAAGCTCGATACGCGTCGCGGCTGCGGTGGAAACAACGTGGGTGTTTCGGTTGATCATTTGGGTTGATTCGCCTATTGAGTTGGTGGGGAGCCATTGATGTTGTCGACGTAGCTAGCTTCAGTAGCAACGCTGGTTGCGCTAGCTCCGGTGATCCGGAAGTTCTTTGTTGCAGCCTGGCTTTGTTGTTGTTCGACGTTAACCGTTGGCAACGTTAGCAGCGTTAGCAACGTTAGCAACGTTGCTAAGGCGTCTAGACTAGACTCTGGTGGGTACCCCAACTTTAAGAAGCTGTCACAAATTCTCCTAGGGAAACTGCATTTCAGTCTTTGTGAGATGTGTTACTAGACACCTTTACAAACACATTGGTGAAGATTTTTTTTGGTAAGGAATTTATTCCAAGATTTTTTTAATATCCCCTGACTAACTGTGGTATGATGAAGTAGGGCATTATTTTACGAAGAAACACAACAAGTTAGAATATGGACATTAGATGTTTCTGCCCGACTGTTACAGTATGACTGGAAAACCGGTCAGATTGAAAAGGGAGAGCTCGTTATCTGCGCGCTCCCCCACGGCAGGCGGGGAAGCGCGGGGGAGAAATGACGTCTCGGAGGTACCGAGACTGGGGGGGGGGGCGATTTACGATTCTGTCTCTACATAACTCGGACGGCCCGGTTTTAATGGGTTAAATGAGCACTTTTCAACCTTATCTTCATATAAATGGTCCTGACGATATAGGTTGAAAATGAGTGAAGTGCTATTTTAGGTAAAAGTATCAATATACCACAATATAGAAATAAGACTGTTACGAGTAAAAGGCTTGTATTCAAAAGGTTACTTGAGTCAATTATCAATTAAATTGATTATTAAAATAAGCTTTCAATACCAACGTAGGCTCGTGTTGCAATTTGATGCATTGTGAGCTGCTATCTGCGATCTGCTATTTCCAAATAGCTGAAGTATAGCAGTCTGGAGCAACGGAAGCTCTGGAAATGATCAGAGGATAAAGTGGATGTGAAGCCTCCTCCCCGCTTCCGTTTCATCTTTACGGTCGTGCAAATTTGTCCTCAAAAGCTTGCTGCTTTTCCAAAATGGAAATTCTAAATTAGAATGTAAAGATATTTTGAAATATATTGTTGTGAATGGAAATGACAAACAGATGACAGCTTCCGTTCTCGGCTTTTGGGAGATGTAGTTCCAGACTATAGCATTCAGGAGGTGTAGTTCCAGACTATAGCATTCAGGAGGTGTAGTTCCAGACTCTATATAGCATTCAGGAGGTGTAGTTCCAGACTCTATAACATTCAGGAGGTGTAGTTCCAGACTCTATATAGCATTCAGGAGGTGTAGTTCCAGACTCTATAACATTCAGGAGGTGTAGTTCCAGACTCTATATAGCATTCAGGAGGTGTAGTTCCAGACTCTATAGCATTCAGGAGGTGTAGTTCCAGACTATAGCATTCAGGAGGTGTAGTTCCAGACTCTATATAGCATTCAGGAGGTGTAGTTCCAGACTCTATAACATTCAGGAGGTGTAGTTCCAGACTCTATATAGCATTCAGGAGGTGTAGTTCCAGACTCTATATAGCATTCAGGAGGTGTAGTTCTAGACTCTATATAGCATTCAGGAGGTGTAGTTACAGATATAACATTCAGAATGTGTAGTTCCAGACTCTATATAACATTCAGGAGGTGTAGTTCCAGACTCTATATAGCAGTCAGGAGGTGTAGTTCTAGACTCTATATAGCATTCAGGAGGTGTAGTTCTAGACTCTATAGCATTCAGGAGGTGTAGTTCCAGACTCTATATAGCATTCAGAAGGTGTAGTTCCATACTCTATATAACATTCAGGAGGTTTAGTTCCAGACTATAGCATTCAGGGAGGTGTAGTTCCAGACTCTATATAGCATTCAGGAGGTGTAGTTCCAGACTATCATTCAGAAGGTGTAGTTCCAGACTCTATATAGCATTCGGAGATTGTGGAATAGTTGTTTGGCTACGCGAGACTACGTTTGCACCTAGAGGCCTAGCGTCTACTCCAGTCAAGGAGAGTTGACGGTGCAGTTTGTGTACTTTCTAGATAAATAAATAAGTAAACAATAGTGACACAAGCAGCGTAGAAGTTTGTTGCTGACACAGTCTCTTGAGGGGCAGATTAAAAATGTATCGGGGTGTGACGATGGTGGAATTCTTGTGAAATAATTGGCAAAGGCCACTACTCAGCAGGAATGGAAGTGGACGTGACAGTTCAGCACCGTGCTCACCTCGCCATGATACAACTGACCCACCAAACAGCTAGGCGCCTGTCCGACACAGCTGTAGGGTGTACGCAGTGGTGTAAAGTAACTAAGTACATTTACTCAAGTACTGTACTTCAGTAAAATTTTGAGGTATTTTTTTACTTTACTATAGTATTTCCAATTTTCAGTACTTCTACTTTCTACTCCACTACATCTCAGAGGCAAATATTATACTTTTACTCCACTACAATTATTTGAAACCTATAGTTACTATTGTTACTTTGTAGATTTTGAATATTATTACAAAACACAAATTAACCCTATTTAAACTTTGGATATTTGAAAATAGCCCATCTACAAGCTCACAATGCGTCGCATCGCGACGCATTGTAGATCTGCTATTTTCAAAAGATTTTTATACATTTGAAAACTTGAAATGGGACATTCTGCATAATGAGTACTTTCTACTTTTGGTACTTTAAGTACATTTTGATACCAATACCTTTTGAATTCCAGACTCTTACTTGTAACAGAGTATTTCTACATTGCAGTATTGGTACTTTTACTTGAGTAAAAAATCTGAGTACTTTTTCCACCACTGGGTGTACGTTACAATCACAGTTCAGGCAGAAACCTCTTATCTCCATATTCTGACTTGTTGTGTTGTTTCGTAAATGAACGCCCTACTCGATCATAACAGTGTCACACAAAAGCATCGCAAGTAGCAGATCAGCAGAGCTTGTAGATCTGCTACTTTGGATATTTTTTCATTTGAATCCTGAAAAGTAACAGTTTTAGCAACCCGATCTCACACAACTTAGTATACATTGCACGGAGGTGTCATTCCGTGCATAGACAACTGGAAACCCCGAAAATCTGTGCATAGCCGCCTCGCATCTCACCCCATTGTGACTAAACCATTTCGGAGGCGCGCAGTCTCAAGGGAACTGCACGTAAGGGACCACCGAGTGAGCTAAAGCGAACGAGTTGCCGTCCCGAACGTTGCGACGTTCCCTTGAGCCTACTCAGCGCCGTTTGAGTTATGTACCGTTATGCACAGAATCGTACATTTTGTTGTGGGGACTGCTCTGCTTCCGTGTTTTTCCGGGTTGCAACTGGTTACGCCCACTGTGGGACTCGCCGTACATATGCACGGATTTTCGGGTTTTCTAGGCGACTATGCACGGAATGAGGTGCACTGGGTCCGTGCAATGTATACCACATTCTGTGAGATCAGGCTGGTTTTAGACATTTTGAGGTTTCCACCCGAGAGAGACGATTTGTAAACAAACAGGGCCACCAGGTGAATGCATTGGCACAGAGAGAAAGGGCTAATTCTGTGGGGGAAATTCAGTTTTCAGCATTCTCCTTTCTCATGGACACCTCAACACGTAACAGGGGCTACAGTATATACCCATTCAGCTATTGTCCCCCACAAAACCAAAGGACAGGGTCTCCTTTTCACAAAAGCAGACTTTTTTTGCCAACACCAACATGCACCCCTCTACCCACCTGAGGTAGACCCTAGCACTGCTACACTCTACCACTCCCCCCGGGGACCGTACGGAGGTACCAGGCCCTCAAGGTGACATTGACTCCTGAGGCAATTGACAATGTGGAGCAGCATCTCATAGTATTTGAGAAATTAAAATACATTAATGAAGTCAGTTCAACAGTGGAAACAAAAGCAATCGGGCATTTAGCAAACATGATTAAAAACTATGTTTTTGTGAATGCCACTGCGCTAAATATACCTTGGAAAATACATTTTGCATCACATTTACACTCCCTGGTAATATAAAATACAAATCAAAATAATAATACTAAACTATCCCTTTAAATCTAGGAAGGTAAGATAAACCTATTTTGTAGTAAAGATAGACAGAAAGTTGTCAATATAATAACAGCGGTCATGGATCCCCGAGGGCAGTTGAATCTAAACCTTTTTGAAATGTGTTACTGGACACCTTTCCAAACACATTGGTCAAGACATTTTTATTTCTAGCTATTTATTCCAAGATGTACAAATGACAGCCAAGTAGTCAGGGAATATTACATACAACTATTGAGCCTGTTACAGTTTCAGTAGCTGCAGTTTCACAACCTGACCACTTTTATACATTTTACTTCTTAAATATTTTAACCATGTCTACAAGGAACAATTTATACCAGGTTTAGATCATTTTACTCCCATATGAGCAGTGTGACACAAACTGTAAGTGCCAAATGCGGCAGACAAATGGGTGTTGGGAGTACCGTTACCCCAAATACAGGCATCAAACATTAAAATATCCTCTCATAAAGTGTTTTATTGGAAAGATTGACCCCCATTACTCAAGAAAAGACACCAAATATGTTGGATAACTCTACATAAACCCACCAATATTTAACACAATTTGACCAAGACCACACCGCTTTAAAACCTCAAAACTTCGCTTTTGAACCTTGAAAACAGTTCCACTAAATCCATGAAGGAAAAGTTTTAATATATGATGTAGGAGGGTATTAGGACCAATAAAAACTATATCACATTACTATTGCAATTTCTTTTGGGTTGGGCCTTTTTTTGGCTTAGATTGACTGGCCTATAATTGCTCCCGATGAGCAGGTTGGTTCCTTGCATGGTTTCCTCCGCCATCGGTGTATGAATGTGTGTGTGAATGGGTGAATGTAATGCACAATCTGTAAAGTGCTTTGGATAAAGCGCTATATAAATGCACCATTTACCATTTATATAAATGCACCATTTACCATTTATATAAATGCACCATTTATTAAAATTAGACCTATTTCATCCCACTGGGGAAATTCGGTTTTCAGCTTCACCCAGCGTGCTTTGCGAGTGGGGGGTGGGGGGGTCAGTTAGGGGTTAAGTGTCTTGCTCAGACACCTCAACATATTGCCAGGGTGCGGGAATCAAACCCGGGTTCTTCTTTTTCAAAGTTGGGCTCTCTACCCGTTCAGCTACAGCTACCCCTTTGTATGACAAATAGCAACAATATGGCAGATCAACACATCAGCATATATTAGGGATTATACTTTGATAACGAGATTCCGATAGGGAATTAGCCAAAAGAAGAAGAGACTTTGATATCCGGTCGTTGCCCTTGGTTTAGCCTGGCCAGCACTACCGATGAACACATGCAATAATTGTCTTGATGATTAGAATATGTCAAGCTGTCAGGAGCTGATCCTCCTGAGAGAGAGCAGCTAACCTGCTATGAATATGAATTTACTGCCAAATATTATTTAAAAAATATCAAACGTTGATGCAGGAGTTTGCCAGACAGTGTCACCGCTGTTGTTTTTGAACATACATTAGCCAGGCCAGTCATGTATGAACAGCCTTTATTAGCTTTCATATTCCATTTAGGTTCGCTTCCATTCCATTTAGTCGCGTGCGTGCGTGTGCGCGTGCGCGTGCGTGCGAGTACGCGTGCGCATGCGCGTGTGTATGTGCGTGTGCGTGTGTGCGTGCGTGTGTGAGTGTGCATGTGCGTGTGTGTGTGTGTGTGTGTAGGGAACATGCGTACAGAAACAGTGTGCTGGTGCATTTTAAATAAATAAATAAATGTAGAAATTAATGAATACAAAAACACACACATAAATACCTGTATTTTATTTGCCTTTTTCTGTGCATATTTATTTATTTTCACATTAACCTGCACTTTTCTGTCTACATTTATTTATTTATAATTTCATTTATTCATTCATCTATTTATCATTTTAAATATGGCAGCCAAAACCGTCGCAGGGGTCCATTTTGACACTCTGGGTTTTACAGTGTACAGTATGTTAAGGTGCTGATATTGCTTCAGGAAGACATCAAGCTGGTGGCATGTGTGTGTGTGTGTGTGTGTGTGTGTGTGTGTGTGTGTGTGTGTGTGTGTGTGTGTGTGTGTGTGTGTGTGTGTGTGTGTGTGTGTGTGTGTGTGTGTGTGTGTGTGTGTGTGTGTGTGTGTGTGTGTGTGTGTGTGTGTGTGTGTGTGTATGTGTGAACTTGGCACCGTCACCCAACCATCTGTTACAGTGTAGTGTACCACTGCATGGTTCTCTAGGGTTATTGTCTTATTAGAGAGAGAGAGAGAGAGAGAGAGAGAGAGAGAGAGAGAGAGAGAGAGAGAGAGAGAGAGAGAGAGAGAGAGAGAGAGAGATTCATTTTTACATAGCATTTTTTCTTAATGTTAAATGTTAAAATCTTAAAGATAGGGTAAGTGATATTGTTTAATTAAAACAAATAGCTCTATATTCGGTGTGTTTGTTCAGTAACAGGGGTCTCCATGTCTCTCTACTTTTGATGCAGTAATGGTGTTATTTATTTCCTCTCTCTTTTCAATTTGGAGGCATTACAAAAGGTCTTGAGTCCTACAATTCTAACTTTAGAAATATGCAGATAGTGTCGTATCTGGCCCTACGGAACCGGCAGGAAATGAGGTCCATTTCCGGAGGCGGGGAATAAAGAGTCAGCGCTCAGAGACCGGAGTTTTTAATTCTCAAACAATTCCCTTTATTGTCAGAGTCCTTTAGCAATCCATACATCCAAGTCAAATAGACGTATAATAATAATAATAAATATAGCTGCAAGCAGCGATAAGCGGGGCCAGGGAATATAGAGAGAGAGAGAGAGAGAGACAGAGAGAGAGAGAGAGAGAGAGAGAGAGAGAGAGAGAGAGAGAGAGAGAGAGAGAGAGAGAGAGAGAGAGAGAGAGAGAGAGAGAGAGAGAGAGAAAGTGACTAATGAGGACAGGTGTGATTATGGATTGAGAGGGAATGACAGCAGGTGAGGTGGGTAGATCCAATCCATGGGAATAGGCCAGGTGGACTGTTGCTGTTGCTCACTTTCTAAAAGAACATAATTATGAGAAAGAGAGAGAGAGAGAGAGAGAGAGAGAGAGAGAGAGAGAGAGAGAGAGAGAGAGAGAGAGAGAGAGAGAGAGAGAGAGAGAGAGAGATAGAGAGACGGAATAGATTGAAGAGAGAGAGAGAGAGACGGAATAGATTGAAGAGAGAGAGAGATAAACGGAATAGATTGAAGAGAAAGAGAGAGAGAGAGAAACGGAATAGATTGAAGAGAAAGAGAGAGAGAGAAACAGAATAGATTGAAGAGAAAGAGAGAGAGAGAGAAACAGAATAGATTGAAGAGAAAGAGAGAGAGAGAGAGAGAGAGAGAGAGAGAATCGGAATAGATTGAAGAGAGAGAGAGAGAGAGAGAGAGAGAGAGAGAGAGAGAGAGAGAGAGAGAGAGAGAAAAAAGGAATAGATTGAAGAGAAAGAGAGAGAGAGAAACTGAATAGATTGAAGAGAAAGAGAGAGAGAGACATGGAAACGGAATAGATTGAAGAGAGAGAGAGCGAGAGAGACATGGAAACGGAATAGATTGAAGAGAGAGAGAGAGACATGGAAACATAATAGACTGAAGAGAGAGAGAGATGGAAGCAGAACGGACATCTCAACCTATTGCCATTAACAGGAATCGAACCCTCAACCTTTGGATTGACAGGCTGCAACACTACCTATAGTGCTATAGCTTTGTACAGATTGAGGTTGTCTGTTGAAGATAAAAGTGAACCAGTGAAAGCAGCCGACCTACAAGCTCAGAAATACGTTGCTATCTGAAAAGTTGTGAGATTGTAGATCGGAGAGAGAGAGAGAGAGAGAGACATGGAAACGGAATAGATAAGGATAATTCCTTTAACAGGTCTGTTCATGAAAGTCCTTGCGGTCTTGTTTCCAATGAGGGCCTGTGAGCAATTAGGGGTTAAGAGTCTTGCTCAGGGACAAATTTCATTTGCTGGCCTGGCCTGGAATCGTACCTGGGGCAACTAGGGCCTCTGGCTCCCTAGGCTGGCTCACTAACCACTCAGCTATGGCCGCCCCTCAAAAGAGAGAGAGAGAGAGACATGGAAACGGAATAGATTGAAGAGGGAGACATGGAAACGGAATAGATTGAAGAGAGAGAGAGAGAGAGAGAGACATGGAAACAGAATAGATTGAAGAGAGAGAGAGACATGGAAACATAATAGATTGAAGAGAGAGAGAGATGGAAGCAGAATGGATTGATTGGACATCTCAACCTATTGCCATTAACAGGAATCGAACCCTCAACCTTCGGATTGACAGGCTGCAACACTACCTATAGTGCTATAGCTTTGTCCAGGCTAAGGTTGTCTGTTGAAGATAAAAGTGAACCAGTGAAAGCAGTCGATCTACAAGCTCAGAAACACGTTGCTATCTGAAAGGTTTTGAGATTGTAGATCGGCTATTTTCAGAATGAAGTATGTCATACATTGCAAAAACATACCTTCTCAGATAAGCATTTCATGTTATCTTTATCAATTGCATATGTATTCATTAATACAGTCTTGTTGTTTGCAATGTACTTTAAATGAAGTCTCCACCAAGGGAGGCTTGAACCGGCAACCTTGCTGTTGTGAAACATTCACTTAAGCGGGAAGCCATTGGACCAACAGAGCTGATCCAGTGAAAACGGAGGTCAAACAGATGATACCATTTCACGCAAATAACTGAAAAATCCTGGGTTTAAGTGTTTTTCAAACTGCTCAAAATTGCGGACAATCTAAGGGCGGAGAGAGAGACATGGAAAAGGAATAGATTGAAGAGAGAGAGACATGGAAACATAATAGATTGAAGAGAGAGAAAGATGGAAGCAGAATGGATTGATTGGACGTCTCAACCTATTGCCATTAACAGGAATCGATCCCTCAACCTTCGGATTGACATGCTGCAACACTACCTATAGTGCTATAGCTTTGTCTAGGCTGAGGTTGTCTGTTGAAGATAAAATTGAACCAGTGAAAGCAGCCGATCTACAAGCTCAGAAACACGTTGCTATCTGAAAAGTTTTGAGATTGTAGATCGGCTATTTTCAGAATGAAGTATGTCATACATTGAAAAGACATACTCTCAAATAAGCATTTCAGGTTACCTTTAACAATTGCACTTGCATTAATTGACACAAGTAAGACGCGCGAACGCTGGAAGCGAACGCAGATTGACTGAGGCTGCTATATTTCAACCACACTGTAGTAGTGCACTCTGCCGCACTCTGCCGGCTGTATACAGGCAGTGCAGCTGCTGGCATTTCAGCACGGAGTTTCGAGTCACATGGGGGCGCGAGCCAATGAGAGCGTGAACACACGCTGTATACAGGCAGTGCAGCTGCTGGCATTTCAGCACGGAGTTTCGAGTCACATGGGGGCGCGAGCCAATGAGAGCGTGAACACACACGGAAATACCATAAATAAGGGGGACAGACACACACACACACAACCCAAGCACGGTGATATAGTAAGCTCCACTTGGTCGGAGGCCTCCTTCCGCGTTCGCAACAATCATGTTGTGTGCAATGCAACTTAAATGAAGTCTGCATCAAGTGAGGCTTGAACTGGCAACCTTGAGATTGTAAGGCACACACTTAAGCGAGAAACCATTGGAACAACAGACCTGACCTGGTGAATAGAGAGAGAGAGAGAGAGAGAGAGAGAGAGAGAGAGAGAGAGAGAGAGAGAGAGAGAGAGAGAGAGAGAGAGAGAGAGAGAGAGAAGAGAGAGAGAGAGAGAGAGAGAGAGACGGAATAGATTGAAGAGAAAGAGAGAGAGAGAGAGAGAGACATGGAAACGGAATAGATTGAAGAGAGAGAGAGAGAGAGCGAGAGAGCCATGGAAACGGAATAGATTGAAGAGAGATAGAGAGAGAGACATGGAAACGGAATAGATTGAAGAGAGAGAGACACAGAAACATAATAGATTGAAGAGAGAGAAGCAGAATGGATTGATTGGACATCTCAACCTATTGCCATTAACAGGAATCGAACCCTCAACCTTCGAATTGACAGGCTGCAACACTACCTATAGTGCTATTGCTTTGTCCAGGCTGAGGTTGTCTGTTGAAGATAAAAGTGAACCAGTGAAAGCAGCCGATCTACAAGCTCAGAAAGAACGTTGCTATCTGAAAGGTTTTGAGATTGTAGATCGGCTATTTTCAGAATGAAGTATGTCATACATACTTCATACCCTCTCAAATAAGCATTTCAGGTTATCTTTATCAATTGCATTATGTATTAATTGACACAATTACTGGTAGTGTCTGTTGATATTTATAAGTATTTCCGTCCATTATGAACCAAGCCTCTGTGTCCCGAACTACTCTAGATCACTGGTTCACAAACCATTTACCAATAAAGGCATTTTTGTGTCCTCGGAACGAAAACTAGTGAAAGTAGCCGATCTACAAGCTCACAAAACGTTGCTATCTGAAAAGTTGTGAGATTGTAGATCGGCTATTTTCACAATGAAGTTTGTCATACATTGCAAAAACATACTCTCTCCAAGAAGCATTTCATGTTACCTTTAACAGTTGCACATGCATTAATTGAGAGAGAGAGACATGGAAACATAATAGATTGAAGAGAGAGAGAGATGGAAGCAGAATGGATTGATTGGACATCTCAACCTATTGCCATTAACAGGAATCGAACCCTCAACCTTCGGATTGACAGGCTGCAACACTACCTATAGTGCTATAGCTTTGACCAGGCTGAGGTTGTCTGTTGAAGATAAAACTGAACCAGTGAAAGCAGCCGATCTACAAGCTCAGAAACACGTTGCTATCTGAAAAGTTTTGAGATTGTAGATCGGCTATTTTCAGAATGAAGTATGTCATACATTGCAAAAACATACCTTCTCAGATAAGCATTTAATGTTATCTTTATCAATTGCATATGTATTCATTAATACAGTCTTGTTGTTTGCAATGCACTTTAAATTAAGTCTCCACCAAGTGAGGCTTGAACCGCCAACCTTGATGTTATGAAACATTCACTTAAGCGGGAAGCCATTGGACCAACAGACCTAATCCAGTGAAAACGGAGGTCAGACAGATGATACCATTTCACGCAAATAACTGAAAAATCCTGGGTTTAAGTGTTTTTCAAACTGCTCAAAATTGCGGACAATCTAAGGGCGGAGAGAGAGACATGGAAACGGAATAGATTGAAGAGAGAGAGACATGGAAACAATAGATTGAAGAGAGAGAAGGATGGAAGCAGAATGGATTGATTGGACGTGTCAATCTATTGCCATTAACAGGAATCGAACCCTCGACCTTCGGATTGACGGGCTGCAACATTACCTATAGTGCTATAGCTTTGTCCAGGCTGAGGTTGTCTGTTGAAGATAAAAGTGAACCAGTGAAAGCAGCCGATCTACAAGCTCAGAAACACGTTGCTATCTGAAAAGTTTTGAGATTGTAGATCGGCTATTCAGAATGAAGTATGTCATACATTGCAAAAACATACCCTCTCAAATAAGTATTTCAGGTTATGTTTAACAATTGCACATGTATTAATTGACACAATCATGTTGTGTGCAATGCAACTTTAATGAAGTCCGCATCAAGTGAGGCTTGAACTGGCAACCTTCAGGTTGTGAGGCACACGTTTAAGGGAGAAGCCATTGGACCAACAGACAAGAACCTGTGAAAAAGGAGATCACACAGATGATACAGTTTCACGCAAATAGCTGAAAAATCCTGGGTTTAAGTGTTTTTCAAACTGCTCAAAATTGCGGACAATCTAAGGGGGGAGCTTACTGGTCAACGTGATACATGTGTTCCTCATGAGTCAAGGCACATGTGTAAGCAGGTTTAATGGCTGTCGGCCAAACGAGGCATGACTTTTGCCTGTTTAAAGTTTGCACTTTCAAAAAATCGCTATAGCGCCCCCCTTTGACCAATTGGAGTAAGATTGGTTTCAGTAATATTTGGAATGACCCTCAACATTAACGCAAAGTTTCAAAGAAATGTGAGTCTGCATGTATGTGTTAGGGGCAGATGAATAATTGTCATAAAACTGCAATATTCATTGGCTCATTAAAGCTTCATTTTTTCACTTATGGAAAATCTTTTGTATCAGTTTGTCGGCATAGGTCCAAAGTTCATGTGTAAAACGTTTCGTGCAGATTACTCAAAAATCCCAGGAGGAGATAGGTTTTAACTGTTTTTCATATAATTCAAAATGGTGGGAGATCTAAAGGTCAGAGGTCAAAAGTCAGAGGGTTAAAGTTGTTCATCATGAGTAGACGCATGTGTGTATTGAAGTTTTATGGCTGTAGGTCAAACAGGGCATGAGTTGTACCTGTTCAAAGTTGGCATTTTCAATTGAGTGCTATAGCGCCACCTTTTGACGAAAGATTGTGAGATTTATTTCTTGATAGTTTTTCATGACCATCTACCATATGGCCGAGTTTCGTAAAAAGCGACAGCACGGTTCACCCAGAACTGCGAAAAGTGGCAGAAGAAACAGAATACAGGGAATAATAAAACAGGTCCAGAGCTGAGCTCTGGCCCCGTAATAATAAACTTTATTTGTATAGCACCTTTCATGACATGAAATGCAGCTCAAAGTGCTTTACAGAGCAAGAATACAATTACAGTTAGAACCAATTTAACAATAAAGCAAACAAAAATAAAATAAAATAAAATAAAAGCAAAAGCAAAGGCATAAAACAACATTAAAATAGGGAATACAGTGAGGAACCAAAGAATCAGCTAAAAGCAAGAGTGAAGTAATAGGTCTTGAGCTGTGCTTTAAAGCTATCGACAGAGGCTGCCTGTCTTAAGTGTAATGGGAGTTTATTCCAAACTGTCGGTCCGTAAAAGCAGAATGCTGCTTCACCGTATTTTTTATATGTCATTGTAGGCACCTCGAGCAGGTCAGCACTTGAAGACCTGAGGGCCCGGTTTGGAACATATCTCTCTAGGCAGTCAGAGAGGTAGGAAGGTGCCAGACCATTTAGAGCTTTATAAACTATTAAAATAATTTTAAAATCAATCCTAAAAACAACCGGGAGCCAGTGTAGTGAAGCTAGAACTGGAGTGATATGTTCTCTCATCCTGGTTTTAGTTAAAATTCTGGCTGCCGCATTTTGAACAAGTTGTAATCTGTCAGTTGTTTTCTTTGGCAGGCCAGAGTAGAGTGCGTTGCAGTAATCAAGCCGAGAGAAAACAAAAGCGTGGATCAGCGTTTTTGCATCGTCTAATGACAGATAGTCTCTAATTCGCGCAATATTTCTAAGATGAAAGAAGGCAATCTTGGTGACATGATTAATGTGTGTATTGAAATTCAATTCAGAATCGATAATCACCCCCAGGTTCTTTACTGTGGTGTTACTTTCTACAGCCAGGTTACCAAGTCTACTTGTTATTGATTCTCTCTGCTCACTGGAACCAATTATGAGAACTTCTGTTTTATCCTCATTTAGCTTAAGAAAGTTCTCACTCATCCAGCATTTTATACTGGACAGACAGGTCAACAATGGGTCTAGAGCGCAGGGGTCGTCTGGAGCTACTGAAAGATACAGCTGGGTATCATCAGCATAGAAATGGAAGTTCACTCCGTGATCGGCGATGAGTTCTCCCAGCGGTAGTATATACAGGGAGAACAATAAGGGACCCAGAATTGAGCCCTGTGGAATACCAGAACAGATGTTGTGTTTGTCTGAGTCAAAGTTAGCTAGACTGACAAAATAGCTTCTGCCTGTTAGGTAAGAGTGAAACCAAGACAAGGCTGTGCCTGACAAACCAATCCAGTACTCCAAACGCTGTAGTAGAATTGTGTGATCAATCGTATCAAAAGCAGCGGTTAAGTCAAGGAGTAGGAGAACAGATACATTTTTGTCGTCAGCGGACACCCTAAGATCATTAATTACTTTTACAAGTGCTGTTTCTGTACTATGACCTTTCCTGAAGCCAGATTGGAATTTGTTATGAACCTTATTGTTCTGTAGGAACACATCCAGTTGATGAAAGATAGTTTTTTCTAAGACCTTGCCCAAAAATGGCAGATTTGAGATTGGTCTATAATGACCCAGCACCAATGGATCAAGGTTGTGTTTCTTGAGTAGCGGCCTGACTACAGCCGTTTTCAGTGAGTCTGGAAAGACGCCTGAAAGTAGAGAGCTGTTTACATTTCTTAGGATATCTCCAATAACACTGTCTAAAACCTCTTTGAGAAACGGGGTGGGTACTACATCCAGTGAGCAAGATGATGATGTCATCTGTGATATAGTTTTACGGAGTTCCTCTTCATTAATTGCGCAGAATGATATTAGGCTTCCTCTGGAGGGATCTACATTTTTGCACCATGCACCATTTGCCGCATTTGCAGTGCTAGCAGCAGCATTCATAATACCAGCTCGAATGCTAAAAATTTTGTTTTCAAAAAAGGATGCGAACTCATCACACTTAGCTTTAGAAGCAGGGAGCGACTCCTTGTAAGCCTGGGGGGGGTTTAAGAGATGTTCAATGGTAGAGAATAAGACTCTGGCATTTTGCTTGTTGTCATTGATAATGCGTGAAAAATATGCCTGCCTTGCCAAGCGCAGTGCTTTGTTATAGGCCACTGTTGACTTCTTAAAGATCTCTAGGTGGACAGTGAGTTTGTTTTTTCTCCAAATTCGCTCAGCTTTACGACATTCTTTCTTGAGTGAGCGCATGTGCTCGTCGATCCAGGGTGTTACTCTAGAGTTAAGTTTCTTTTTAGTTTTCATAGGAGCCACTATGTCGAGAGCTGACTCTAATTTGAGATTAAAATGTTGAACCATATCATTCACTGAGGGAGCATCAAGTAGGGGGGGCACCTGCACACACGTCAGATGACGAGGAAACTCGTTTGCTGCAGATGAGCTAAAAAAACGTTTTTTTATAGTATATTCTGTATTGTTTTTCCCTAGATCAGAGACAGTCATATTAAAACACAATAAATAGTGGTCTGTTAGTTCGGGCTTATCAATAATACTGACAACAGTGATATTCAAACCTTTAGTGATCACCAAGTCCAGGGTATGGCCATGTTTATGTGTTGGCCCAACAACATTGTAGCCGACGTCTGGACAACCTCTCAACAGCTGGGAGCCAGGCCGGTGGCGTCAGCAAACCTTTAACAACAACAAGGGGCTAAACAAAGCCGTTTGAAGTTGTCCCACCACCATCCACTTCTGATAAGACAACAGATCAGGAAAGGGGGGGAGAAAGCCAGGCCAACCAAATGGCCACACACACACACACACACACACACACACACACACACACACACACACAGACAACTTCCCCCCCCCTCTCTCTCTCACTCTGTCTCCCTCTTTTTGAGCGCATCAATCATGAATCATGTTTTCACCACAAAGAAGACATTACACGTGACCTCATGGAGAGACATGTGGACAATAATGGACAATAATGCGAAAATGTAGTACTATGCTGTATTTCCAGATGCTTGGTGTGTAGAAGTGACCTGGGCATGAACCAAGGGGCCCATGGCTGACCTGGGTCATAAAACTCACGGAAGGGTTCTGCTTCCCCTCCCGGTGACTCAGAGTCAGCAATCCCACAGGAGATAAGGATTTAGCATAGTAATGACATTTGACCACACTTCAAAGACATTTTAGGGTATATAGATCCCACACAGACTCCACTCTTAGCTCAAAGCCGCCAAGGGATGATCTCCCTGGCTCTCCCATCACCAACCAAGGACGAGGAGGGTTAACCAGCCTTCCTAGGGCTCTTCAACACGGAACCACCAAGGAGGAGGTCGAGGTCCAGGCCACTGCAACCCGCAGCCGCGGCAAGAGCAGAGACTGATCAGAAGGCCTCCGCTCCACTCATCTCCATCGCACACGCACCCGAGCCGTGAAATGCGCCCTTCTCCAAGAGGACATCACCGCGGTCAACTCGGCGACCCGGCCTCCGCCACCGTCGACGCCAACTCAGTATTGCCTTTGCACTGAGATTCCCGAACTCTGAGACCACTCGCTAGAACCAGTGCCAAGTTGGGCTTTAAAGCGCGCCTGTGTACCTTTCTCCCGAAATCCAGAGTCTCCGGACTCAGGCCCCTATCCAGGGTCTAAAGGTGTGTTGAACCATTTTTGATTTGTGCATTAATCTTAAGGCGACGTTACTGTGTTTACAAGAGAATATCTGTTATAGTTGAGCATAGCTCAGAAGGTTTTACAATAATGCATCCCCAATGCGATTCCTTCTTTTACTCTCTGTGACTTTTTCTCTCTCCTGTTTTCTTATCTCCCCACATTAACTCCATACACAACATAAGTTTCTGTTTCCCAAGCGTTGCTTTCTAAATTGCTTGTAAACTCTGTAAGCTGAATAAACCCGCTTTATTATAACGTGAAAAGAAGTCTTTTGGTGTCATTTGTCCAACCAGTTAAAATGTATCTCTCTCTGATTAAACTGACATTTATATAAGCCTGTCCAAGAACTCACGTTACATTACAGTGACGTAAGATTCAATAATAATAATATATATATATATATCTATATGTATGTATTATTATATTGTAATTGACTCATAAATTATATTTATATGGTTTATGAGATAATTACGTCCTGTGTTCATATGCTGCGATCTCATCCAGTATCATGATCATTACAGGTGGTGCCCCGAAATGCGAGGCAGGTTTTTGTCTTTAAGCAGAGAGAAAATACTAGACTGTGTTGACAAATGATACCAAACATCTACGTTTGAAAACAAACGTGGGGAGCATTAAGAGCAAAAACCAACAGAACGCGCACCGCGCTTGGATAGGATGTATGTCAGCAAAATTACCGTGCCCTCTTTTTAACTAAAACCTGAGTCCCACTGCAGGCAGTGTGTGCGTCAGGCAATAGGAAAAAATAGAGCGTTATTTCCCCCCGGAGATAATAAAAGAAAAAGTATTCTTTTAATGTGAGTCCAGCACTCAAAAGGTTGAAAAATATTCTTTTTAAACTAGCTACTTAGAAAGAGCCTTTCCCTTTTAAATTCTGACAAAGTTTTACCAATGGCCAATTTATGAATAAACACCGACACTCGATGGTAATTAACTCGAGCCGGTAATTATAATAAGAAGAGAAAGCGAGATTAGTTAACACAAATCTAGGCTAAACCAAGGTAAAATTACGTCAAAACTGGACTGAGATTTATTAACTTTTGTAAGCTTGTTATAATCTCTAGTATCCTCTTAGACCGTTTATTAAATCGTCTATGAGACGAGGATCTCTAAAAGTGAACCGCTACTGTAATGCTTCAGCTCACTTAGAATCCTAAAAAGCTAACAGATCAGATAAAGAAAAAGAAAAATACTCGTACTTTTATTTTTCAAACTGGTCCGTAATTTAACTGGTTTTGTGACGATTGCTGAGTGAAAGACTGGGATCGTGTTTGGCCACAGATAGACTAAGAAGCAAAAGACAGCGACAGAGCTGTGTGTTTTTTTTTTCTCTGGTCAGAATGCACAGAGCCCATTCACAAATTCTCCAGCAAACGCCATTGTGAATTACGTAAGCAGACCCCGCCCGTTGGCAACGTGACAGCACGTACCACGGACACTAGCAGCTTAGGACTCCTCCTCCACCAACTCTGAGCTCCACAGAGCCAGGGAATTGAGGGAAAGTGGGCTTCCTTTGTGCGGGTACTTCTTGGAGTAACGCTCCAAGTATCACTCACGCTGCACTGTCGATCAAGCGACAGACACCCTTATGAGTTAATAACTATAAGTAAGCCGTTGTTAATTTTGGTATCCTCTGAGACAGTTTAATACAGTCTCATGAGAAGGGGAAATTCGAGTGAATCACTATTATAGCGCTTAATAGTCACTTAAAATCCCAGTAAAAGTTTACAGATCAGACGAAGAGAAAGGGAATAACCACAGTCGTATCCTTCTTCTCTTCAAACTGATTCGTAATTTAACTTGTGCCGAGATTGCTGTCTGAAGGAAATTCGTGTTTCTAACACAAAACAGCGCCGGGCCCGTACAGCCTGCTGACTGATCCTCTCGTGACAATTCAGTTGGCGCCATTTTGGATTGCGTAAACACACCCCTCCCCCGTTGATAACGTCACAGCACGGGCAGAGGCTTTGTGGAGCTAAGAACTCCACCCCCACTACAGTTCAGCTCCAGTGAGACATTCACTTGAGATAAAGATCTGTTGTGGTGACGTTGTGTGAAGACAGACTGGTATCCAGTGTTATATTTAGAGGTTGTAGCGATAAACGGTGCGTTCGAATCGGCGAGAATTTGACTGTGAGTTGACAAACAAAACCGGAGTGACAAAAGTTTCATCTGGGTCATTTGATTGACAAATCACAGACAGAGCCTGGTTGATCCAAACCCAACGGACCATATTAATTTTCTGAGTTAAAGTTTGAGCTCGTTTTAAAGTAAAGGGTTAATAAGTTAACTGCTTAATTCGGAAAGTTAATCTTAGTTCAGAATTGGAAACAGATTATTAATTTTTGTTCCTTTGTAAGAAGAAACACAATAAGTCTGGCGATTGCAGAGTATTTTCGGCTATAATTCCCGGAAATTTTTCAATGTTCCGGTTTCTAAAGATACTCTGCAGATTGTTCACGTTTATTCTGAAATTTCTATAAATGGATAAAATTATTTAAAAAAAAAAAAAAAAGGAAAAAATGTGATTTTTTTTTTTTATTTTTTTTAGAATTTGGATTAAACAAATTTTTTTTTTGGATTAATTTTTAGAGATTGAATTTAGTTAAAGTTAAAAAAAAAAAAAAAAAAAAAAAAAAGTTTTAATTTTTCAAATTGAAATTTTTTTTTTCATACTTTTTCTCACTTCTCTCTGATTAGTTTTTCCAAATTTTAATTTAAAAATTTTGTTTTCTCTTTTGAATCTCGGTTATTTTGGGGAAAACCCAAAGGAACCTTCAAAAACTTTTCTCTCAATCAAAGATACTTTACTATTCGAACCAAATAAACGTTTATTTAAAAAAATAAATAAACTAAACTAAGGAACCTGGGATTAATAATCCCTCTTAAATTTTTAGGTCTCGAACAAAGCTAAACACCTCAAAATAATTATCAGGGAAACCTTGTCTCATCTTCACACGGCCTACTACGTACAATTCCACTGTTACTTCACCAGTATTGCTGCATGTACCACTCCTTCTAGTTTTGTCCAAAGTAATAGCTAACACTAGCTGAACGTATTTGGACCAAATACCGAACCCTAGTAGTCACTCCTTTCGCCCTGTCCATTAAGATGGCCTCTGAGAAACAGGTCGATGAGCTACAGGACAGGGTAAAGGATTTGGAAAGTAAAGCTGCTTTGCTGACAACAGCTGAGCAGGAAATAGTACAGCTAAAAAACCAAATTGCCACGATGGAATTAGCCGTAAAACAAACTCCACCTTCCCCCAGCGCAGGGCCTGGACAATCAGGTCCCGCTGACGCGAGGATAATTCAGCTAGAAACAGAGGCGCTCGACCTTCAAGACCGCCTCTCTGAAGGACAATTAGTGAAAACTAGACTAACCCAAGCACTCCTGGATGTTCAAACTGATAACACTGACTTTCAAAGTCAAATTAGCGACCTGCGGAATGACGTAAACGTCGCCCAGGGTACGGTAACTGTCAGAGAACGCCTCATGGGGTCCTTAAGGGCGGAAATACATGGTTTTACACAGGAAAGGCAGGCATGGCATAAATACATCTCAGAAACGGACACTCTAATTGCAAAATTGAGACATGATCTGGAAGTCTCCACACACCAGGTCACTAGCCTAAAAATTGAAAGCCAAATTGCCAGCCATGACTTGACTAGACTAGCACATAGGGACACTGTTCTCCCGCCAGGGAGAGAAGTACTTCCCCCGTCAGGCGGAGCCCCGGCTCCCCTACCGGGGATCCACCCTATGTACACTAGCCCAGGTCACGCTCTGCTAAATGGTAGTCAAACCTTTCCAAATACGGGGAGCCACCCTCCACCCTCTGTAACACCAACTGTCCAAAGGTATGAGGCGCCTCTCCCCTCCGGGCAAGCCGGCCTGAGCCTGCCGGGGCAAACCCAGCCAGTGCCACACGGTACAGGTACTCCCCCAAGGTCAGGAAACGGAACGGTGTCACCTCACGCTAACCCAGCCGGTCGACACCTAACCACTGACGATTTAAAAAAACTTGCTAAATTTATCCCACGCTTTAACCCCACAACAGATGGGGACGTGGATACCTACACCTATTTGGAGGACATTGACTACCATTTAGAAGATTATGCCCCTGTCACGTCTGAAACCAAATTAAGACTCATTACGCTAACCTCCAACCGAGAGGTCAGCAGTTTTGTTAGACGGCAGACAGAACAAACCCGCCAAGACTGGCAGGCTATACGTGCGGCAATTATCGAGGAATTTGCCGACCACCAAAGCAAGAGTGGTATTACCGCCGCCATAGGCGTTCGCCACTCAAAGGACGAACCTATTAACGTATACTATGCAAAACTGCGTAGAGCGTACTTTGGCGATCAAAATCTACCCAATATGGAAGAAAACGAATACTTTAAAGCCTTGTTCTTAAGTAATTTGCATCCTTCCATTAAAAAGCAAATTCCCCTTGGGGTCGAACCGAGACATACGCAAGCTAACAAGCTCCGCAACCTGGCCCGAGAAGCGTTCGATAGAGATCGCACTAAACCCCAAGACCATACGGTATGCCCAATAGAAAGCCTTGAACTTGAGGGGGGGCACCCTCGCACAGACAGGTCCAACAACGGACCGGGTGACTACCCCTCACATCAAGAGCAAAACGATTGGGAACAATATGAAAGGCAAGACGACCGTGATCCGTATAGGAGAAGCGACCGCCAGTCTCCCTCCTGGAGCCGACCTCGCTCCCCCTCATACGACCGCGATCGTCCCTCCTCCCAAGATCGTAGTCCAGACCGCGGTCGCTCGCTCTCACGGTATAACTCTGGGACAAGACCTGGATTCCCTGAGTTGGTACAACAGCTCCCAGCTGAAGTCCCCAGAGAATCACGATGGCAAAGCCCAGCCCGTGACGACAAGAATTTGAGAGAACCTAATCACTTTGTTCCAACGTATGCTTCATATGACACCACTTCACAATAGTTCGTGTTTCATCTAAAACATCAGGGGGGTCCGGTATATTTTTAACTTTTTGCGCATAGGTTTCTCAAACTTTGTGTCAAATGTTGAAAAATGGTTTTCATTATCATTCATAAAACGTGACCAACCTAAGGGGGGGCACGACGATACATACGTCAGGGTTACCACGCCAGACGTGGTGGCCCACAATGACAACAACCCCGACCTTTATCTTGACACCAACAAGGCCCAAGCCTGTTGGAAGTAGGACTACCTTCCCACCACAAGGTGGGATGACCGCCGTGTGTGTTGTATTTTGTTTTGAAAAAAAAACCTTTATATACATTTTGCTTTGGCATTTTATTCTTACACTTTTATAGACATTTTTCTTTTGCATTTTAGTTTACTTTAAGTCAAAGGTAATTTTGGGTGCAATACCCGCCCAAACGGGCTCTTGTTTTACTGTTATAAAAAACCCAGCATGCGATCTTCCCCTTTCCTCCGGAAAGGCAAGCAAACTAAAACTTCAGCGCATACTGAGTGTGGCCCTACTCAAAACCACCTGTTAGGTTTCAAAGAAAACCCTGTAGGTTCAGTTAGATGTTGGGCTAATGTCTCATTGGCACTATGTTTTTGTTTTTATTCTTTCTCTGTTTTTCTCTTCTACTGGGCCCCCATAGAGATTCAGAACCCCATGTCATACCGTGTAAACACTGGCCTTGGCCAGAGTTAACTCCCCCGGTTCTAGGACACAGACGGTCCTGATATCAGCATGGTTTTATTGATTTCTTTTTGGCCCCATTAGAACCTTCTTAGCCAACAGCCAAGCCCGGCGGGCTAAGAATCCCATAGAGAAAGAACACCTTCTTTTCCCTCTCTCTCTCTCTCTGTCCTTTCACCTCTGTGCCCTTACGTAGGATGCATGCCACTAGACTATAGCAATGTCGCCTTAGGGTTATTGCCAAGTCTAATGGTGGCCGCCCTAGAAGGCCAGATGGAATGTGTGCCACGCTGTGTGTTGTCTCCCTGTTGTCCAGTCGCTGAGATTCCTATATGCCATAAGACGACCCGGAACCTGCGGTTCGATCCTCTAATGGCCTAGTGGGGGTTTGTAGCCGACGTCTGGACAACCTCTCAACAGCTGGGAGCCAGGCCGGTGGCGTCAGCAAACCTTTAACAACAACAAGGGGCTAAACAAAGCCGTTTGAAGTTGTCCCACCACCATCCACTTCTGATAAGACAACAGATCAGGAAAGGGGGGGAGAAAGCCAGGCCAACCAAATGGCCACACACACACACACACACACACACACACACACACACACACACAGACAACTTCCCCCCCCTCTCTCTCTCACTCTGTCTCCCTCTTTTTGAGCGCATCAATCATGAATCATGTTTTCACCACAAAGAAGACATTACACGTGACCTCATGGAGAGACATGTGGACAATAATGGACAATAATGCGAAAATGTAGTACTATGCTGTATTTCCAGATGCTTGGTGTGTAGAAGTGACCTGGGCATGAACCAAGGGGCCCATGGCTGACCTGGGTCATAAAACTCACGGAAGGGTTCTGCTTCCCCTCCCGGTGACTCAGAGTCAGCAATCCCACAGGAGATAAGGATTTAGCATAGTAATGACATTTGACCACACTTCAAAGACATTTTAGGGTATATAGATCCCACACAGACTCTACTCTTAGCTCAAAGCCGCCAAGGGATGATCTCCCTGGCTCTCCCATCACCAACCAAGGACGAGGAGGGTTAACCAGCCTTCCTAGGGCTCTTCAACACGGAACCACCAAGGAGGAGGTCGAGGTCCAGGCCACTGCAACCCGCAGCCGCGGCAAGAGCAGAGACTGATCAGAAGGCCTCCGCTCCACTCATCTCCATCGCACACGCACCCGAGCCGTGAAATGCGCCCTTCTCCAAGAGGACATCACCGCGGTCAACTCGGCGACCCGGCCTCCGCCACCGTCGACGCCAACTCAGTATTGCCTTTGCACTGAGATTCCCGAACTCTGAGACCACTCGCTAGAACCAGTGCCAAGTTGGGCTTTAAAGCGCGCCTGTGTACCTTTCTCCCGAAATCCAGAGTCTCCGGACTCAGGCCCCTATCCAGGGTCTAAAGGTGTGTTGAACCATTTTTGATTTGTGCATTAATCTTAAGGCGACGTTACTGTGTTTACAAGAGAATATCTGTTATAGTTGAGCATAGCTCAGAAGGTTTTACAATAATGCATCCCCAATGCGATTCCTTCTTTTACTCTCTGTGACTTTTTCTCTCTCCTGTTTTCTTATCTCCCCACATTAACTCCATACACAACATAAGTTTCTGTTTCCCAAGCGTTGCTTTCTAAATTGCTTGTAAACTCTGTAAGCTGAATAAACCCGCTTTATTATAACGTGAAAAGAAGTCTTTTGGTGTCATTTGTCCAACCAGTTAAAATGTATCTCTCTCTGATTAAACTGACATTTATATAAGCCTGTCCAAGAACTCACGTTACATTACAGTGACGTAAGATTCAATAATAATAATATATATATATATATCTATATGTATGTATTATTATATTGTAATTGACTCATAAATTATATTTATATGGTTTATGAGATAATTACGTCCTGTGTTCATATGCTGCGATCTCATCCAGTATCATGATCATTACAACATGTTGAATAAAGTCAAAGTTGTGCAGTAACTGTAGGAAACCCATAGCCACAACATCCGAAACAATGTCAACATGTAGATTAGCATCTCCAGTAATCAGAGTTCTGTCATAATTAGTGGAACAGATAGATAAAAGTTCTGATATTTCTGTTAGAAATAAGGCTTTGCTGCACTTTGGAGGTCGATACATACTAATCATAAGCACAGAGGATTGGTATAGCGCATCTTGTTCATAGAATCTGCTTTATCCTGCTGAACGTGACATCTGTGTGTAGCCGAAACACAGAGTGTCCTTAAATCACAGAAACACCACATTATATGCAGACAGACATTTGACCTAGGACCTTCCTCCTGGTCCTTTCTCTGACCACTCAAACAGGTTTTTAAAGAACAATAGACTTCTTGGGGTGGGCCTTCTCAGTCAGCACAATCTGTCTTGGTTTTAACACATAACATTTATCTATCAAACTGTACTTTTACACAAGCTCATATTATGAAATCATTGTTTAACATCTTATTATCTTCAAAATAAGCCCACACATGTATGTATTCAACCTTGTATGAATGATTTAGACAAAAAGAGATGATTTAAATAGCATGACATTATTCTTAGATTCAAGAAGAAAAGTTAACTGAAACTAACTGGTTTCTTCCACCAACCACATTTCACCAATGTTTATACTTGCTACAAAATAAGCTTTTACTGTGAAATAGTTATAATTACAAGAATTCAATTTGAGTCTGCATTTCTTTACCAGAGGTTTTTTGGAGAGAGAGATAACATATGCATTCACCTCAACCATCATCCTTGCATAAGGACAATAGTATTATAATCAGCCGCTTGGTAACAAAAGACTTGGCCCGGTGACTTGTTTTGGTTCACACTTAAGACAATAGACAGGATAGCTACAAGTGTTATCTTGATTAATTCACTGCATCTGGCAGTCACCGCTAGAATCTTCCCAAATAGCCTTTTGGTCTCCTCATGTTGGTCTCATTCTGACATGAAACATTCTAACAATTTGTGTTTATAATGTATTAATATCCTAGTAATTTCATATTCCATAAGCACAGGACCCGATACACGACAATATCCTACCCTGAATACACTTATACTGTATGTTGGTTTGTTTACTGTGAGTTTTCTCACAATGTTGCACATTAAGCTAATCATCGGGGGACCCCCCAAAATCATTTGGGGACCCCCCCGGGTCTTTTTTTCACTTAAAAACGTTTCAGGATGACAATTCAGTTCAAGTTCAGACACAATCTCAACATTTTAAACTATATAATCTCAACATGGCCATGCATGAAAAGGCTTTCCAATGATGTAAACAACCATCAAAAACAAAACAATTCAACTCTGCATAGAGGAACAGCAGCAATATTTAAGGCCAACAAAAAAAAAACTAATTTGAGAACCACTTCTTCTTCTTTTTTTCCTTTTGCTCACATAGTAGGAGCTTTCCTAGCTCTGATCCATAGCCTAGAAGGAGTTCTCCTTAAAGGACAACTTTGTTTTTTTTACAACCAAGGTTTATGTTTTAGATGGTAATTAAAGTAAATAAAAGATTTTTTACATTTTTTATATTTTTTAGCAATTTTCGCGATCTTTTTTACAGTGGGCGGGGGCATTCTGTCCGGTGGCAAAATATGTATTTTTTTACACAATAACCCGGTGTTTTCTTTATTATTATTTACAGTAGCTCTTCTAGCCCCCAGTAAATAATATCTGGCCATCAAAGACCACAGGACCTTTTTTATAGTGTAAAAAGGCATATTTAGCCACCGGACAGAATGCCCCCGCCCACTGTAAAAAATATCTCAAAAATTGCTAAAACTATAGAAAGCAGTAAATGAAAAAAAAATAACACTCATCTTTTATTTACTTTAATTACAAGCTAAAATATAAACCTTGGTTGTAAAAAAAACTAAGTTGTCCTTTAAGGCTATGGGACTTTCGATTCTTTGCACACAGGCTGCATAGCCTCTCGTCTGCAGTAAAAAATAAAAATACTCACCAAAACAAAGACGGTTTTATGGAGTTGAAAGCCAACTCTACTAAGTGGGAACACTCTTAGCCCCCCACCTCACGTCTAAAATACACCTTTTGGCCAAAGTGTTAAATATTTCACCAGAGAGAAAACATGTTTTAGTTACTCCGCTGCGCCTTCTAGAGATCGGGTCAATGGATTTTTTTCTATTTGCGAACGCAAAGAATCGAAAGTCCCATAGCCTTAAGGAGAACTCCTTCTAGGCTATGGATCAGAGCTAGAGCTTTCCTACCTGTCCTCCAAGACTTTGCTCTGAAAAGAACAACTTTCCCCTCAATCAGAGCAGGGTTAACCTTGGACAGAAGCAAGCTTCTCCATAACCCACTGAGCTACATACATACTGTAGTGCTATTACTCCAGCTATAAGTAATGTTCTCTCTGAGCCTGAATTCCCACAGTTTGACTTTCAAACTTCGTGCAGGAAAAAACAAGTGCGAAGAAACCACTTAGAGCCTCTGTACTAAGTAAACACGGACCTGAATTGCAGTGGTGTAAAGTAACTAAGTGCATTTACTCAAGTACTGTACTTAAGTACAATTTTGAGGTACTTTTACTTTACTGGAGTGTTTCCAATTGTTTGTAATTTTACTTCTACTCCACTACATCTCAGAGGCAAATATTGTACTTTTACTCCACTACAATTATTTGAAAACTTTAGTTACTAGTTACTTTGCAGATATAAATTGTTATGTTATAAAACACACATTAACCCCTTTAGCCCTTTTTAGTTTTTAGTTTGAAAATAGCCGATCTACAAGCTCACAACGCGCCGCGATGTGACGCGTTGTGAGCTTGTAGATCTGGTATTTTCAAACATTTTCGTACTTTTACTTTTGGTACTTTAAGTATATTTTGATGCCAATAGTACTTTTACTCAAGAAACATTCTGAACACAGGCCTGTTTACTTGCAGTCTGGGAACCCATCGCCAAATAAAAAGGAAAAAGAGCGCCCTCTGCTGTTTTTTACTCTTTCACTTGGCTCTGGGACGAGCTCAATGTAGCACCTGTGCGCAAGGAAACCAGGGTTTTGGTCTGCCCTCAGCGCTCCACTTCCGGTGGTGCGCTTATGTTTTCATTGCCACTAACAATATTTCTACACGGAACACTAACACCACTTCTCCCAGAGAACATGGATCGTTTTCGTTATTTGTTTCTATGATTTAAGAGCAAGTTAAAATGTGAATATCTTTCCGTGGTTTTGTCTGCTCCAAGGCTATTGTTAAATGAGTTTCGGTTTGTTTTCAGTGGGAAGGGAGCGCACAGACAGTAAATCCCGCCCACTACATTTGATTGGGTAAAGCGCGGCCTGCTTCCTGATCTGAAGGCACGCCCACTTGTAAGCTAACGCGCACACGTTCTGAACGGGGCTCTCGACAGATTCAGTAGCGTAGCTCTGAATCTGTTCTTGAGAGATTAGTTTACTTGTAACAGGATTCTACATTGTGGTATTGCTACTTTTACTTAATTAAAAATATCTGAGTACTTCCACTGCTGAATTGGGCACTGTATTTGGTGAGCCCCCCCCCCCCAACTTGTACTTAAGTACAGTACTTGAGGAAATCCTCCTCTCATCGCGTCATCGGCCAGCCGGCGAGCAGAGCCACGGTCTTATCTTCGTCTCCTAGGCGACCAGTGTCATCGTGACTTCAATATGGCCCAATATTCATAACAACACAAGCTCGTGTTGGGGAGAAACAACAGAGTCTTCAACAGTGGGTCCCGGTCCCCTAGGGGGTCCTCAGAGATACTGCAGGGGGGGGGGGGGGATTCATGTACCAACAGGTACATGGGTGTCTTATCGTTGTGGTGTATCTTGTAGACCAGGGCCATTGCAAGTTGCTGTACTCTGTCCTCAACCCTGAGCCATCCCACCCTAGCAAAGTGAGCTGGGGTTAGATGAGTTGTAGGTGAAAGGCCAAGAAGTTGCCTTACTAGTTTGTTTTGGGATGTCTGGAGCCTTGTTTTTAAGGCCTTTGTGGTGTTGTGGTACCATGAGGTGCATGCACACCTGTCTAACCTCACCTCACCTCACCTCACCTCACCTCACCTCACCTCACCTCACCTCACCTCACCTCACCTCACCTCACCTCACCTACTATACATGCACCTCAAGGTACCAGAACACCACTGATATCATGATGAAATCCGAGTGCACAGGCAACTCGAGCATACTTGACACATACAAATGAAAGATGAGAAATGCAGGTGAAATACATTTTTATCAGATCTATCAGCGGCCCACTATGTCACGCAGATACGGGAAGTAAACCGGAGATGGCATGTCATTCTCTTTTTAGATTTTTGTCTTGGAATATAGGGCATAGCAGTGCCGGCCATTTTGTGGTGCCACAGATCGAAAACCCATTCATTTCCCCCATAGAGATTTCTGAAAATATTTATATAAATTATGTTAAGCCTGGAACCAAGTCATCCAGGCTCCTGGTGATTCATGACCATAAAACTTTTGATTCTGTGTCCAAAAATGACATATATATTAAACTATATTTAATAAATACCCTTTCTTTACGGTTTTCAAATATTTGTTGACAGTGAATAAATTTTTTATAGTCATGATTCACCAGGAGCCTGGATGGCTTGGTTCCAGGCATAAAAAAATGTATATACTGTAAATATTTTCGGAAATCTCTATGGGAAAGAAATATGGGTGGTAACACAACATGTTGCCACGTGCTATGCCCTATAGCCAGGGGTGCAATGCTCACTGGACGGCCTTGCACGCCGTGCCGGAACCTATTTGACCAGGAGCACACGCAGGCACACTAATAGATTTAAAACTACTTTAAATTCGCACCCCAACAAAGTTTTCAAAGGCTCCCGACACACACCTAGCGAATTAACATAGGAATAAGCCTATGCATATCAATTGTCCATTGTGTGACTTGCAGTGTAGGTGTTAAGCGACGTGTGCGTCACGTCATTGAAATAGAGTGCAAGAACATACCAAATGAGCATTGCATGCCTGCCTATAGCCAAGACATAAATAGCAAGACATGCCATCTCCGGTTTACTTCCCGTATCTGTGTGACGTAGGTGGACGCCTTTTTAGGAGACTTTTTAGGGGGCGGCCATAGCTGAGTGGTTAGTGAGCCCGCCTAGGGAACCAGCTGGCCCTGGTTGCCCCAGGTTCGATTCCAGGCTATCCCAGCATATGTGCCGATGATATGAAATTTGTCCCTGAGCAAGACTCTTAACCCCAATTGCTCACAGGTTCTCATTGGAAACAAGACCGCAAGGACTTTCATGAACGACCTGTTAAAAGGACCTTATCCTTACAGGAAGCAGGTTGGAGTCTATTGTTTCCAACGTGAACACAGCTTCTGAACCATTCTTTAGCTCCATGGTCACTGAACTAAATATTGGACCCGATCGTCACAAGACTCACAATTTTCCAAAGATTTTCAACCTAAAATTGTTTCTTGGTCATGGGACCCCCTGGGCCTGACTTGGGAGAGAGGTATAGAGACACTGAGAAAAGATATGAGAGGGACTTCTTTAAGAGAGCTTGGAGGGAACACCACGGTCGGAGGAGCACCTAGAGTGAGCTCAGGGTACAGGCCCTCTTGGGCTACGGGGGGACAGGACAATGAGGAGAAACATGCTTGTTTTTGATGCGGTTGGATTTGACAAATAAACATATTTCTTATCTATTTCACCTCGACTGGATATACATTATTTCCATAACACTATATATAGTAATACAGTCAAGCCCCTAGCAGGGACCCCCCTGAGTCTATACATTTATGGAAGGATGATTGTCATTGCTTAAACATGTAACTTTATAATTTTGTGGGACATAATATGCTATATAGTTCTTTAAAAAGTTACATAGTGCTGCTTTATATAGCTCTATATGTTGATCATAATCATTGCTATAGAGTATTCAGTAACCTGTCTCTCCAGAAAAAGCTTTTTCAGGTCCGGCTACCAATTTGATCCGATACAGGATAAACAAGTGAAATTGGAAGTGATGACTCAAAGAAATAAGCAGACCAAATTGGAACTGGAACACTATAACAATTAAGCTGATAGCTGGATACTCTCTCCTAATTTGATGAAATTGGCAACCCACCTGAAAAACAATATTTTCTGTTTATTAAAGAGCTGGAGAGACAGGGAGACTCCTGTTACTGAACACTCTATAGCAATGATTACTATCACAATATAGAGCTTTAACCGTTTAACTGTTTGTTTTAACCCAAAAATATAACATACCCTATTTGTTATTATTATATCCCCATTGCATCCTAAGAGCAGTGGTGTAAAGTAACTAAGTACATTTACTGTTGTGAGCTTGTAGATCTGCTATTTTCAAACAAATTAAGAATTCCGGACTTTTACTTGTAATAGAGTACTTCTACATTGCAGTATTAATACTTCTACTTAAGTGAAACATTTGAGTACTTTTTCCACCACTGCCTAAGAGTCTATCAAGCCTCACATACTGTAACATTTTTATTCCAAATTCCCATCATTAAAGGAGGATTGCTGTAGTCGTGAATGATTCGTTCATGTGAGCTGTTTTCAACAAGTCGTTGCCAAAAGAAGATTATCTTTAGCCTTCCCTTAGCTTCCCTGCTCTCCCTCCAACTCTCTGGACTATACAATTAACAAGGAAGGGGATTCATATTGGCGTAATTTTATTATTACTACTGCCAAGTAAATTAGATCTTCCCGAAGGATTATGAAGTAAGTCTTGATGTTAATGTAATCTAATGATCAGATTGCCAAAACATATTTTTCTTTGAGCACATGAGCCTGCAGAGCTGTCCGACCAGGACTTCTCTCCACTGCATGTGGACCATGCCTAAAAACAACAACCTCAAACTAGAACCAGTGGTGTAAAGTAACTAAGTACATTTACTCAAGTACTGTACTTAATTACAATTTTGAGGTATTTTTTACTTTACTGGAGTATTAAAATAAAAGTGCGGTAGTTACTTTGGAGATTTTTATTATTACAAAACATACATAGCCCTACTGTATATACATTTGGGCCATTTGAAAATAGCCGATCTACAAGCTCACAATGTGTCCCGATGTGACGCATTGTGAGCGGCACTGAGCGCGGCACTGAACGCGGCACTGAGTGCGGCACTGAGCGCGGCACTGAGCTTGTAGATCTGCAAAAAAAAAAATATCTTGACAATTTGTGCAAATCTTTGAATATATATATTTCTAAAGCGAAATCTTTGCTTCTGGTGGTCCCTGGAACTAAATATGTTAAGATGGGGGTCCGCGGCGAAATACATATGATTTTGGGGGTCCTTGACATGAAAAAGTTTGAGAACCACTGATATAGCAACATAGGTTTTTTTCAAAAAACGGAACAAAATTTTGAAGACATTTTGTAGAATTGGCCTCAGGTTTTAATGGTTAAGAGTAGAATCTAAAGATCAGATCTGTATGTATAGGGAGCCAGTGCAGAGAGATGAGTAACAGGGGTGATGTGATCACAATAATGTCCAGGTTGATATCCTGGCAGCAGCACATAAACTATAGAACAAAGGCAATGTGATCATACATACAATAATAAACCAGGTCAAAACCTATATTCATGCGGGCGCTGCTGTTTTGATTTGAACCACGATTTGAGTCCAGACCCGTAAGGGTCCATTTGGTTCAATGGAACTAACCTAGTAGCATACTTTAAGCTCCTGTTTATTGTCATAACAATGAAAACTAGTTTGCAGTGGTGTAAAGTAACCAACGACATTTACTCAAGTACTGTACTTAAAGTACACTTTTGAGAATTTTTTACTTTACTGAAGTATTTCCCATTTTCAATACTTTTACTTCTACTCCACTACATCTCAGAGGCAAATATTGTACTTTTACTCCACTACACTTACTTGACAGCTATTTACTAGTTACTTTGCAGATTTAGATTATTATAACAAAACATGCATGAACCACTTCAGCCCTATATGCATTTCGGCCATTCGAAAATAGCGACGCATTGTGAGCTTGTAGATCTGCTATTTTCAAAAGATTGTTATACATGTTGAACTTGTGAAATGGGACATTCTGCATAATGAGTACTTTTACTTTTGGTACTTTTTCCACCACTGCTCATTTATCCATACCATGATTTTATTTTTTATTTTCTTTGAATTAAAGGCAGGCTACTTGTGCTTTTCCTTTGTTAAAAGCACTACATAGCTGTATATTCTGATAGTAATCATTGCTGTAGCGTGTTTGTTCAGTAACAGGAGTCTCCATGTCTCTCCATCTCTTTAATAAACAGAACATGCATTTTCAGGTCAGGATACCGATTTTATCCAATCGGGAGAGAGAACTCACACAGGATACAGGATGAACAAGATAAATGGGAAGTGATGACACAAATAAATGACATTTAACATTAATGCTGATGAATGGGCTCCTGATTGGCTGACATTTAGTCACCCATCTGCAAATGTATTTTCTGATTAATAAAGAGATGGAGAGACGGGGAGACTCTTTAAAGGGACAGTTCACCCTCAAAATGACTTTTTTTCTATCGATTAGTCACCCCATGGAGACTTTAATTCATGGATATTTTTTTAGTTTTTGTCACATTCCTAAGCCAATAATTTGATGACCGGTATCGGTTCCGGTAGGAGACACAAAGAGTCTTCTTTGTTTCTCCTACAGGAACCGCTGCCTAGGAACCGCTGACAAAAACAAAAAAATATCCATGATTTCAAGTCTCCATGGGGTGACTAATCGATAGAAAAAAAAGATATTTTTTGGGTGAACTATCCCTTTAAGCTTATAACAAAAAATTACCCTATGTTAATTTTTCTATTTATACAAATCTTATATTATCCTCAAAGTCGTAGTGTTTTGCCAATTATTTGGCGGCCCACTTGCTACACCCTCGCGGCCCATCAGTGGTCCCCAGCCCCACAGGCTGAGAACCCCTGGTATAGGGCAGTGGTTCTCAAACGTTTTCATGGACCCCCAAATTGATATATATATTTGGCCACGGACCCTCATCTGAAAATGTCGGTTTCGTGCCAGGGACCTCCAGAAGAGAAGATTTGTGTAAAAACTAATTCCAAAATGATTCAAAATGTTCCAAACAGTTTAGATATCCCCCCCCCAAAAAATAAATAAATAAATAAAATAGCAGATGTACAAGCTCACAGCGCGGCACAAAGTGCTGCGCTGTGAGCTTGTATATCTGCTATTTTTGAATAGTCAACGTATAAATGGATAAAGTGGTTAAAATTATTGTGAGGCTATGTTAACCACTGCCCCCCATTTTAAGAACCCCTGGTATATATATAGGGGATGCTTCTTGACATGCAGGGTGGTCATTCATCTGGTGCTGCTCTGGATGGACGGATGGAATTTGTTGTTATCAGGGTAAAGCTAAAAATAGGCCGTCGGTAGCAGACGCAGCAGCCAGTGGCCTTAAAGGGACACGGCGGACCAGCGTGACCCCAAATCAATGCCACCTGGAATGACAGGAAAATGCCAAATGTCACGAGAGAAACTGATATCTGGCGGCACAGACGCTTACTGCAATGTTCTGGGATCGTCCATTATACCATCTGATCAGAGAGAGAGAGAGAGAGAGAGAGAGAGAGAGAGAGAGAGAGAGAGAGAGAGAGAGAGAGAGAGAGAGCGCGAGAGAGAGAGATAGAGAAAAACATACAGAGAGAGAGAGAGAAAGAGAGAGAAAGACTAGAAAAGTGTATTTTTCAGGTCTCCGCCTAGGGCCCACAAACTTTGGAAGGCAGTCATAGCCAATTGGAATGGGATCTGAACAAAATCACATTACACTCATGCATCTTGATCAGATGACCCCAGGGATAATGTGTACCAATTTGTGAGTTTTTGACTAAATCTAGTTGGAGAAGTAGCCCAAAGTGTGTTTTGACGAAAACACGACATGGCGGAAAATGTGATCTGGCACAAATGGCCGGGGCCTACATGTCGTGTCAGGTTTTAAGGAATCCAGGGGACAATACATGATCACAAATGACTGAGAGACATGCAGTGAGAGGCTAAAAAGGATGAAAGAGAAGAAAGATGAACACATTAACTTTTTTGAATTTTAAGTATTAGAGAGGTGAGTTCACTCTTAAAGGAGTAGTTCACCCAAATCTCTATCAATTACACACCCCATGAAGCCTTGAATTCAAGTCACTTTTTTTTTAAAGGTTTTTGTCGCATTTCTAAGCCAATAATTTGATGACAGAGGCAGAGTCTCCGGGACTCCGCTAGACTTAGGCTGCCGTCTAAGTCCTGTAATTTAGCACTGTACCAGTTTAGCTTGCACGCTTTTCAGTGAAAGATTAGAGCTAAGTAACTTGAAAAAAAAAAGAAAAAAAGAAAAGAAAAACCGCATACTGTACTTATTTGAATCAAAAGCGACCTCATCAAGAGTCTAAGTTTTGAACTCATAGTCCCTGCTTTGCAATGCATGTACTGTATCTCACCACTGTACCGCCAATTAGTTCTATTGATTGATTTGTGATGCTTTTTTTCGCGGGTTTGTGACGGATTTAGGGTACCTACAGTATACAGTATATACACTGTTATCAAAATGGCTGAATATGACATTAAAAAAAATATATATATATATATATATTTTTTGGGGGGTGGGCAGAAAAACCAAATGGGTGGGCCCAGGCCTACCTACTGTATGCCCACCCGTGGCTACGCCCCTGCAGGCATTAAAAACTCATTTTTTTGAACGAAGAGACTTCTCAGTCACAACAAACACAACACATTCAATTATAGATACAGCAAGGCAAACACATCATTTTAGTGGTTCTCAAAGTGAGGTCCAGGGACACTCTGGGTTACATGATGGGTTCCAAATGGACACTTATAGGTCTGTAACTCTGAGAGTGTACAAATGGAACCAAATGGACCCATTTGGTTCCATTTGTACACTCTCAAGAGTTATAGTGGTCCTTGAAATAAATAGAAAGTTTGAGAACCACTAGTGTTGTAATTGTAGCAGCAGACGTGAAGTCCACATACTAGCTCTGACAGTGTGAGAAACCGGTTCACAAGAGGTTGTGGGTTCAAATCCACCGTGGTGCATCTGGCTGTGCACAAACACAATTGGTACCGGTCAGGAGTGCGGGAGGAGTAGAACGAAGGCTCTATACGTCCTCCCGGTGAGGGCTCCTCACTCGCAAGTGAGTCAAGAGCAGTGACAACACACACAATAAATATCCTGAGTACCAGACTCATGAAGCCCATATCAATTAAAAAACATATAAACATTGCCTCCAGTGTTTCCAGAAGCATGAGGAATACCTTGTATCACTCTGTGTGTGATCCCTTTTAAGGCCATAATTAATACATTCTTTGACTCCATCAGTCTACACATACATTTAAACATAACATTCCTCAATACAGCATGAAAGGTCATTACTGGTCACAAACATTTCACTTGCACTAGTCCATCTTGGGAGTTTCAGGATTATTCGAAAATAATAATTATATCTCTGCTGTCCGGCAGAAACCAGCTCCAAAATGTTCATTTTTCAGGAAAAAAAAAGGGGGAGTTAGGCGGTTTTGTTCATCATTGATAAGAACAGCTGAATAGAGACACACGGCCGGAAGCGGAAGGCCTACAAATTCACGCCCACTTTTGAGATAGCGCCGCTACTCGAGGTCCGTTAGAACGATGAACTGCAGCTGCCAATGCAATCCCTATGAGAGGATATGAGAATTAGCCTACTTTTAAAATATTCCTACATTAACTGGAGACGATATTGATTTAATTCTTGTTTTCTTAATAGTTGATGTGTATCACATTTATTTTGCCACTTTAACGAGTTACCCATAATGTTAACACAACAGGGGTAAACGGCAGACAGACAAGTTGACGCATTTCAGTGACATTACTGTCTTCATGAGCGCCGAGCGGCGACCAGTGGCGTACCCACTGTAGAGGCAGGACAGGCGGTCGCCTGCCCAACTAAGATCTCGCCTCCCCTAAAAAAAACAAATAACCCGAAAAGAGCAGATTGGACCTTCTGTTCCAGAGATAATGACCAAAACATCTTGATAACGGCCACTTTCGCCAGTTTTCTGGGTATTGAAAACCTCAAGGGATGCGTCCGTGACGTATATACCATGCGACCACTTAAACTCTAAATCTCAAGATGCTAGCGGTTTTGACATACTGATGGAGTATATTATAGTATGTGGGTAGTATATCGAGATGGCAGATATGGGACATTAAAAAGGCTAAATTAAACAAATGGGACAGTTTATTAGAACACAAAAAAAAAACGCTACAGCTTCAGTAGTTAACCAGTGAAATTACGGTATTTTACAATGCCTCTCATAGAGATTGCATTGAGAGCTGCAGTTCATCGTTCTAAAGGACCTCGAGTAGCGGCGCTATCTCAAAAGTGGGCGTGAATTTGTAGGCCTTCCGCTTCCGGCCGTGTGTCTCTATGGACCTCCAAGCTCACAATGAGGTTGGAGGTCAAAAGGGGGTGGAGCCTGGAGTCAGCAAAACCAGCTAACTCCGGTGGAGTTAGCTGGTTTAGCAGAAAGTTTGAGTATCCAATGGAGTTAGCTGGTTTTGTCAGAAGCGCTTTTTAATGCTTTTCATTGGTTCAATATTTTTTTTACCAACACACAGACATAAAGGGTGTTCAATAGCACTGATTTATGGAAAAAAATGCAAAAGCGTCAAAATGGAGTTAGCTCGTTTCTGCCGGACAGCAACGATATGCGACCTGAAGTTTCTTCATTTTTGCATTGCTATAACGGCACCACACGTGGGCTGTATATAGTGGAGTGCAACAGAATTAATTGTCATAACGACTAAATTACGAAAAAAAAAAAATCCAGATCAAACAACCCTAGTTGTTGTGAGCGGTGGTTAATGTAGCGTGCAGAGTGGATACTCAGGGTCACAGTCAACACAGGTGTGTTTGTTATGGGTCAGAACTGCAGTGTGTTGGAGGCCTCTTCTGATGCAGGTGTGAGGAGGGCCTGCATCGTGTCCTGACGCAGGTGTTTAAGTCAGTCTCTGAGGGGGAGGAGTGACCTTCAGGTCTCCAACACTGCTGACGATCAGCTTTTCGCCACGCAAACCCTGTCAAGTTGACTCTGACACGCTTCAAGTGACGAGCACAGCGGGAATCAGGTGACGTATGCAAAGCTGAAACTTGCCCCCTTGTGTTTCACTGTTTTCCAACCTTATTGTGTGTGTGTGTGTGTGTGTGTGTGTGTGTGTGTGTGTGTGTGTGTGTGTGTGTTTGTCCGGAGCTAATGTCGCGAAGCGCCAGTGGTGGAAAAAGTACTCAAATGTTTTACTTAAGTAAAAGTACCAATACTGCAATATAGAAATACTCTGTTACAAGTACAAGTCCAGAATTTAAAATTTACTTGAGTAAAAGTACAAAAGTATTGGATCAAAATGTACTTAATACCAAAAGTAAAAGTACCAAAATGTTTGAAAATAGACGATCTACAAGCTCACAAAGCGTCGCGATGCGACGCGTTGTGAGCTATTTTCAAATAGCCTATGTATAAAATAGGGCTGAAGTGGTTAATGTATGTCTTATAATGTATATCTGCAAAGTAACTAAAGTTTTCAAATAATTGTAAAATGTTTGCCTCTGAGATGTAGTGGAGTAGAAGTAAAAGTACAGAAAAATGGAAACACTCCAGTAAAGTAAAAATACCCAAACGTTTTACTTAAGTACAGTACTTGAGTACATGTACTTAGTTACTTGGCACCACGGCAGCATATACACACTTGAACAACTGAACAGGTTTATTCACAGTAACTGGAGTATGTTCGTGTGCATAGAAATGCACGCAATGACACAATAAAAACTCAATTTAAAAGGCAAAGATAGAAAAAAACACACAAAAGATCAACAAAATAGATTAAGATTCATCTCCTTTTTTATTCCCTGGAAATACCATATACACATGTACATATATATATAAACAGAATCCGCAATTTGATTATTGTCTTTCTCTAACATCTGATCATCGTTTAGTTTTTTACAGAATAGTATAATTATGTACAGATGTGAATGACGGTCACAGTTTAAAGGGAGGACGGACGGACAGACAGACGGACGGACACACAAAGCAAACAACAGACGTGTCCATTTTAATGGCGGTGTCACATTCAAGCATAAAAAGAGCATTTCTTCACGGCTGTTATCAACTGAAACGAGAGCTTCACGATCCAATCAAACACCAGTGGTTCTCAACCTGTGGGGCTGGACCCACTGGTGGGGCCGGCGAGGATATCACAAGCAGGCCCCCAAAACTAATCTGCAAAACACTTAAGATTTTAATGGTAATATGACATCATTTAAAAAAAACAAAACGAAAATAGTGTAAAAAAAAAAAAAATCATGGTATTTTTTTCTTTACGGTCAGATGGGTTTATGTTTTTTCAACCCATTAAAACCGGGAACGCATCTCTAACCACTTTAACTATTATTTTATAATAATGTGAAAATGTGTGCTACTCTTTGAATATGCATTTTTTTAAGCAAACATTTTTTAACTCAAATCTTTGCTTCTGGGGGGGGGGGGGGGTCCCTGGAACGACATACTTTGAGATGGGGGTCCGCGGCCAAATACATATCATTTTCGGGGTCCTTGACACGACAAAGTTTGAGAACCACTGAAAATAGCAACAAAAGTGATTTAAAGGATTTAGAAGACGTTTTGTAGAGTCCCCCAGAAGCAAAGATTTGAGTTAAACATTTTTGCTTTAAAAATACATATATTCAAAGATTTGCAAAAATGTTCACGATAAAAAAAAAATGCAGATCTACAAGCTCATAGCGCCGGTGCCGCGCTATGAGCTTGTATATCTGTTATTTTTTGAATAGCCCAAGAAATCTAAAATGACACAGATGCGTTTCCGGTCTTAATGTGTTAAATTGGGCCCTGATCCAGATAAAAGTTGATTACCACTACACCACACGGCCCACCTGACCACTTCACATGGCAGCCAGGCTGCTACAAAGTTGACTCGACAACTCAATATCTTCACAATTTAACCAGATTTTAACCGAGTCACTCCAGGCTGTATACGATTTTTTCCCCATCCCCCTCTACAACAAATACCTTGAGGGGCGAAAACAGGTGATATTTTAGACAAATGTTTGCCCTGGAATTCATGTGGTTAAGGCTCTTATAAACAATCTGAGATTTGATTTGTCATTCAGTTTTTAAAGGTTCTTATTCACCAGGAGCGTTTTTTTTAAGTGTGATACAAAATATATATTTGTTCCAAACTGCTGGTTGTATCAGTGGTTCACAAACCTTTTCGTTTCATGTCAGGGACCCCCCAAATTAATATGAATTTGGCCACGGACCCCCCCCCCCCCATCTAAAAATATTTTGTGCGAGGGACCCCCCCCCCCCCCCCCATACAAGATCTGTTGTTAAAATGTGGCAACTGTAACAGGATCAACGACTCACACACATCTTAATTTCAAGGACCCCCGTTTTATATGCATTAAACCACAGCCCCCCACCCCATTTAAACTTTTATCTGGACCCCAATCTATACTGTAAAATCCTCAGTGTTAATCTAACTCTGAGGGTACAAATGGAACCATTTGGACCCAGGGTGGGAGCCCGGACCCTACGTTGAGAAACAGTGAACTTGATTGCACGGCAGGGGTAGGCTTGGCGGATCGAACGACCAATCACACACGCGCAGAGGGTGGGTACGCGGACGCCTGTCATCGACCAATGGAAGCCGGCGGGGAACTGACGCTGAAACCGGTCTGGCGGCTTTTGGAGTCACGCTCAATAAATAGAGGAAGGATAAATAAACTGAACACCACCGCTGTCTACACAACACCATCCGTCTGTGTGTGTGAGTGTGAGTGTGAGTGTGAGTGTGCGTGTGCGTGTGTGCGTGCGTGCGTGCGTGCGTGCGTGTGTGCGTGCGTGCGTGCGTGCGCTGAGTTCCAGGCTGCATGGGATTGTTTACCTTGAACATGGTTAAGCTCTTGGGTCAACGTGCTTAAACCAGAACATGAGATCACAACGCGCTAGCATGCGCGCGCGCGCGCACACACACACACACACACACACACACACACACACACACACACACACACACACACACACACACACACACACACACACACACACACACACACACACACACACACACACACACACACACACACACACACACACACACACACACACACCCTCGCGCACACGCACGCACGCACGCACGCACGCACGCACACCTCCCTCCCGCATACATCCTCACGCACGCACCCACGCACACACACACACACACACTACATTCACTAATAATAATAATAAATCACCAGCACAGGCACACAGCACACACACAGGCAACATTCATGACAAAGGAAGAAAAGGAAAGGAACTAATTAAATTAATGTATAATAATCAAAGAGGAAAAACAGCATAAAATGTTGCGCTTCCACTTGGACCACTCCGTTAAGCTGGGCTGCCACTTTAGGCCGTATAAAATTTGTTGTAACAACGGGATAGATAGATTTTTCTTTTCTTTTTCTTGTCTATGTCAGTGGTTCTCAAACCTTTCTGGCCGCGGCGACCCCGCCCCAAATTTTAACGGGGGACCCCCCACCCTGACAAGAACTTGGAATCGTGGGAGTTGAGGCATTCAGTTTTGTTCGACTCGGTTCCACGGATAAATATTGTGAAAACAGCCGATCTACACGCTCACAATGAGGGTCCGTTTGGTTCCATTTGTACACTCTCAGAGTTACACACCCGTAAGGATCCATTTTGGAACCCACCTCAAGGAACCAAGGAGGGTCCCTGGACCACACTTTGAGACCCCACTGGTGTAGCAGAGTGTTTCCAGTGAGCCAACATGCAACAATAGCAGCACCCTGACTCTGTTTGACCAGAATGGAACAGAGCCTTCATTAGTATCATTGGTAAAACCTGTGAAGGAAGTATAAGAGGCTCAATTTCTTACCAATACGGCTGCCGTGCACAGAGCCTGTTATGCCTCGTCTCACACAAAAGAAAACGCAACGCTGGGTTTTGCAGAAACCTGAAGGCCGGCGGGTGGGGGAGGGGTGTGTGGGGATCAAGTGGAGCGCATTAATCCCAGATGCTTATAGTTTGTACTGCAGACATTGCAGAGAATGCAATGACACACACATAAAACAAAAAAGAAACTAAAACAAAACAAAAGGAGTGTGCTACCGGGAAATAGCTTTAGTTGTACGTTTGTCCTCACCAGGCACTTTGAGTCACGCTGTGCGGAAAAAAACGGTTTAGCAGCTAGCCACGCCCCCTGGGATGTCGTTTTGTTTAAACCAGTTTTTTTCATGCCAAGGACCCCCAAAACCTCTATTTATAATATCCATTTAGCCGCGGTACCTATCTGAAAATATTTTCGTACCGGTGAGGTACGCCCCCCCGATACAAGATTTGTGTTGTTAAAATGTATTCAAAAATATTTCACATGTTTTCCAAGATTTAAAACAAAAATAAATTGCTGGGATTAAATTGGTTTTTGATTGCCGCTATCAAATCATTAAGCTGGGGACCCCCTGGAACCCCCCCAAGTCCCTGGAACCCACTATGAGAACCACTGATTTAAGCCATTTTAATCAGGAAACCCAGAAGATGTTATTTACAAACTATTTCCCCCCCACCACAATTTCACTGGCAAACATCTTTAGATGTTGTACATGTCATTTATCTCGATATAAATACAGAATTCAAACAGGACTTCAGTCTAGCACAGTGGTTCTGACCCTTACACATCTGTAACTCTGAGAGGGTACAAACGGGACCAAATGGACCCGTAAGGGTCCATTTGGTCCCGTTTGTACCCTCTCAGAGTTAAGGGGGGGTCTTTGAAATTAAAAGTTTGAGAACCACTGCTCTAGTGGAGCAAAGCGACTAAATCCAACATGTCATCTTGGAACACGACTCTAAAAACAAAAAGGCCAATATTCTACGTTTCAAAATCATGTCGACTCAACAAAAAGATCATTCCCTTTTCATTACATGGATCTTGGAGCTCCGGAAATCCAACAGGAGTTTAAAAATAACAAATACAAATTTCTTCCAAAAAATAGCTGATAAAAAAATAAATTAAAGAAAATAAAGACAAATGAAAAATCACATTCAAAATGGACTATCCACCAGCCTCAGATTCAGACATTAAAGGAATATTTCACCCCCAAAAAATTAAGCCTTGAATTCTTTTGTCATGAGTCAATAATACAATATTTGACTAATTGAAGTTAATAGGAGACCAATCTTAATAAGAGCAATACTATATTTAAAACATTATCTTTGAAGTTTTGAGTTTATATTATTCTTTTATATAGTTTTATTTTGGTCTCCTACCGCAGCCGGGTCATCAAATATTGGATTATTGGCTCAGGAATCTTTTTTTTAAATTCATGGGGTGAGTAATTTTTTAGGTGAGGTATTCCACTTGGGGAAAGCTTTCGCAGAAAATTGCAGATCGACAAGCTCACATCTGCTTTCGATCTTTTCAGCAAAAGCTTTCCCCACAACAAGAAAACAGAAAGGACACTAGTATAGAGCCCTGAGGGACTCCGCGCTCAACCATGATGGGGGTTTAAGTGGTTAAACTTTGTATCGTAGATTTTCTCTTCCCTCGACTTCCCTCCTGTCAGGCAGGCAGGGCCACCTGGACACCTCCGACAAGCGGAGCGCTTCACTCGGCTGGGTTTGAGGACCAGCGCCAGGCAGAGATAGAGAAGCATTATGGCCTCCTATATATAGCACCAATGTCAAGCAGAGGAAGATGGGGGGGTTGGCTGCAGATGCTGGGGGGGGGGGGGGGTTAGGGGGACTGCTCTGTCATGCCCAGCGCGCTCGTTAACCCATTCAATCCGGGAACGTATATCTCTGTCATTTTATATTTCTTTGGCTATTAAAAAATAGCAGATATACTGTACAAAGCTCATAGCGCGGTACCAAGTGCCACGCTAGGAGCTTGTAGATCTGCTATTTTTGAAAAGAATCGTGAAAATGTGTGCAAATCTTTAAATATATGTTCTTTTAAAGCAAACATTTGTAAAATATTTTGTTCCAGGGACCTCCCCAGAAGCAAATATTTGAGTTACAAATGTTCGCTTTAAAACAATATTTTTAATAAAGATTTGCACAACTTTTCACGATAAAAAAAATATAGCAGATATACAAGCTCCTAGCGAGCTTGTATATCTGCTATTTTTGAATAGCCCAAAGAAATCTAAAATGACACAGATGCGTCCCGCCCGGACTGAAAGGGGTTAAGTGCTTTGCCCGAGCAGCCGAGTGTTAAAACTGCGGCGCTTGGCGACATGAGGTGTTTGTTTGGTCTCATGGGGGGGAAGCAAAAGTGTTGATAGTGCAAGATGTATGGTTTTCTCCTGTCAACTTATAGGAGGCGTTTGTAGATCTATTTTCCTTTTTTCCCTTCTCCTGTCAACTCGTAGAATGTGTGGTGTAGATCTATGGTTCTCTCTTTTCCGACTCCTAGGATGTGTTGACGTGTTTGGCCGAAGGAATGTTCCGTTTACGGATACATTCGGTTGATTGGCACCAAGGCAAGGTGTGGACAGACTGTGTGTGTGTGTGTGTGTGTGTGTGTGTGTGTGTGTGTGTGTGTGTGTGTGTGTGTGGACACAATAGTGTAGGAGTAGTTCACCCCAAAAAATGATCATATTTTCTATCAATTACACACCGCATGAAGCCATGGATTCATAGAGATGTTTTTGTCGCATTCCTAAGCCAATCATTTGATGACCGGCGGAGACTCAGAGTCTCCATTGAGTCACACTCCATCGGTAGGAACCTCATTCAAAAAGTTTCAAAAATAGCAGATCTACAAGCTGAAAACGCAAGTTTAAAAAAAAAAAAATTCTGATTTGCTATTTTGGAAACATTTCTATTTCAACTATCTTTGATACATCTCAGAACATTTTCACCTATAACGACATGCCGAAAACAGGGACCTAAGGATGGAAGTTGCTAATCCCCCCAAAAAACTAATTTAGAATACCAACTCTTTCGTCCAGCTAAAGATTCATATTTTCAACTGAACAAAGTTGATGGCGTTTTTTTTTGGGTGGAAAACGTCTGCATGGTGACGTAGTAATTAACCCTACGTGTATTAGAAATGGATTTGCATTAGGAAGAGGTTGATCCTTCCCTTTTTAGACGAGATATGAACCACTTTCAACCTGGACGTACCCCTATTTCAGCATGTCATTATAGGCAAAAATGATCATATATTTCCAAAAACAATTGCAATAACATCCTTATCATAATGTTCAGGCTCAGAACATGTCACGATGCAACACGCTGTGTGCTTGTAGATCGTCTATTTTCACACGACTTCGTATAAAACAGGGCTTAACCACTCAAACCCCCAGGGTCCGGTATTGTGGAGAAAGCTTTCGCAGGAAAATAGCAGATCGACAAGCTCACTGTCGATCGGCTATTTTCGGTTAAAGCTTTCCCCCCGCAATAACAGAAAACGGAAGAGACACAGGAACGAAGCCTTCAGAATTCAGCTCGCCAGGACGGATATTCCTGTAAAGAGACCTTTTCACTGAGCTTGCTATGCGAGTACAGGAGGAGGGGGGGGAACAGACGTGGATGATTTTTGGCCAAGCGGAGCAGCGGGCATCGACGTGACCTTCAAGGCATCGACGTGTTCCTTCCAGGAATGGGAGGAGAGGAGGAGTGGAGTGGACGGACGGACTGGTCAAAGTTCAAGTACGTCCAGAAACCTGTCCCCCCGTTCAAGAGCTTGTGCAAAAACAAAAACAAAACAAAAACATAGACTGGCACTTCTGACATTCAAATGGCTCCTTCATTTATGTCGGGGTTGGTTGATGAATTCCTCGGTGTCGGGCAGAAACCTCGTATTCCTCGTTTTATTTCGCGGAATTAACTCCCTACTTTGTCGTACAAGCGTGTCGATGAAAAACAGTCACGAAAATAGCAGATCTACAAGCTCACAACGTTGAGAAATTAATAGATATCGCAAGGACAATTTCTCCGGTCCTCGCAAAACCAAAACGTTGAGTGCTTGTAGATCATCTACTTTTCGCTTCTTTTGAAACATTTTGAATGTGAAATTAGTTCAACGTGTGTGTGTGGGGTTTTATAAATATTTAACCAATGAAAAGTCTTAACAAGAGCTTGTGACTCTTGTGAATAATTACTAAATAATAACTAAATCAGAATTTTTTTACATTTACTGAAAAGTTACGGTTTTGGACATGAGAGGTTTTCACCCGACAGCGATGATATGTAGGGATGGTTGATGCACTGATACATAGGTGTGTGACTCCGATTGGTTCCCAACCATCGGGCCATTTAGCTGGGGACCCCGTGGGACCACCTCACGGAACCCCCGAGGAGAGAGTCGGGAGTCCCCGGACCGCAGTTTGAGAACCTCCGCTTTTGGTTCGAGGTTTCTCGGCCCTTCTTTCCTGTGCCCTCGGCGATGTCACTTCCTGCGCGCCCCGTCCGCCAGAAGGCGCTGCTCTTTTATGAGTCTCTCGATCTCTGCTCCTAGTGTCTGGAGGTTGTCCTGCAAAGAAACAAACAAAGAAGACATATTTTTACTGCCCCCTAGAGTCTGTAGGTTGTGGTTGTACATTGGAGTACTTACACTGACTGAAACACAAGGTAATAGGGAGTTAAGTTTAACCCATTAGAGCCCGGGAAAGCAACCCTGTCATTTTAGATTTTAGCGTTGGCTATTCAAAAATAGCAGATGTACAAGCTCGCAGCGCGACACTTCGTGCCGCGCTGCGAGCTTGTAAATCTGCTATTTTTGAAAAACATCGTGAAAGTGTGAGAACTACTGCCTCAATTCTTAAGAGAACCGAGGCCTGTAAAGTTTGAAAGCTATGAGAAGAGAAAAAGAAGTGTGTGTGTGTGTGGGTACTATACTACTATACGTGAGGGCCAAAAGTATAGTTGCAGTTGGAGAAATGGATGTTGTGAGGACACTTTTTCTGGTCCTAAGAACATCCATCTGGTGGAAATGGATGTTATTAAGGATAAAAATCAACTTAAAGCGTTAGAATTAGGAAATGATTGAGTAGAGTTAGGATTAGACATTTAGGCGTTATGCCTGATATATACCTAGGTGCTTGCCTGTGCCGAAAATAGCAGATCTACATGCTCACAACACGTCACTGCTATTTTCCGCTTTTGGGCTAAAGGATAAAAACATTCATAAAATTGTCCTCACAAGTGTAGTAACATAAATGTGTGTGTGTGTGTAGGGGGGATTGATTCACTGCTTGGCTTCCCATTTCTCTTTTTATTTTTATTGACTGAACTTGAACGATGATTACAAAAGTCAAACAGCGGGTAGGAGGTACTGTACGCTCTCATAAACACACTGTTTCCCCAGACCACACGCACACACACACACACACACGGCTGGTACAAAACACTTAGCTCTGACAAGACAGAAGGGAACAGTAAAACCCTTGGCGTTAAAGGGTTTATAATTTATATAAACTTTTTATGAAAACTAATAATGAAAATAAAATAACGCTCCCACTATAGAGCTTTAAAAAACTAAAGTTACTGTGAAAGCATTTTACACAACTCACTGTGCGAGGTCTTACATCGTCAAGGACATTTCTAAAGGCATAGCAAGTAACTTTGCACTGCGCTTACTTTAAAAATACGTCATAAAATGGCTTTTTTGCTACGTTTAGCTCAGAAAAGGTGACGGCCCCGTGATCAGAGAATCCGATGGAATCGATTCCAAAGTTATTGAGGATCGAGAACCGTATGGAGAATTCTATAAGGTTTTGGCTTATCAATTCTCTTAGATTCTAGCGGTACGCAGTGGTGGGAAAAATACTCAAATGTTTTACTTGGTAAATGGTGCATTTATATAGCGCTTTTATCCAAAGCGCTTTACATAGATTGTACATTACATTCACCCATTCACACACCGATGGCGGAGGAAATCATACAAGGCACGACCTTCTCATCAGGAGCAATTAGGGGTTCAGTGTCTTGCTCAAGGACACTTCGACACACTCTGGGGGAACCCGGGATCGAACTAGGAACCTTGTGGTTCCCAGTTCACTGTACCCGGCCACTCTACCCCTGAGCCACTGCCGCCCTGCCCCCCTTTTACTTAAGTAAAAGTATCAATACTGCAATGTAGAAGTACCCTGTTACAAGTAAAAGTCCGGAATTCAAAATTTACTTCAGTAAAAGTATTGGTATCAAAATGTACTTAAAGTAGCAAAAGTAAAAGTACTAAAATGTTTGAAAATAGCAGATCTACAAGCTCACAACGCGTCACATCGCGAGTTTGTAGATCTGCTATTTTCAAATAGCCTAGGTATAAAATAGGGCTACAGTGCTTAATGTATGTTTTATTATGTCTAGGGAGACGAGTCATGTCACTGAAATCAAATCACTGGCACAAACATGTCATTCTAATAAAGCTTTTAACTTCTGATTAAGTTTTTGCCAACTGCTGTACACTAAATGACAAGGAACATGAATTTAATGTCTTGCATATTGCTTCAATGTTGAGCATCAGTTGAAGACCACATGCTCTACCTTAGAATGTCTGTGGAAATGTAATGAAAGTCATCGAGTGGTCCGGATTAGAACCAATTTGCCAACAGCTACCAATAATAGAAAAAAGATTGATAGTGGCATATAGATAAGGAATCGGATAGATAAGCAGGATCGAAAATGTAATGCATAAAAATGAACGATGATGACCATCCCTACTTATCAGCCACAGGAGTAGTGTGGTGTGGTGTTTACCTGCAGAAACACACTGCCCTCTCGCTGTATGTTGGTGTTTTCAAATTTTGGTAGATGTGGACGTATTTTATTGTGTTATAATACAATGGTTCTCAAACTTTTCAGGCTGCGATCCCCCCAAACTAATCATATTTGAACTGGGGACCCCCCGACCCTGACAAGCAGGAAGAGTTGAGGCATTACAAACAGCAGAGGGCGCTGTTTTTCATTTTCAGTTGGCGATGGGTTCCCAGATTGCATTTAGTTTGACTCGGTTCCACAGATAAATATTGTGACAATAGCCGATCTAAAAGCTCATAACGCCTCGCGCTGCGAGGCATTGTGAACTTGTAGATCGGCTATTTTCAAAATGTTTGCAAATGTTTCACAATTTGGCCAATGTTTGACCATTTGTATAGTATACTTTGTTGATTACTTTTGGAGCGGTAATCAAAAGTCTTAAAAGCCCTTAAATTGTCACTTTAGAAATGTGCAGATACTCTGTATATACTTGTACTGTATGTTAGTACTGTATGTTAGTTTGTTTACTGTTGAGTGAGAAAACAATGTTGCACATTAACACATCGGGTGCCAAACACGGTCTGAACCGTGTTTGCGCAGAGTAGCGGTCCGGTGCCGAACACGGTCCAGACCGTGAAATATGTCTTTTTGTTTTTTTCGTTTTTCTCCACACGGGCGGGGCTAGAGCAGCTCTGGGAGTACCCATTGTGATCTTGAGAAGGATAGGCCAGATAGATCACCGGAAAAACAAAAACATGGCTCCCATCCACTTCCTGTCTATTTCCTTCTTTAAAACACCTATATCTCCGAATCTGTTTCCGGTGGGGAAAACCGGTCATGCGCGATGCGCGATCCCCCCCCATTGTAACTCGCGAGTGAAATGTTATCGTTCCAGGCTGTAGCCAGGGTCATCGCGCAACATGAATGGATGTTTTTTTTTACATGGATTTGCTCCTCGTGGAGTCTAGAGCTTTAAACAGCAAAGCGCAGTCAATGGGGAGAATGCTGGCACCCAACGTAAGTTGTTATGAAAAAATGCTGGCACCCAATGTGTTAAGCTTATCATCTGGGGACCCGCCCCACCCCCCAACAAAAACGTCCCAAACGCACACTTTAACCCATTTAGGGCGGGCACCCCTATTTGTAACTATACCTTTCAATCCAGGAACCCCTTTTGGGGTTCTTGTTGCTATGTACAGTATATAGCAACATGAACTTGAACACAAAACTTGATTCATGTAAAATTCTTATTATCAACGATTCAAAATGTATTCACAATTTCCAAAAATCTATGTATATACATAATCAAGGGCTTTAGGGGAAAACTAAAACTAACTCCAGTCACTTTCAGAGACACACACACACCTCCCCTGTCCATCTTGCATCAAGGCAATTATGTTGCGTTTATGCATCAAATAGAACTACAGCTAATCTAAGATTCCATCAAAGCCAATCTTTTTCTTTTTTTTTTACAAGCGACCCTCTCTGGTATTATATAATTTTCTGTTTGAGCTGTTGGAAATAACTAGGCTTCACTTGGTTGTTAAAGTTCAGATGAAAACAATATGACTGTCTAAACGATTCGTGAGATGGCAGAAGATTCACAGCTCTAATGCAGACCAGTGTTTCCATATCTGCTGTTATAAGTGATAAAGTGTAGTTGCTTATTTGGGCTTGCTTCCTAATGTACCATATTTGAGAACCAGTGGTTCTCAAATATATTCATGTCAAGGACCCCCACGTTAATATGTATTTATCTGCAGATCTGAAAATATTTTATGCCAGGGACCCCCATATGAGATTTGTGGTGTTTGCGACGTGTTGTGAGCTTGTAGATCTGATATTTTCAAATAAAGGGCTAATGTAGCTTCTTTTGGGCTTGGGTAATTTTCGGGAATTCATCCATATCACGTCAGTTTAACCACTTGGATCATCTATACTTAGTAAAACGGACCTGAGTTTCACTGCACTTGGTGCCTTCTTTGTCCATCTATGCCAAATCTCTTTGGCAAAAAATTGCCGATCTATACAAGCTCACTTTTTCATCTCTGGGACGACCAAATCTACACTGTAAAATCCTCAGGGTTAATTTAACATTCCATTTGTACACTCTCAGAGTTACAGACCCGTAAGGGTCCATTTGGTTCCATTTGTACACTCTGAGTTACAGACCTGTAAGGGTCCATTTGGTTCCATTTGTACACTCTGTGTTACAGACCTGTAAGGGTCCATTTGGTTCCATTTGTACACTCTGTGTTACAGAGCTGTAAGGGTCCATTTGGACCCGTAGCAGCCCCCGAAAACTACATTTTTCACACTGGTGGCTTACTTAAGACTTTCAAGAGACATGACCCAAATGTCATGTAAAAATAACATGCAGGAGCAGAGTGGAGGAGAACCCAACTGACAATTAATGTGAAAAGGACCGCACTCTAAGATCACACACAAATGCAGGACTTTGCTTATTTCTATAATGTTTATTATAATATTATAAACATTATGGACGACCCCTTTCTTTTGACATATTTTATGATGTTATTGAACTGTTTGGTGCTACTTTATATGTTTATGAATTGAAAACCAAGGACCCTAATGGAAACAAGACCGCAAGGACTTTTATGGACGTACCTTTTAAACAAAGTGTTACTTGTGCTGTTTTTACATTTCTGCCTAATAAAACATTCAATCAATCAATAACGTTCTGATTATATTACTGTTACATAGTATTGACATTTGAACTGCATTCAGACTTGGCTAAGACTCACACAACGTGGACATTTTCAGTCCGTTAACCACATGAACCCTAGCGTCCCTATTCCTCCTAGCGTTGTTCTAAAAAGGGATGAGAAGGACAGGGAAAGTCAAAACAACACGCAGCCCCCTCGATTTCACCTGAAGGACCAGTGCATCTTACACAATTCTACACTAAAACATCTTGCACAGTGGGAGCGTTCATTTCATGCGATTGATTCACAATTGATTTAAACTGCCGTTTGTGTAATGAGTACATCCAACACAGAGCGCAAATGAAACAAGGCGGTAAAGCAACATCATTGTTTTTTACAAATAAGGTTGATTTTCTTTTATAATTTTTTTTTACCACGAATAGAAGCATCAGCCTATTCATATATCACAGGTTTAACCCATTAAGACCGGGAAAGCGTCGGTGTCATTTTAGATTTTAGCGTTGGCTATTTTTGAAAAAATCTTGAACATTTGTGCAAATCTTTGAATACATATTTTTTTTAAACAACATTTTTAACTCAAACCTTTGCGTCTGAGGGGTCCCTGGAGCAAAATATTTAGAGATGGGGGGTCCGCGGCCAAATACATAGTCATTTTTGGAGGTCCTTGACATGAAAAAGTTTTAGAACTACTGATAAATAAAATATTTAGTTCCAGGGACCCACCAGAAGCAAAGATTTGAGTAACAAATGTTCGCTTAAAAAAAATCGATATATTCAAAGATTTGCACAAACTTTTACGATAAAAAAAAAAAAGCAGATCTACAAGCTCATAGCTATGATGAGCTTGTATATCTACTATTTTTCAATAGCCAAATAAATCTAAGATGACACAGATGCGTTCCCGGAGAGAATCTTGGCTTGCGTGGCACACACTTGGACAGCATAGCCTACACTGCTCTACTGGGCAAGGCGTCGGAATCATCTTAAAATGGTTAAAAAGGAAACGTGTTGTCCCCCTTTCCTTTGGTAGGTCATGTACTTTCTTAAAATAGAAACGATTCGATACACACTCGGGGGAACTACTGATACGTTTCCTAGAGTGTGGCAGCCGTTCCTCTCCTATGTTGTTCGGCTTACTATGCCTCTTAATGCTTGAATTCCAGGCATTGCATTGTAAACTTGGATCATAAGGTGTTGGATCACGTCTTGTGCTGTGATGAACCGGACTGGCATGTGTCTTTTTGTAGCTTTGGTTGCCTTGTGTCTGCTTTGTTTAATTTCGACTCTGCTTTTACTTCATGATATCTATTGTGAATTATTTTACTTAGTTTTTAGTTGTAATCTCATATAATTATATACCTATGTCTATATTGACTATTTTGAAAACCCAATGAAAATACATTCAGCAAAAAAATAAAAATAATAATAAAATAAAAGCATCAGCCTGTATGAATGAGACATCACCACATTAATAGTTTGATGCGAATTATTCACCGACAAATTTTCCGATCCTTTATTCGTCACGCTCCTGGTGTGTAAGGACCTGAAGTCCAGACAATCATGTGTACTGAACAAGGTCTGGTACGATATTCAGTTGCACTTTGGCCGCAGGGGGCAAAGAGGGGATTCGGAATCTCAAACCAGTCTCACTAATCCTAAAACATGACAAGAACGGAGCAAAGTGTCTCACCCATAGACTAAATAATAATTAGTCAAGTGGACTAAGAGAATGGTGATGTCACCCATTGGTTTCTACAGAGCCCTTTTGAAGCCACTTTTTCGTCAAATCCAAATCCACCATAAGCTCATAGTGCGGCACCGAGTGCCGCACTATGAGCTTGTAGATCTGCAATTTTTTTTTAATCGTGAACTATTTTGGAAATCTTTGAATATATATTTTTTAAAGCGAACATTTGTAAAATATGTTGTTCCAGGGACCCCCCCAGAAGCAAAGATTTGAGTTACAATTGTTTGCTTTAAAATATATATATTCAAAGATTTGCACACATTTTTATGATAAAAAAAAAATAGCAGATCTACAAGCATATAGTTCAACACACCGAGTGCCGCGCTATGAGCTTGTATATCTGCTATTTTTGAATAGCCTAAGACATCTTAAAATGACACGGATACTTTCCCTCCTCGGTCTTAAAGGGATATTTCACTTTCAAAAAAACGTTTGGTCATTTTATCATCTACTCAGGCCTTTGTGAACCCCCCAGACATTTTTTAAGTTGCTTGATTCATTATTTAGATATTTGATATTCATTTTATCAGACACGCCCCCTTCCTATACAAACCCATTGTAACTTCAAACTCCATTTTAACCATGTTAGATTCATCAAAAACACCTGTCCTTGGTTCTGGTGACTCATCCTGCCCTCCTAATGCGTGAGGGGGCCGTGTTTTTTCAATTACTTTTTTCATTTATTTTTAATATTTTTTTTGGAAAATGAAAAAACAAAAAAATACAATAAAAATTTTAAATAAAATAAATGAAAAAAGTAATCGGAAAAACACGGCCCCTCACGCATTAGGAGGGCAGGATGAGTCACCAGAACCAAGGACAGGTGTTTTTGATGAATCTAACATGGTTAAAATGGAGTTTGAAGTTACAATGGGTTTGTATAGGAAGAGGGTGTGTCTGATAAAATGAATATCAAATATCTAAATAATGAATCAAGCAACTTAAAAACTGTCTGGGGGGTTCACAAAGGCCTGAGTAGATGATAAAATGACCAAAAGTTTTTTTGAAAGTGAAATATCCCTTTAACCCATTAAGACCGGGATCGCATCTGTGTCACTTTTTTTCTTTAGGCTATTCAAAAATAGCAGATATACAAGCTCATAGCACGGCACTGAGTGCCGCGCTACGAGCTTGTAGATCTGCTATTTTTGTAAAATCTTGAAAATTTGTGCAAATCTTTGAATATATATATACATTTTTTAAAGCGTGAAGATTTAGATTTTTTTTTTTTTATCGGCCTCAGGTCTTAATGGGTAAAAAAAAACGGAGCTCAACATGACACTCAACGAAAAAGACAACAGCAAAGAATCATAAAGACCCACTGGACAGAGACAGGTCCCCTCAGAGTAAAAATCCACCTGATTCAAAAGTCCTCTGCTCTTATCTGCAGGAGGGTGTAGCAGCTGTGACAGATAGATTCTGGGTCGACCTCTGTTCCCCTGAGGATAAATCAGCTGTGACACACGTTAGCTATAGGGTGTACACAGGGGCAGGGACACGTGTCTTAAGGCAACTCCGCACCAAACAGACTCGTCCAGACTATTGCAGACTACTCCAGACTGCAACAGACTGGTATTCGGTTGGAAAAAGTTGCCATTTAAGTCTGTCAGCCGACTGGCCATTCATGTGCTAATTTGACTTTTAGCGTGCCAGCGTTGCCAGGTCTGCTTATTATAAGCGACTTTGGGCTTGTTTCCCTGCAAAGCCACTTAGGGATGTTCCCAGCGTTTTTTCTTCACTGACGTGCAGTGGTGTAAAGTAACTAGTACATTTACTCAAGTACTGTACTTAAGTACAATTTTGAGGTACTTTTACTTTACTGGAGTATTTCCAATTGTCTATACTTGTACTCCACAACAATTATTTGAAATGTTTAGTTACTAGTTACTTTGCAGATATAAATCATTATGAAACATACATTAACCACTTTAGCCCTATTTTATACCTATAAGCTATTTGAAAATAGCAGATCTACAAGCTCACAACGTGTTGCGATGCACGCGTTCTGAGCTTGTAGATCTGCTATTTTCAAACATTTTTGTACTTTTACTTTTGGTACTTTAAGTACATTTTTATACCAATACTTTAGTACTTTTACTCAAGTAAATGTTGAATTCCGGACTTTTACTTGTAACAGACTCAGAGTACATCTATTGCATTCAAGCCTGGAATTTCGTCATTTTAGGGGCAAGGCCACTTGGCCTTTGGTGTTGTAATTTTTTGGAGGGCACAAAGGCCCTGCCCGGCCTTCCTGCCAGGGCAGGAAGGCCATCCAAAAAAATAATAAAGATTTTTAAGTCCAAAAATGATTTTTAAGTCCACGGAAATAATGCATTTAACTTGAAGGTTAAGGATGATTGTATTTTAATATATTATAAGAATAGTATAACTATCTGTGAAATATTACCCATTTATTTCACAAAATAATGTGTTGGCAAATGACCAATATTTAGTTATATAGGTCTCAATATGTCACATTCAGCCCTGGACTTCACTGACTGAAGTAGGGGTCACATTAATCACATTAGATTCACAGAATGTATTTTACCCACAAGTTATTTTCATTCAAATGAAATGTGAATGAACTTGCACTAATAATGACTTTAGTTGATTTTTCACTCTTTAAAATATAGTATTTCTTAATTATTAATAATTACAGCTTGTAGATTGGCTATTTTCACGATTTTAAATGTTTTTTAAATAATAATAAAAAAGGAACATACAAGATTTCCACCCGACAGCCATAATATATAGCCAATATATGGTTCTGTATCAGTATATGAGTCCGTTTTTGCAGATTTCATTCTAATTGGCTACTATGCCTGAATATGAATTTCATGAGCCTGGGTAGGTCACCCTGGCTTGGCGGAGATATGCCCTGTAGCACACTCCGCACAGCAGCAGCAGGTGAAAGCAATTCACTTAATTGCTCGTTCTCTCTCTCCCTCTTTCCTTCTCCTCAATCTCTCGCTCGCTCTTTCCCTCTCAATCTTTCACTCTCCCTCTGTCTCTCCCTCTCTCTTTCTTTCCTTCTCTCTCTGCCGCTTTTTACCTCCCTCTTTCTCCCTCCGTTTCTCTCTCCGTCTCTCTCCCTTTCTTTCTCCCTCCCGCTTTCTCCGTTCCTCTCTCTCCCTCGCTCCTGGTATCTCCCTCTCTCTCACCCACTTTCTCCCACCCTCTTTCTCTCTGTCTTCCTCCCCTCTCTCTTTCTCTTTCTCTCCCCTCTCTCCCTTCCTCTCTCTCTTTCCCTCTCTCTCTCTCTTTCTCCCCCCTCTTTCTCTCCCCCTCTCCCTCACGAGAAACAGTGAATGTAGGTTTTCTTAGACATGGTCGCTTGTTTCTCTCACATAATCTGGCAACACCGACAGCCCTCTGTTGTCACTGCCACTGCGCTACCAGTCGGCTAAAAAGCTGAACATGTTCGGTCGGCTCTGGGTCGGCCGAAAAGGTCCCGACGGACCCCCCGACGGACCCCTAACCGACTGGCCGACGCTTCCCGAAGCCAATTCGGCCCAAAATCGGGCCGATTTGGATTGGTCTGGAGCCAGCTTTAAGTTACAACAACCACAGTAGGCGGGTGCATATATGAAAAAAAAGCACCTTACCCCAAAAAAATTGGAACAAAAGGTTTCTCAACTGTTTTCTGTAGTATGTGGTGTCCTGAATAACATACTAAAAGTCTACCAAAGTTTGATCACTGGAAAGGTGTTATTTTCAAGATGGCGTCCACGATGCCCAAAAAATCATTAAAACAGCCTAACTCCTTCATTATTTATCCTAGACAAGTACTTTTTGTGTCTAACCGTATGTTTTTGGGGCCTAGGAATCCATTGGACTTGTCCAAATTGCAGAGATATAATTAGATAATTGTGAATTCCAATATTTAGTTTGTGACTCTATTAAAACCCTTTGAAATGGTCTCCCATTTCAAGTTAACTAGTACAACAATGCCATGCAGGAATTCAATGATCTCATCTACACGACCAGTGAGCAACACAGAGAATCCACAGATTCCAGGATGAAACGAGATCACGCTGACCAGGAAAAGATCAAAGAAAAACGTGGCACTTTTAAACCATTCTCTCTAGACCCATCTCTGAGAAACATTGTGACTGGTGTAGTCGCCAAAGAAGACGTGAATATTCATGAGTTTGAGACTGTTGGGAATGAGTTCATTGAAAAAAATGTTGGAAAGCCCATTTTTGGGATCTCATTCAAACGCAAAGACCGGGCAAAAACCCTTGCAGATGAGTCTAGCATCAAAGTTACCAAAGACCGAACCATTGATCCTGGTCTGTTGTTCCAACGATTTCTGATTATGTCAAAAACCGGAGACCTTTCACTGGAAGATGTAATGACCTATGAGCTCAGCCCATTCCCTGCAGCCCTGTTTGAAGCCAAATAAATATTCCGTAAGGCTGACAAACCCCAACTAGCTCAGGCAGTGACTGAACTGTCAAGCGAGGAATCAAAGAAAACTATACTGGATTCTATCCCACCAACTGAACAGTATGTCCTTGATGGTGGCTCCCTGATTCATCGCTTGCCATGGAAAATGGGTGACAGTTATGGTGTCATTGCACAGTCCTATGCTGACTTTACCATACACCAATATGGTGAATGGGTTTCTGCTCCCAAATCTGCTCCCAAATCAAGCAAAAAATGTGGTAGAGGACCTTGGGAGCAAGGCAATGGCAGTTATGTTTGGTGGCAAGAATACAGATTCACTTTCATCTTTGCGCTACAAACTTCTTAGCAAGAAAATTGTGTCTGCCAAATCATTTGTCAACCCAGAACATCTCCCTCCAACAGAGTCCTTGACTAAATATCACTGCCAAAGAGTTTATTACCAGATCATGGTGTGGACTGAAATGGAGAGTGACATGAATCCGGTGGATTGGGGATGGAGATTGGAGGACAATCACTTTGTGCCAGTTATGACCAATAAAACTGCTGCCCCAGAAAGCCTCCTGCATATGGTCTACTGTAATTGCAAAACTGCTTGCCAAACATAACGGTGTAGTAGCAGACAATACGGACTGAATTGTGAGAAAAATACAAAAACAATATCTATACTACAATCCGCAGACTGGCTGAAAGCGGGAAAAAAATCAGTCACCGGTGTCAGTTGCATGTTAGGTTTCGCTTTTGGTTTGCATGATGCAGTAAGGTTTCGCTTTCGGTTTGCATGCTGCAGTTAGGTTTCGCTTTCGTTTTGCGCTTTGTACAGTACAGTACAGTACAGTACAGTACAGTACAGTACAGTACAGTACAGACCGTACAGTACAGTACAGTACAGACCGTACAGTACAGTACAGTACAGACCGTACAGTACAGTACAGACCGTACAGTACAGTACAGTACAGTACAGTGCAGTACGTACAGTACAGACCGTACAGTACAGTACAGTACAGACAGTACAGTACGTACAGTACAGTACAGTACGTACAGTACAGTACGTACAGTACAGACCGTACAGTACAGACCGTACAGTACAGACCGTACAGTACAGTACAGTACAGTACAGACCGTACAGTACAGTACAGTACAGTACAGTACAGTAGAGACCGTACAGTACAGTACAGACCGTACAGTACAGTACAGTAGAGACCGTACAGTACAGTACAGTACAGTACAGTACAGTACAGTACAGTACAGTACAGTACAGACCGTACAGTACAGTACAGACCGTACAGTACAGTACAGTACTTTTTTTTTTTTTTTTTTTTTTTCCCCATGATTTTTTTTTTTGTAGGGGGGTACTAGAATTCTGCCCGCGTAGCGGGCAGAACTTCTAAGTAAAATACAAAAGCATGAAAGAAAAAAGTTTTTAAAAAAAATAGGGTTTAGCGGTACTGAGCCTTCACGCGGCGGCCCTGTTTTGACTAATTTCACAGTACCACGCAGTAATAATGCATTTATTCCCAAAATAAATTGTTGAAAGCTTCAACAGAATTTGAATTATAAGTAAAATCACCAATGCTGGGCATTATGTCACGACAAGTTTCTTAATTCTTTACATAAATACCCTTATAACCAATTTTTTAATACATAATTGTACTTATCAATACATAATTGTACTTATAATCACTTCACTATAATTTATATAAGCTAATTGGATTCCTAGATCACCAAAACATAGGGTTAGACACCAAAATTACTTGCCTAGGATAAATAATGGAGGAGTAATGGTCTTTTAAGGAACTGGCGGTGGCCATCTTGAAAATTTTACATTTCTAGTGGTCCGATTTTGGTAGACTTTTGATATGTTATTAAGTACACCTGATACTACAATAAACCATTGAGAAACCTTTTGTTCCAATTTTTTTTGGGTCAAACCATATCTGCACCCGCCTACAGCCTGAGGGACACACACACACACACACACACACACACTAACTGTCTGATGCAGGAATGCACAGGTGAGGGACACCATGGCAGTGAGTGGGGTCTAAGGACACTGGTTCCCAAACAGTGGGTCGGGACCTATGTTGGGGTCGCGAGTGAATGGACCCTATTATCACAAAAAAAAACAAAAAAACAATTCCAACATTTTTCAAAAGCATTTCATGAATAAAATCTAAAAACATATATAATATATAAATAACAACGTTTAAGATGAAAATATATATTTCTAGGAAAACAATGATACCATATCATAATGAGCATTGGTGAGGACCAATTATTTGAAGATAGGTTGAAAATGGGTGAAGTCGTCCTTTATTATAAAATGTAATATAAAACAATCATGTTTTTACATTATGAAATTGTTGTGGTATTTTTTCTTTAAAACCTAGGAAAAAAATGTTTTTTCGTTGTGATACCAATAAATAGCAACTTCAATGATCCTACGTTAGCGCCATCGAAAGCAGGAAAACAATAGATTGATTGATCATTAAAATAAACTATAAACTCTGAAACTGCCAGAGTTTTTTTTTTTTTTCTCAGAGACTGCCAGCATGTTTATAGCTTAGACATACTGTGAAGTGAATGGAGCAGCAACTTTTTGGAAAATGTTATCTCCTGGTTCTTTGTGACGAACGGAAAAAAGGAAAAACCCCAAAAATAAAGAATCATTTTAGAATTTAAAAATAAATATATATTTTTGGCAGGCAATGAGTTAAGCTCTGAAAATGCACGACCACCGATCTGACCACTGACACAGCAGCCGTCAGTGCCCTAAAGAAACACATTCAGATTAATCTATACTTCATCGTACAAAACGGTGTTGTGCGAAAAAAAAAGCCGATCCACAGCTTGTAGATCTTATAATTTTGGTATTTCTGAAACATTTATGATTTTATTACAACGTATTAATTCAATCAATTAGCTCGATTAACTGTTGCACCCCTAAACTTGATTGTCCTCAGGTGTCCTCTGAACGCTTCCTAAGAAGTTACTGGAAACCAATCATGGAGAGCGGAGAAGATGACGGTCATTGAGGCCTTCAAAATCCGTCAAGCTTTTGCATCGAGTTGTTTCCATCTCTGTCATTTTAGATTTCTTTGGCTATTCAAAAATAGCAGATATACAAGCTCATAGCGCCGCACCGAGTATGAGCTCGTAGATCTGCTATTTTTGAAAAATCTTGAACATTTTTGAAAATATTTGATTTATTTTTTTAAGCGGACATGAACTCAAATCATTGCTTCTGGGGGGTCCCTGGAACTAAATATTTGACAAATGTTCGCTTTAGAAAATATATATTCAAAGATTTGCACAAAATGTTCACGATTTAAAAAAAAATAGCAGATCTACAAGCTCATCGTGCGGCACTCGAGATTGGACATGCTCAGCCACTTGACTGGCACATCTCTATCTTATGGCGGGGGTTGAACCTATGGGATGCTGTGAGCAGAATCTCAAGTTGAACGTGAGAAGAAAATGACCGTGGAGAATGTCTCCGTCTGGCAATGTCAAGAACAAATCTAAAATGACAGATGCTTTCCGGTTTTAATAGGTTAATCATTCTGAGATATACATAGAGACTAATTAAGCCCTTGGATGCGATGTGTGCTCTATATTGACTATTGTTCTCTTAACTCATTCACTGCCAAGGACATAATGGACGTACATTTGTTTTGTGGTTTTATAAAAGATTGCGCTGTTCTCTATCACCCGAGTGATCACTTTCACGTTGTACTCACAAGGATCCGGAAACAACGTCATCCGAATATTTCCGCCTCCGTCCACTTCCTGCTTAGCTTTAACACAGCTAGACATAAGTCTGGCAGTGAATGAGTTAAGGTAGTTAAGGTAGTTAAGGTGATATTATTTGGGTTAAAACAAAACGTTTTTTGTTAAAAGGTTAAAGCACTATGTCCTGATAGTAATCATTGCTATAGAGTGTTTGTTCAGTAACAGGGGTCTCACCGGCTCTCCAGCTCTTTAGTAAACAGAAAGTACATTGTCAGGTCGGGATACCAATTTCATCCAGAACTCACACAGGATTCAAGATAAACAAGTGAAATTGAAAGTGATGGAATGATACATTACACAATTAGAACTGGAACACAAGCTGATCAAATATTATTTGTGGCGTTCCGTCTCCCTGATTAGATGAAATTTGTAACTCACCTGAAAATAAAATTTCAGACCCCAGTAGTAATCAAGAATCAATATCTATATATTTAAAAAAGTAAAAAATATATAGCTTTTACTTTTCAACAATTAACTTTTTTGTTTTTATCCCAAATCACTTGCAGCATCTTTACGTCAATGCGGCCTGACAGATGGGAAAGGCCCGCTACATTAAACAGAATATATAGAGAACAGTGCTTCAAAAGAAACCAGACAAATTGGAGAAACAGTGCGTGTTGCTGCGTGCAAACGGGTGCACTATGGATGCTCATTGGGACGCAATGCACGCAAAGATGTCAAATGAGGAAAGGATGTGTAGCTCCTGTCCGGGTAGGTCGGTTGAGCTCTCGCCTTTGAACCACAAGGTCATGGGTTCCATCGTGGGCACCGCCAACTCGGCGTATGAGTAGCACGGCTATGGGTGCGGCAGGTCGTGCGGTAAGTACTGGGAGCTGATGGTAGGTGTGGCGCTCCACCTCAGCAATCCATCTCCCAGGGGTCTAGCGCGTTGTTAACGGTGACAGACTCCCACGTTATCGGCTGATACCGACAATAAGCCTCTACCGACATACTTATGCGTAGCTTGCGAGATAGTTCAGGCAGATACACTTGAGAGGTTTACACGCATGTGCAGCATTATGTGGTCGCTAAATTGTGACGTGTTAAGCAGCGGACCAAATTGGCTATCTACTTAAAGGGATAGTTCACCCCCAAAATGACTTTTGGTAGCACTTGCTATGCATCCTATGTGTATAATGCATCATGAACATACTTATAATCTTCTCATAACCCTGTATAATCAGATTTATAAGAGCTCATAAATACTCATAATGCTTTATTACCATAACCATAACACATTATAAGGTATTTTATAATGACTTATAAGTATCAAGTGTTATAATCATTTGTGACTTTATGATCATTTGATGAGGCTTTTTTATCAATTTTATAATGCCTTATTATCACTTATAAGGCATTATACTGTGATAATAAGTTATTATAAAGTGAACATTTATAACATTATGATCATTTTATAAGATGTTATTATTACATTTTTATCGCCTTTAAATCAATGTAATAATGCATTATAATTACTGTTATAATGCATTACACTATGATCATAAGTTATTATAAGTGGCCATTTGTTACTTTAAGATCATTTCATAATGCTGTATTATAATGTCTAAAATGCCTTATACTCACGGTCATAACGCATTTTAGTCACTGTTATAATGCCTTATTATCACTTATAATGCATTATAACTGATTTTAATGCATTATAGCAGAGCATTATCAATTGATTAAAATGGATTATAACTAAGATAATTAATTTTGGGTTGCATAGCAAGTTTTACAAAGTGGGGAGCAATTATGAAGTATTATAATACTTGACATTATAAGTCATTATAACATGTTGTATAATGTGTTATGATTGCATTATACGTTGTTATGAATATGTATAACTGTAATCATCATGTGTTATAAGCATAATACAATCCATTTATACTTGAACTTATAAGTCTTTATAATAAGCTTTATAATGTGTCATGGTTATGGTTATAAAGCCTTATGATTATTTATAAGCTCTTATAAATGTGATTATAACGGGTTATGATCAGCATTACAATGCCTTATAAGTATGTGTATAATGCGTTATACACATGGGATGCATAGCAAGTGCTACCTGACTGTTCTATCGATTAGTCACCCCATGGAATTCATGGAAATGTTTTTGTTTTTGTTGCATTCCTAAGCCAATAATTTGATGACCGACATCGGTTTCGGTGGGAGACACAAAGAGTCTCCTTTGTATCTCCTACCGGAACCGCTGCCTACCGGTCCGCTGGTCATCAAATTATTGGCTTAGGAATGTGAAAAAACAAAAAAATATCCAAGAATTCAAGTCTCCATGGGGTCATTTTTTGGGTGAACTATCCCTTTAAGCTCACCTGATTCGTTGGACTGTCAGTGCTGCCCCTGATGTACAGTTTGTGCTTTGTTTGCTCCCACCACCACCCCCAGCGCCATAGGCTCTGCTTTCCCTAAGGGCTCTGTTTTCCCTTTTGGGGGGGGGGTGTTATAGATGTATATGTCACTGCGCTTATATGGTTGTCTTCTAATGTGCTGAGCAGGGAGTAATGAATAGCAGAGCCTGAACGCTCAAGATCAAATATAATATTCACACTTTATAAATAAAATGATCTCAATCGATCTGACTGAAAATGAGTCTCAACATTGTCGCCAACAGGAAACATCCAAAAAATAAACATGTAAAACAGGAAATAGAAGTCGGTAGAGACTACCATGCTAAGAGGAAGCTGCTTTGTTTTGCCATATGAAGTTGCAGACATTTTTCAATTTACAATTTAGGCATTTAGCAGACGCTCTTATCGAGAGCAACTTACAATAAGCAAGGTAATGCAGAGAGACAGTGTAGTGCCTCAAGAAACTAGGATAGCAGGTAAACCATGAACCTAGACTGTCTAAACGACATACCATCAACATAACAATCTGTACATTGAAACTATAGGATACGATGAGGTAAACAATTAACCTAGCATCTGTGCATGGTAGCCATATCTTGGTCAGTCGCTACCATCAATCAAGGCAGAAGGTGGCAGGACGGGGTACAGGGAGAGTGATTGTGTGTATTCCTGCACTGTTCGCACCCAGTGACCTCGGTACATAGAAATACTGTACATACAAACCGAGCAACTACCTTTAAATACATTTGAAAAATGTGCTGCCATTTGTCCCAAAGATTTTATACCAAGTCAAAGAAAAACATTGATATACTGCTGTCATTTGTTTCAAAAGTTTATCCCAAGCTAACCTTTTCCTAAGTGGATGTATAACTATTTCTGACATAAAATGCACAATTCTTATTAGGGGTGTCACGATACGGCCTAATCCACGATTCGATTCGACTTTCGATTTTAAGGTCACGATTCGATTCGATTTGCGATACGATATATATTTTTAAAACGTCTTTTATTTGCAGCTTTGAGGGCTATATGATTATTAATTTAGGCTATTGTCTTGATTTGTAAAGAAAAACACATGTTTCTCAATAAGTCCCTTATTTGAATAATATCAAATGAGAATGAGAATAACAAAAAGGGTTTTATGCCCTTACAACAACTGTCATTTTCAGATTCTTCTTTAAGATGAGTTAACAACAACATTCTTGTGAAGCTCTATAACTAAATAAAATCTAAAAACAAAGTTGAACATGTAAGAAAAAAGGATCCAAAGACAAATGTTATTTGGCTGTTCTTAAACTTCTTAAAGTATGTTCACATTGTTTGAACAGGTAAGAGCTTTAACAAACAAGAAATGTGAATAATAAGCTAAGCCAGGGGTCTTCAACAGGGGGTCCAGGACCCCTAGGGGGTTCTCAGAGTTACTACAGGGGGTCCGCCAAATCTTTGTGTGATATGATTTTATTTTTTACCTTAACCCCATCCCTTTTCTGAGGTGAACTTTAGCCAAAAATAGCAGATCTACAAGCTCACAGCGCCTCGCAGCGCGAGGCGTTGTGAGCTTGTAGATCGGCTATTTTTGGCAAAGAGGTATAGGTGTAGAGGGAAAAAAGAGAAGACCAAGTAAACAAAAAAAGTTTCATCTGAAACACAATTTTATACAATATAGAGGGGGTCCCTGCTTCATCTCTCTCTCAACTAGGGGGTCCTTGGGCTGAAAACGTTGAAGACCCCTGAGCTAAGCCATACGCGTGTGGAGCATAATCGACAAACGGTAGCCGTTTTGTCACCAACGCGTCGGGTGCCCTCATAATTCACTGGGAAGCCAACATATTGCCAGACCTTTGACTTAAAGGAAGCGGGAGGGTTTTCCAATTCTTCCGTTTGTGTATTATCATCATTACCATCGCTGGCTTCAGCAGTGGCCATGGTGAAATGTAAAGTACAGACGCAACGCTACAGCTGTCTCTCTCTCTGTCTCCTCCAAACTCCGCTGTGGTGTGTGTGGGTTTGTTCTGTCGTCTTCTTTTTCCTCCCCCGTCGTAAGCACGCATGCGCGATGCACGGAAAAACAAGCTCGAGCATGGCTTCACCCGGATGTGCAATCCGATGTGCGCATGCCCCAGAGTTAGTGTCGAAGCAATCTGGGAACCCAGAACCAAATGAAAAGGAAAAACAGCGCCCTCTGCTGTTTGTACTATCTCACTTGGCTCTGGGACAATGACGACGTAGCACCCGTGCGCAAGGAAACCAGGGTTTTGGTCTGCCTTCAGCGTTTCACTTCAGGTGGTGCGACTATGTTTTCATTCCCACTAACAATATTTCTACACGGAACACTAACACCACTTCTTCCAGAGAACATGGATCGTTTTGGTTATAAGCCCACTTGTTTCTATGATGAAAGAGCAAGTTAAAATGTGAATATCTTTTCGTGGTTTTGTCTGCTCCGCGGACGCTATTGTTAAATTAGTTTTGGTTGGTTTCGAGTGGGGAAGGATCGGCGGACACGTAAATCCCGCCCACTACATTTGATTGGGTAAAGCGCGGCCTGCTTCCTGATCTGAAGGCACGCCCACTTGTAGCCCAGTGTGTACACGTTATGACGAACCTTCACGACAGATTCCAACGCAGAGCAGAATCTGTTCTTGAGAGATTAGTGTCGAAGTGTCCTTGAGCAAGACGCTGAAACCCTAATTGCTCCCGATGAGCAGGTTGGTGCCTTGCATGGTTTCCTCCGCCATCGGTGTATGAATGTGTGTGTGAATGGGTGAATGTAATGCACAATCTATGTAAAGCGCTTTGGATAAAAGCGCTATACAAATGCACCATTTAATAGAGCCCTGTTTACACATTTCTTTATTCAAATTCAATTGTACATACATTGTCTTGATGTTTGTTTGTTTTTTGCTCCACTTTTGCTTTGGCAATGAAAACATATGTTTTCTAATGCCAATAAAACCCCTATTAATTGAAACATGGAATTGAGTGAAGTGTTGGGTTGTGAGGTGGAGTCTGAAGAGATGAGTGTTAGCATGGCGTATGCGTGGTGCTAGCGTGGCGACCCAGACTCTTCTCTCAACTGGCTCCCAAACTGTGGAACAAACTCCCCATTGCAGTCAGAACTGCAGGCTCACTCCCAATTTTCCACCGTAATCTAAAGACTCACCTCTTTAGACTCCACCTCAGCCCGTAGCACTTGCCCTAGCCTTGACGACCATGCAGTCTTATGTAATGCAGATAGTATGGTATTTAGACAGATGCTAGGCTCATATGTTGACCTGGCATCCTATAGTTCCAATGCACATATTATTTATTCTTTGATATTATACTGTTAGACTGATGCTAGGTTCTTGGTTTACCTAGGATCCTAGATTACCATCTCTCTGCATTTGATGTATGCATTTACCTTGCTTACTGTAAGTCACTCTGGATAAAAAAGCATGTTCTAAATGCCTAAATTGTAAAAAATATCTTGTCGGATTCTGCTGAGGCGCAGCCTGCCATGGACGAGAATTTTTTTCCTCACAGAACCAGGAGATAACGTGATCCAAAGATGTACTTCTCCATTCACTTCCTGGTTAATTTATTTGGGAAATAACCTGTATCTCTGTGTTTTACTATGTATTTTTGCGGATAACAAGCGAACGGGAGGTCGTGATGACATTTCTATTTTTGGGCGAAAGCACAGTGAAATCCCCTGTGATTAGCAACCATCAGGGGATTGATCATTCTGGAGATAAATATTATGTGACTACTTGAAAAGGTAAGAAAATCGAAAAATCTCTGGCAGTCTGGGCCTTATTTAGTGGTATACGGTATATACTCTGGCAGGGAAAGAGTTAATTGGTTGTCTTACTTTGAGGGTGATGTTTTTGAGCAGCGTGTCCTCCAGCACCGCCTGCAGCTTCCTGTTGATCTCCAGGGACAGATCCAGGGTCAGCCCGCTGTCGGCCGGGTGGGACGTGTACAGAGAGGCCATGATGCCCCCCCGACGGCTCAGGTGGGCTTTGTTAAAGTCGGAGGCCTCCGACGACAGAGCGCCCGACTCCTCTCTCAGCACGTAGCTCTGGATTATTCTATGGACAAAGACAGGAATACAAACATTATTAGAATTAGAATTATTTTTGACCGGTGGTTCTCAAAACATTTTTCATTTCAAACCCACCCCCAAATTGATATGCATTTAGCTGCGGACCCCCCCCCCCCCCCATCTAAAAATATTTTGTGCCAGAGAATCCCAGAAGAGCAGATTTGTGTTAACCCAGTGAGACCGGGAACGCATCTGTGTCATTTTAAGATTTCTTTGAGCTATTAAAAAATAGCAGATATGCAAGCTCATAGCGCCGCACCGAGTGCCGCGCTATGAGCTTGTAGATCTGCTATTTTTGAAAAATAAAGAAAATGTGTGCAAATCTTTGAATAATTATATATTTTTGAGCAAATATTTGTCAAATATTTTGTTCCAGGGACACCCCAGAAGCAAAGATTTGAGTTACAAATTAAAAAATATATATATATTCAAAGATTTAAACACATCCTCACGATTAAAAAAATAAAAACAGATCTACAAGCTTGTAGCGCGGCACTCGGTGCCGTGCTACGAGCTTGTATATCTGCTATTTTTGAATAGCCAAAAGAAATGACACAGACGCGTTCCCGGTCTTAATGGGTCAAAACATTAAAACAAGACATCGCACCTTTTGATTCCATGGAGGTATAGTTTGATGCGTGCTCTCCGCTCTCACTGAACTGACAGCATGCACTGTAGTAATCTGATCCCAGGTCAATGTAATCATCGCAGCACTTCATGCTTTTCTCTACAGATCACCGCTGAGCACGGGTCTTCGTGGATCCACATGGGTATTATACATAAGCATATACGTAATGAAACAGACCCGAGATATCCAAGATAATAGAACTGGAACCGACCCGGGTCTGCGTGATTCCGGTAAAACGCGGATCCTGGTCCTGTCTGCTATTTTTGGAATTCATCGAAATGTTTTCCCACATACACAGAATCTCTTCGCCCAAAAATAGTCGATCTATATTAACTCATTCAGTGCTGTGGCACAAAATTCATTGTAAAAAAAAAGTGCTTAGGAGCCGAGATACAGCCTTTTTCAGTAAGAAGTTAAACAAAGAGTGAATGGAGCAGAATTTCCAAAAAAAAAAAAAACGTCTTAGACGTCCAGTGGCACTGAATGAGTTAAAGCTTGTCACATTGCGGTGCGTTATGAGCTTGTAGATCGGCTATTTTTGCCGAATGCCCCGCCCAGAATAGGAATGCTGGGGTTCAAGTGGTTAACTCATTCACTGCCTGATTTCTGGCCGCGTTTGCCCACTGCCAGAGATTTTTCATTGAAAAGAAAAAGTACTCAGGAGCCGAGATACAGAATTTTTAAGTTTTAAGTTAACAAGGAAGTGGATGGGAGTCTAGATCTTCGAAAAATCATATCTCCTTGGTCTTTGGGTCAAATTAAAAAAAAGAAAAGATGTTTTTTTATTACCGTAAAAGTCGTTTTAGTTTTTCTAGGCAGACAGGGCTTATGGGACAAAAGTCGTTTTAGTCGTTCTAGGCAGTGATTAATGTAAAAAAAAAAGGCATCATATAGATAGTTATTAAATTAAAGTTATCATTGATTGGCTCCATGTGGACGTGCATGCGTGCGCACACGCACACACACACACACACACACACACACACAGCTACTATGTTGTATGTGTGAAAAAAGAAAACATGTCATGTTGCTTCAGTAGTAGTATCCCCAGGAAGGTGTTGAGTTAATTGACTTCTGATTGATGCACTGAAGTCATTAGTGTGAGTTATGCTGCTGCTGCATAGTATGGACAGTACAGTATGCCACCATGCAGAGAGAGGTTAAAGCCATATCTACTATAATGAAGGTCAATGCATTACAGTGCACTGAGGGGGAGAGAGAGAGAGAGAGAGAGAGAGAGAGAGAGACAGACAGAGACACAGAGAGAGAAAGACAGCGACAGAGACAGAGAGAAAGAGGCAGAAAGAGAGAGAAAGACAGCGACAGAGACAGACAGACAGACCGACAAGGACAGAGAGAGACAGAAAGAACCAAACAAAGAAAGAGGATCGGCGAGCATAATTGATGGTTCTTTCTTCTTGGAAAATAAAAGCATTGTGACAGATACTAGCATCAATGTGTTTGCTAGAGAGAGAGAGGTTCCCAACCTTTTCAGGCCGCGACCCCCCAAAATAATCATATTTGAACTGGGGACCCACCCCACACCCTGATAAGCACTTGGAATTGTTAGGCATTACATTTAATTTGACTCGGTGCGAGGCATTGTGAGCTTGTGGATCGGCTATTTTCATAATGTTTGCCTATTTCTTATGTAATATTTGACAATTTGGCCAATTTGGTATTAAAAAGGTCTTAAAAGTCATTAAATTGTAACTTTAGAAATGTGCAGATACCCTGTATACACTTGTACTGTATGTTGGTTTAATTACTGTAGAGTGAGAAACAACGTTGCACATTAAGCAAATCATCTGGGGACCCCCCTAAATTATTCCTAACTTTTTTTGCAAACTGTTAACAAAGTATTCAATCAATCAAAATATAATAACTGCACAAGCTTCCGATTCCAACTTTTAACAACTACTACCCTATACTTAGCAGATGTACAAGCTTGTGCATCTGCTATTTTTGAGAATTTTTGAAAAAATATCAAAAATGTTTCGAAAATGTTGAAAATATGTATTGTTATTATTTTTCTAATGTGTATTTATTTATTGCTTTTGACAAGTACATGGGAATACAGTAGCCATAGGATGTCAAAAGTAAAAAATGTTGTGCCCTTACATCTTCTACCCCCGACCCCAATCCCACATACAACATGCAACATTCAGACATGTAACATACAATTACATAAAAAAACTAAAAAACTAAAAAAAAACATAATAATCAATTCATAAGTATTATGATGATTTTTTTTACACAAATTTTCTCTTATGGCGGTCCCTGGCACAAAACATTTTCAGATGGCGGGGGGTCCGCGGCCAAATATATATCAATTTGGGGGTCCTTGGCCCGAAAAAGTTTGAGAACTACTGGCCAACAGTCCAAAGAGAAATGAACTCATCACCAGGTTTTAGTCTCAGCTCTACTTTCCACAGATATCCTAGCAGCTATTAAAAGGTGGGATTCAGCAGGGAGCGTCTTCATTTAGATTTAAAAAATACCCAAAAGAAAACCTTCTGGCGCTCTGGTGCTGCGCTCCTCTTAATTTACATTAATTATAGCTTCTTTCTTTCTGTCGGAGGAATGCACTCAGTCCAAGTAGATGTTTCTCTATTTTTAAAACCATTGTGCTCCTACAGTACGTGATTAGATTGGAAAAAGAGAAAGATGGAACGAGAGGAGATGACACCTTCAAATCCCTGAATATGTTTCCTTACTGAAGGACACTTATAAAAAAATATTTATATATATTCTTTTAAATTTAAACATTTGTAAGGCGGTTACATTAAGCAGTCAAACCTCAACGACCAGAGGAAAGCCACTTATGGAGGCTTCAACTTAAAATCGTCTTTAACAACGTAGGCCTTATATATTTTGTTTTAAACGAATGACGAAAATGGCTGATCTACAAGCCACATTTTTACGGCATGGCTCTGCAAGAGGCCATATGAGAGGATCTGTGTGTCCGAAGCGAATGTCACAAACCGCTCGACCGATCAAGCGCAAACTTTGTATGCACGCTGCCAGTAGACTACAGACATAGCTCTACTGATTATTTTCCACACATATCTTTTATACCTTTATTTTACAAAGAAAGTTAATGGGGCCATGATCAGACTTAATCACATTTTGAGTCATATACAAGGATTCATGTGGTTTCACCCAGTGTTAATTTTGTCTACTAAAAACTATGACAAAATGTTTGTTTTTCACTAAAGGAAACTAAATAAAAACTAAGCTATGATGACTAAAACTGCAGTATGACTAAATATATTGCCAATGTCGTCAACACATAAAAACTCGATACAATTTTAGGGAGGGATTAGTGGAGAAGAGATCCAGTAGAACTAAGACAAGTCATTTTATGCTTGGTTGTGCCCCGAAAATTGCCATTCTACTTGTAGATCGTCTATTTTCAGCACACAGCTACGTATAAATCAGGCATTATGACACCATCACGGCTGGCCATTTTGTCAACTAAATCAACTGTAAAATGTAGATACAGATTCAAACTCATGATATTTAGTCAACTAAAACTAGACTGGAACTAAAACATTTCAGATGACACAAATATGACTAAGACTAAATGGAAATGTATTCAAGAGACTAAGTCTAAAACTATGCAAAATATGCAGTCAAAATTAACAATAGTTAAACCTCTGTTGACCATTAAGTCAGGTTGCCCTGTGCTTGTTTAAACGTTTTGAATCTGACGAAGATAGCATAAATGCTGAAACGCTGGTCTGTCTGCGCATTAAAACGTTTCCTCAAAAAAAAAACGAGACCATGATAAGGCAAAGAAAACGTTCCGAATGCCAAGGAATTAAAACAAGGGTTACCTGAGCTTGAAGCCCACAAGTATTAATGATGTCGAACCTTCTTAACCCATTTAGACCGGGAAAGCATCTGACTTATGTCATTTTTAGATTTCTTTTGGCTATTCAAAAATAGCAGTTCTACAAGCTCATAGCGCGGCACCGAGTGCCGCGCTATGAGCTTGTAGATCTGCTTTTTTTTTTTTAATCTTGAAAATGTGTGCAAATCTTTGAATATATATATTTTCAAGCAAACATTTGTAACTCACATATTTGCTTCTGGGGATCCCTGGAACAAAATATTTTACAAATGTAAAAAAATATATATATTCAAAGATTTGCACACATTTTCACCATTTAAAAAAAAAGATCTATGCTCATCTAGCTCAAAGAAATCTTAAAATGACACACAGATGCGTTCCCGGTCTAAATGGGTTAACCGCATTGCATCTCCAAGCTTACTGTACTGTGTAGTGACCATGCAGAAAACCGTGCTGCAGTGCCTTTGCCTTACAGCAGAAGGTCAGAGCACGAAGTGATATCTGCTGCTGCACGAAACTTCAGCTCAACGTGCAGTCAATAGCAGCAGATCATCACGAAATATAATCTATGCACACCGACCTTATAGAAGGGTCATTATGACTTCACAGATAACAAGCTGATACCCCTTATAAGAGTTCGTTACCATACCGATACCACATACCAGTAAACGCCCCGCTACTGTACTGTATGTGCTCTGTATCGACTGATACACAAATTCCGGAATCGGAATTGGGAAGGACAACAATGGTGTTGCGTCATCTTTAACCCATTAAGACCGGGAACGCATCCGTGTAGTTTTTTTTCTTTGGCTATTCAAAAATAGCAGATCTACAAGCTCATAGCACGCTACGAGCTTGTAGATCTGCTATTTAAGAAAAATCGTGAACATTTGTGCAGATCTTAGAATATATATATATATATTTAAAGCGATTTTTTTTTATTTTGCTTCTGGGGGGTCCCTGGAATAACATATTTTGAGAAGGGGGTCCGTGGCCAAATACATATAATTTTGGGGGTCCTTGACATGAAAAGGTTTGAGAACCACTGATATAGAAACATACGTTTTAAAAAAAACTGTTAGGATTTAGAAGACATTGCCACTGATGTGTTGCATTTTTGTATCGAACTGGCTTATGTAAATATTTTTTTGTTACAGTAAGTCTTTCATAAACCGGGTGTTTGAAAAGGTACTTGCTTTTCTTGTTCTGTTTTTTTTCACCTCTCCTATGTAAGTTTTACAGGTAAAAATAAGTTAACTAATCATTGTGCAAGTCTCCTGTTCAGACAACAGTTAAGCAGACCAAATACAGAGCCACATGGTGTTATTGAGGGTTTAACTGGTTAAATGTCTGAACATACACATTAACTCATTCACTGCCACAATTATTGCTGGCCGCGTTTGCCCACTGCCAGAGATTTTTCATTTAAAAAAAAAAGTACTCAGGAGCCGAGATACAGAATTTTTAAGTTTTAAGTTAACAAGGAAGTGGATGGGAGTGCAGATCTTTAAACAATCATATCTCCTTGGTCTTTGGGTCAAATTTGAAAAAAAAACTAAAAAAAAAAACTAAAAAAAAAAATTAATTTTTTTCAAAAAAAAAAAATTACGTTTTTTACGTCAGTGGCAGGATTGGTAAACGGGACAAATTACGTTTTTTACGTCAGTGGCAGTGAATGAGTTAACATGAATCATATCATCATGAAACATATTAACCCATTAAAACCGGGAACGCATCCGTGTCATTTTAGATTTTAGCTATATAAATATAGCACATTGGTTGGCTATTCAAAAATAGCAGGTATGCAAGCTCAGTTTATATTATTTTTGAAAAATCTTGAAAACGTGTGAACGTCTTTGAATATACAAAGCAAACATGTTTGAACTCAAATCTTTACTTCTGGTGGTCCCTGGAACAAAATGTTTTGAGATGGGGGTCGGCAGCCAAAATACATTTTGGAGGTCCTTGACATGAAAAAGTTTGAGAACCACTGATAGCAACAGTTCTTCAGAAAACTGTTAGGATTTAGAAGCCAAATCTTAATGGGTTAATAGAAAAGAAAGTGTGTAAAATAAATTAAAAAACATTAATTTACACAACAAAACGGATGATTGTGCTGTCAAACTAGTTTATGAAACTATCTATGAATTGTGGTGGGGGTCCCTGCTTCATCTCTCTCTCAGCTAAGGGGTCCTTGGCCTGAAAAACGTTGAAGACACCTGACCTAGACTCTTCGCCTTCCTGGCTCCCAAACTGTGGAATGACCTTGGTTTCGGGCCGATGCTCGGTTAGAATTTTACCTGGTATCCTAGCTACATAGTATTGCAGCACTTCTTTTCTTTTCTTTTTGCTCTCTATTACGTGACCATTTCCCTCGTCATTTGGTGACCAGGGTTCATGCCATTTACTCTGATCTTACACAATGCAAGTCACTCTGGATGAGAGCGTCTGCTATTGCTAAATGCCTAAATCGTGTTGCAATTATCAACCATAAAGTAATCGAGATGTCTCTCTAATGGATGAGGACTGTAGCAACGGGATTGCCTGGTGGCTCAGGCAGTTAATGCGCCCGGCCATATGGTCCCGAGTTCAAATCCAACTCCCGTCTTCTCTACTCTAATTAAAGGCACCAAATGCCAAAAGGTTTTAACAAACTGTGTCTTCTAGGATAGAGTACTGGTACATTATGTCTGTGGACAACACAGAAACAACATTTTGTAGACAATTTTCACTTTGATCATTAATACTTAACCCATTAACGCCTGAGGCTGATTCTACAAATGTCTTCTAAATCTAAACGGTTTTCTGAAAAACCTATGTTTCTATGTCAGTGGTTCTCAAACCTTTTCATGTCAAGGACCCCCAAAATTATATGTATTTGGCCGCAGATATCTCAAAATATTTTGTTCCAGGGACGCCCAGAAGCAAAGATCTGAGTTCGCTTTAAAAATATGTATATTCAAAGATATGAAAAAAAATATATAGCAGATCTACAAGCTCATAGTGCGGCACTCGTTTTCTCCCAACAAACTAACACATCTACAAGTTATGAACATTCATATCAGCACTAGCTGTGTCAGGTCATTGTTTATGTCAGGAAATATATATATACTGTAAATATATATAAATATATCTATAAATATATATCAAAGTGAAAAGAAAAGCTTCAAATTGGTTCAAGTCAGGTGCAAGGACAGGGATCATGCCATGCATTGATATGATAATAATAACAATAATACTAATAATATTAAAGGAGTAGTTCACCCAAAATAAATCTTATTTTCTATCAATTACACACCCCATGATGTTTTAGATGTTTTAGTTTGTGTCGCATTCCTAAGCCAATAATTTGATGACAGGCGGAAAGATGCTAATGTATCCGGTAGGAGACTCAAAAGAGTCTCTTTGAGTCTCCTACCGGAAATACACCCGTTCATCAAATTATTGGCTCAGGAATGCGTCAAAAACTAAAAAATCTTGATAGAAAATAAGTATTTTTTGGACTGAACTACTCCTTTAATGATAATAATAAGAATAACAAGCAACATCATGCTTGTCATTATCTGGAGTTTTACTGTACGAGGAATTCAACCCACAGCTCACATACAAGACCAAGAGCTTTAGTGCAAAACAAACCAAAAAAAAAAGATTTTACTTTAACAAACTAAGACATGACTAACTATATCTATGTCACAAAGCTATAGCACTCCAAGAAGAATAAGAAGCCACATACAGATTACATCCACACTTAGCAAAACCCTTAGCAGTCATTTAACCACTTAAGCCTGATATACTATATAGTTGTACATGGCGGTGTCGTGCGGAGAAAATAGCCGATCTGGTCATAGAGTCAGACTATAACAAATATGGACGAAGGGAACGATGACATCACCCATTGGTTTCTACAGAAACATTTTGAAGACACTTTTTTTCGGTGAATTCAAATCCACCATCTTGGAACTTCCGGTCCCCGAAAAGCAACCTGAAACGGATGCCATTGGCTGCAACGGCAGCGAGGGCGGGGTCTTCACTCAGTAGAGCCAGTAGAAGCCCTCAAAGCATACCCTCCTTATCATAAATATTCACGTGATCGCAAAACAAACAGCCCGTTCTCTTCCTTGTAATTCGATCTGGAAGAATGCCTTTTCCTCTGTTTCTGTTGCGTTTTGGTGAAAACAGCCTACATTCAACTGCCCACAACTATGGAACTGATGCTTGCTGTGGCTCGCTACCCCCCCCCCCCCCTCCCGATTCTACGAGACTCGGATACGCCTTTTAAAGCGATCGGGGGATCGATCATACTGGAGATACATTTCTGTCAGTCAAAGAGTTAACATACGAGGTTCTCAAGAAAGATGCAGGAGCGCAAAGCACCAACGAGCTGGCCAGATGTATGGAGAATCCGGGATGACTGGAAGCGACGATGGAGGGATCGTCTGAGGACGACCTAGAGTGTGTTTTTGCCGAAACCCCTGGTAGCTCCTATTTCATTAAAGCATCTGTCTATGGTTTGTTAGAACTACGATTCCCAGAATTCAGTTAGATGCAAAACCACGGCGGTACCGCTCCAAAATGAATGCTGCAGGCAAAGTTATCAGAAAGTTTCGGAATGCATTAACTTTAAAATACATGAATAGATTTCTGGTACCTTTCTGATGCCTGTGTCATTTTGTGTGTGTGTCGGGGGCAGACACACGCACAAAAAATGTAAAGTTTAGAGAAGTTAACAACAATTTGACGATTTGACATGTATGTGTAAGGGTTATTTTTAAAAACAAGTATAAGTATTATATCAAATATAACTTTTGCTCAATTGAAAATGTTACATGGTATGACGTTGAGCATTAAGAAGTACGGTAGGCTATTTTTTTTAAAAGATTGCCTACAATGACGTAAAATACGGACACCAGGGTTAAAGTGGTTAAAAATGACTGATGAGGATTTTCATGTGCACAAAGCAAAAGGCCAACATGAAGGGGACTTACCTCTAAATAACCTGGCAGGGGGTCCGTATTTGGAACCCGGTTCCATTGCAATCGTGTTTAGTAAAAAAAAATAAAGTGACAGAAATTAAAAGGCGTGGCTTGATGTGCTAGGTGGTGACAGGCATGCAGACACCTAGCATACGCCTAGAATACGCCAAAGAATGAGTCATGGTTGGATTTACTTCTGTGTGTGTGTGTGTGTGTGTGTGTGTGTGTGTGTGTGTGTGTGTGTGTGTGTGTGTGTGTGTGTGTGTGTGTGTGTGTGTGTGTGTGTGTGTGTGTGTGTGTTTGTGTGTGTGTGTGTGTGTGTGTGTAGGGCTGTCACGATTATGACATTTTACATGACGATTAATTGTCACGCAAATAATTGTGATACAGTAAACAATGTAATTGTGTTTTTGTCCTTGAACACTGGAACATTATGAATACAAATTACATTTCTGTATCGATTTTAGGCTTTGTAATAACAAAGAAATGCAGAGGTCAGATATGACAATTAAATAACTTATACAAATACATTACTGAGATATTTAATAATTGCATACTTTCAAAAAAGGTTAAAAATAGCAGAAATAGCTTCTGCTTTTTTATTAAAAAATATATGAAATTGTTTCAACATGGAAACAATTATGACGATTATGCAAAATAATTGTGATTATCTCAAATAATTGGGATTAGACGATTAGGTAATAATTGTGACAGGCCTGTGTGTGTGTTTGTGTGTTTCCAAATGTAGGGCATTACTGTGTTACACCACGTTGCAGCATAAATCATGACGGTTTCAACATGATTAGCAGTAAAATGTCAATCGTCTTGTTGAGTGACTTCCGTGTCAAAACCGTTACACGCCATATTAGGGGGTAAAATGACATGAGAAATGCCATAGCATACATGACGACGCAGAGCGACTTTTGAATGTCATGATTTGATTCTCGCTCATTTTGACCAATCAATGTTTTCAATCCCGATTGATCGATTTCCATGACACCACTACTCTCAAGGGACCCAGATAGCCAATCACAGTTGTCCAGTCGGATGGCTATGCAGCCCTGACGTAGGACATACATACCAGACAGAATGGAGGTTGGGTCCGTACTGGCTTGAAGGTGACTCACATAAAGTAGGTCTCTGGGGTTAAAGGGCAAGACCACTTTGGTAGAGGTTTGGGTTGTGTAGTTACCTTGCCATTATGTAACTCCAAAGGTGGACAAGAAATCAAAAATAATTGCGCCATTGATTAGAAATTGATGATTCAAAATATGCTCCTCATTCACTTACAGTACATACTGTACATTGTACGGTAAAACAGCTCTCAAAGTCACTCTTTTAGCACATAAACGAACACAAACCAAGTTGATTCAAATAAAAAATTTAACTTTCTATTGGTTCTGCTATTTTTATTAAGAAGAAAACCCGGACTGGGATCTTCAAATAGTAAAATCAGCAGGAAGTTGACATTTTCATAAAAAACAAGAAACAAAAAATAATAAAGCCATCTATCTATCTATCTATCTATCTATCTAATTTACATGGTTTAGCATTCCTGCAGTAGGTCTGCTGAGCTTTGCATGTCGTCTGCTGCAGTCCCTCATGCATCATCCTTCCTTGTTCGTTTTCTTTCCTGCAGAAGGCTGTCAATTTCCATGCTATATATATTTCTGCATTATTCGGACCGTTTCAAACTGCTGTATTTGCATAATATAGGAATAGCTGCTGTTAACAACAAAACACAATGTCCTTGAAATGTTCAAACGCAGTGCGGCCTGGTTCAGTCAAATAAAAGGTTCTCAAACTTTTTGTTTTGTTTTGTTCCAAGGACCCCCAGTTATGTCTGCATTAGCCCACTGACCCCCGTCACTCTGAGAGTGTACAAATGGAACCAAATGGACCCGTTCCATTTGTACACTCTCAGAGTTACAGACCCATAAGGGTCCATTTGGTTCCATTTGTACACTCTCAGAGCTACAGACCCATAAGGGTCCATTTGGTTCCATTTGTACACTCTCAGAGTAACAGACCCATAAGGGTCCATTTGGTTCCATTTGTACACTCTCAGAGTAACAGACCCATAAGGGTCCATTTGGTTCCATTTGTACACTCTCAGAGTTACAGACCCATAAGGGTCCATTTGGTTCCATTTGTACACTCTCAGAGTTACAGAACCGTAAGGGTCCATTTGGTTCCATTTGTACACTCTCAGAATTACAGAACTGTAAAGGTCCATTTGGTTCCATTTGTACACTCTCAGAATTACAGAACTGTAAGGGTCCATTTGGTTCCTAAATACCACCTTTGAGAACCACTGAAATAAACAACCCGATTAAAACGTGTCCCCAAAATCCATAATACTTGCGTTCACACAGGCAGCAACAAAGGTTACAAAACTGAGGCAGCGTATCTGTCGCAGAGTCGATCAACGCGCTAGTTGACGTCATGGAGCGTGCGTCCGACGAGCAAGAATAATATAAAGCCTGGGGTTAAAAAGACCAGGGAACTGGCTGACGGAACTAATTACCCCCCCCCCCCCCCCCCTTACAAGCAGACATTGTTTGGAGGGAGAAAGGAGAGTGGAAATGGTTGAACAACACTTTGCTGTTTTGTATCTTTTATAGCAGCAGCTGTGTTGAAGCTGAAGCTACACACGACTATGTTGTAGCATTTTGTAGCGAGCATCAAAAACGGCAAGTGTGGCCTGGGCTGTGGCGTGGCGGTCCAGGCACCCTAAGGCTGCAATGCCAGCCTTGACAGCGTGTCGCGGGTTCGAGTCCTGTTCCCGAAGACTTTTGCTGCAAGTCACACTCCTCATCTCTCTCCACATTTCCTGTCAGTCTACTGTCCTATCATGAAAAGGCATAAAAGCCCGAAAACAGATTGTTAAAAAGAAAAATCGACAAGTGTCATTCTTCATGCCATCATGTGGCTGGCTTCCATTGAAAATGAATGGTAGCCTGTAGCTTTGTGGCGGCTATAGGGCGAACTAAACATTATAACGGCTCTCCTGGCGGAGAGGTTTTCCACTCACTTGGTCTTCTTGCGGATCTCCTCCACCAGCTGCTTGATGTGGTCCTCCATGAACTCCATCTTCTCCTGCTTGCGCGCCAGAGCCTTCTGCAGCCGCACCACCCGCTCCACCAGCACCGCCTTGTCCACCTCGGGGAAGCTGTCCACCACCGCCGCCGAGGGGCCCGACGACGTCGTCGACTGGCCCTCGGGGGACCGCTCGTCCGCCGCCCCCCTGTCCCCTCCACCGTGACGCGTGTTTAGAGAGCCTGGGGGGGGGGGGGCGGGGGGGGCACACACACAGAGGAGGTGAGTTTAGAAAGACAACGGGTCTCAGTCACAAAGCTCTTAACCACTTAACCCATTAAAACCAGGAAAGCATCTCTGTCATTTTAGATTGTGGTTATATATGAGCAGTGGTGTAAAGCAACTAAGTACTAACAACTAACTAAGGTATTTTTACTTTACTGGAGTATTTCGATGTATTTATTTATTTTTACTTCTACTCCATTACATCTCAGAGGGAAATATTGTACTTTCATTACAATTATTTAGTTGCTAGTTACTTTGTAAAACATATATTAACCCCTTCAGTCCTATATACTTTGGCTATTTGAAAATATCATATCTACAGGCTTGTACTTGTAGATCTGCTATTTTCAAAAGATTAGTATACATTTTATACAACTCTTTTACTGCCATGGACGAGTTTTCGAGTTAATTGGTACTTGGTCCAGAGTGCCATTGACACGTTAGACATGTTTAAAAAAAAAAAAAAAAACAGGAGATAACGCGATCCAAAGATTTGCTGCTCCATTCACTTCCCTGTTAAAATATTAGGGAAATATTCTGAAGCTCCTGTGTTTTACTATGTATTTTTGGCAAAATGTTCAACTTGCCACAACTATGGAACGGATTACCGCGATCGGATAATTTTTTCCCCCATATTCTACGAGACCCCTGTGCGTGTAATGAGGGGATCACCGTGCGGACCGTTCACAGAAAATATTCCGTGATTTTTCAAAGAACATTAGTTTTCGCTGGCACTGGGGTGACAATATTACAATTTTACTCTGGCAGTTACAGGCTGATTTAGCCGTTTGTTTTCCACTTCAGGTCAAAAACTACAGCAGGCTAAAAACATGTTAGGCTGCATCACACTGACCTTATAGTACACAGTGATGTAAGCAACACAGCTGCAGCTAATCAAATTAATAACGGGGCGTGTTAGATTGTAGGTGTGTCAATACTGTCTATCCAGAGCCTTGTATTAGAGAGTTGCATCACCTCGGGGGCAGAAAACAGCGCCGGTCACGTGGTTCATGTAAACTCGAAATAGTGACAAATGCTCAGAGACTCCAGTGCATTACGTAAATTTCCGGTTAAGGACTTTGTCACTATTCACCAATAGAAGGTTCTGTAGAAGACTGAATGGAGGTGACGCAACTCTCCTTATATGGAGAGTTGCTCTGTCTTATCAGGCTTGCACATTGGCCACGCCCTTGGCTCTGGACACACCTATGAAAATCTAACACACTCATTATTCATTTGTTTGGTGCAGCTGGTGTTGCTTACTAGTCTGCCATGTTTTAGCCTTATGTAGTTTTTAAACCAGAAGTTGAAAACAAACTACAAAATCAGGCTAGGGTGTTGTGTGACCCTTTATTTAACCACTTAAACACCAGGATCCTTATTCGGGAAAGCTTTTGCGGAAAACAGCAGATCTACAAGCTTACAACACGTCGCGTTGCAACATGTTGAAAAATTTTCACACAATGCAGAAATAGCTGATCTGGAAGCTGTGAGCTTGTAGACTGGCTATTTTCAAATAGCCAAAGTATAAAATAAGGCTTTAGTCATTAAAAAGAGTCACATATAATGTGACCCTGCCATAAAAATAAATACGTATTATGTTTTCAATTTCAACCATTTAGAGAAACCAATTTATGAGTTACCTGAGCAACAAACAACATTTTATACTGCGTGAGTGTGTGTGTGTGTGTGTGTGTGTGTGTGCGTGCGCGTGTGTGTGTGTGGGGGGGGGGGGGGGGTTAGGCATTTTGATTAAACCAATTTTTATTCATTTTTAGATCAATTTAAAGGTTGTTTTCATAAGATACAACATGTATCCCGTTAAGCCCGAACCCAACTGAAAGAGTCGACTAAAGTAAACGAGGGAAAACGGTGATAAGGAACAATTTCCCTTCGACTGCGGCAAACGGAATCAAAGTCAATCAGAAACAACGTAAACACAACGTTCCAAACAGCTTGCGTCCTGTTTAGACCAAGGCGGTAATCAGCCGATGATGATTAACAATTTTGCCGTGCGGAAATTACCCCCCCCATCCCACTGTGTCTTTAGAAGTGCTTGTTAAAGGGCAAGACCACTTTGGTAGAGGTTTGGGTTGTGTAGTTACCCATGATGTAACTCCAAAGGTGGACAAAACAATCTAAAATAATTGCTTCATTGATTAGAAATTGATAATTCTATCTATCTATACTATTTGAAGATCCAGATCCGCGGATCCAGTCCGAGTTTTCTTCTTAATAAAAATAGCAATATCAAGAGGAAGATTACATTTTTATTAAAAACAAAAATAGTATTGGGTTCTTTGATGTTCTATGTTGTCGGAATCAACTTTTGCGTTTGTTTATGTGCTAAAAGAGTGACTTTGAGAGCTGTTTTACCATACAATGTAAGTCAATGAGGAGCATATTTTGAAATATCAATTTCTACTCAATGGAGCAATTATTTTTGATTTCTTGTCCACCTTGGGAGTTACATCATGGCAAAGTAATTACACAACCCAAACCTCTACTAAAGTGGTCTTACCCTTTAACCCATTTAGACCTGGAGAGCCTAAACATCGTCATACCTTTAAATCTGGGAAAGCATCTGTGTCATTTTAGTTGTTACTAGATATCACTGCCGTCGGGCAGAAACCTCTTATCTCCATATTCTAACTTTTTGTGTTTGTTTCATAAATTAACGCCCTACTTGATCATAATACAGTGTCACACTGAAGCATCAAAAGTTGCAGATCCACAAGCTCGAAAGTTTGTAGAGCTTGTAGATCTGCTATTTTTTTTATTTGAATCCTGAAAAGTAACAGTTTTGGACATATGAGGTTTCCACCCGACAGACAATACATAGCAACGTGATGTATTTATTTTATGAAAACATTTTGAGTTTTTCAGAAAACATAGGTTAGGATTTAGAAGGTGTTTTTAGAATCTGCCTCACGTCTAAATGGGTTAAATTTGGATTCAGAATGAGGCAGGGACTGTACAGTAAACCTTTAATATTATAATAAAATAATACAATTCCCAATGGCGGGTCCGGGGACCACCAGGGGTCCAACCCTTTACGGGCCTGCAACTCTGAGAGTGTACAAATGGAACCACATGGACCCTTACAGGTCTGTAACTCAGAGAGCGTACAAAAGGAGCCAAATGGACCCCAAATTACATTTGTACACTCTCAGAGTTAATAAAAAGACAAATTAACAGTGTAGATGTTCAAGAGATGATAAAAAAAATTATGAAAAGGGGGTCTTGGGTCTAATATCCTTATCCTTATCCAATACAATACTGGGGGTCCTTCACATAAAAAACACGTTTTTGCCTATCCAGATTGGAACCACACTGGATTTATCAAGTCTGAACACGATACAAATCATATGGTAATGGATTTTTTTGTGAATGAGATTGGATCCTAGGCTGTTTGAAATAAGATTGAAATCGGATTACTACTCTAAAGTCGTCTCTCAGTCCTGGACACTTTATACTTTGTTGTATGACAATGTTGCTCGCCCGCAAATAGCTGATCTACAAGCTCACAACGCGCCATAACGCGACAGCGTTGTGAGCTTGTACATTCGGCTATTCTCCGGTGTCCTAAAGATCAGATTTGAGAAACAAATGGGCTCTGCCTGTCGGAACGACGTCTTACAATCAGTGCTAATTTTGACATCAAATTTTGATTTAGTTTAGTCATAGTCTTTTCTTTTGAATAAAATGTCATTTAGTTTTAGTCATATTTTAGTCATCTTAAAAGTTGTAGTTTTAGTCTAGTTTTAGTCGACTAAATATCATAAGATTTTAGACGAATAAATCTACAGTTGATTTTGTTGACAAAAATGTATTTTGGCGGTGCCTTGGTGGCGTGGTAATGACTTTGAATGAATGAATGAATTTACACTTGGTTGCATGCTGAAAATAGCTGATCTACAAGCTCACAACGCGTCGCAGCGCGGCGCGTTGTGAGCTTGTAGAGCGGCTATTTTCAGAGCGCAACACCCGAGCGCAACCTAACATAACATTTAGTTCAACTGGATCTCTTCTCCAATAGTTCCTCCCTAACATTTTAGTCTAGTTTTTATTTGTTGATTTTTTTTTCCGTTTTTTTTTTCGTCAGTGAAAAAAGGTGGTCGACCAACATTTTTGGTCAATTAACACTGCTTACAGTCATAGCGGTTGTGGTGAGGTGGAGGTAGTGTGGAGTTACCCGAGGAGCTGGATCTGCTGCCCATGCTGCTGACCTCGCGGTCGCAGCCTCCGTTCTCCGTCTGCTCCAGTTTCTTACGAGCTGAGGAGGGAAAACACAAGTTACGATTACAATTTAGCAGACGCTGTTTAACCCATTCAATCCGGGAACGCACATCTGTCATTTTAGATTTATTTGGCTGTTCAAAAATAGCAGATATGCAAGCTCACAGCGCGGCACCGAGTGCCACGCTATGAGCTTGTAAATCTGCTATTTTTTTTAAGAATCGTGAAAACGTGTGCAAATCTTTGAATATTTATTTGTATCTCAAATCTTTGCTTCTGGGGATTCTACAAATGTCTTCTAAATCCTAAAAATTTTTTTTTTAAGTATGTTGCTATATTATCAGTGGTTCTCAAACTTTTTTCATGTCAAAGGACCCTCAAAATGATATGTATATATATTTGGCCGCGGATCCCCCAGCCCCCCCCCCCCCCCCCCCCCCCCCATCTCAAAATATGTTATTCCAGGGACCCCCAAAAGCAAAGATTTGAGTAAAAAAATTATATATATTCAAAGATTTGCACACATTTTCAAAAACAAAAATCCTCAAAAATAGCAGATCTACAAGCTCAAATCTGCTATTTTTGATTAGCCAAAGAAATCTAAAATGACACAGATGCTTTCCCGGCCTTAATGGGTTAAGGGGAATACCACTCATTTTCAACATTGAACTACGTCATTTATATACCTTAGAGCTGTTTTGTGGAAATAAGAACAAAATAAAAAAAGTCCCCTACTTCTGTGTTGCCTAGAACTGGAGAATTGATTGTTGGGGTCATGTGATCAGTGACATACGGAAGGTGCACTCTTTGGCTCCGCCCTCTAATAATAATAATGAATTGCATTTTTATAGCGCTTTTCCAAGTGCTCACAGCGCTTTACAATGGTTCATTCATTCATACATTGGGAGGCTGCCTCGTTCACAAGAATGGGGAATCTCACTTCCAGACTTGAATATAAACTTAAGACTTGCTAGAGAATTTTCAGCCAATTAATTTCTATTACCTACAAGTACTATGAATGTCTCGTGAAACGTGATATATAATCCTATGCCATTATAAACTACTACACCTCACACTAGATTTTAGCTATATATAATTATAGCATCGTAAGTTTTACAGAAAACTCTTTACTCTTTAGAACAGTGGCTTAGAACAGTGGTTCTAAAAAAAATTGCAGATATATAAGCTCACAGCGCGTCACAACAAGCTTGTATACCTGCTATTTTATAAATGTTTTATTTTTTTAATCTTGAAAGTGTTTGAAAAATGTTGAATAGTTTTTAATTATTTCAAATACAAATCTTCTCTTCCTGGGGGTCCCTGGCACAAAACCTTTTTCAGATGGGGGGGGGGGGGGGGTCCGTGGCCATATAAATATATATCAATTTGAGGGTCCTTGGCACGAAAAGGTTTGTATTGGGCATTTTGTAGAATCGTTCCTCAGGTCTTAATGGGTTAAGAACCTCCTCCTCCTTTGCTTTTTCTCTTCGCTGCCTGGATACCGTTCTACCTTTTTCTTTCCCTCAGTTTTTCATTAACTCGTCTTTTCATCCCCTCAGTCCGACCATGACCCTCAGCCATTTGGGTCACATGTCCTGAATTCCACTGAAATGGGACACGGCCGCCACATTGTGGAGGAGCCGCCGGACAATTTATAGTCCCCACCCGTGACAGGGGTTTAATGCAGGTCTTTATAAATCGCCGCTGTCGGCTAAAAACCTTGTATGTCCAAAACTGTTACCTTTCTGGAGAGGGAAAACTTTTTTGGGGGGATCAAATGTTTATTACATGGATTAAAGCTAAATAAAATGTCACGACTGGAAATAAAAAGCGTATGGGCAAGTCCTACTATGCCATTGGTTCTCAAAGTACCAGGGGTCCTTGAGGGAGTTCCAGGGGGTCCCCAGCTAAATGATGGATAGTTAGGAACCAAATGGACCCTTATGGGTCTGTAACTCTGAGAGTGTACAAATGGAACCAAATGGACCCGTTAGGGTCCATTTGGTTCCATTTGTACACTCTCAAGAGTTAAATTAACATTGATTTTACAATATAAATTGGGGTCCCAGAGATAGAAACGCCATGTGGGTCCGTAGCCTAATGCATGTCAAACTGGGGGTCCTTGAAATTAAAATTGTTGAGAATCACTGCTAAGCCGTACAAATCTTCTCTTATGGGGGTCTCTGGCATATCTTTTCAAATGAGGGTCCGCCGGCTAATAAGGGTCAATATGGGGGGTCCTTGACATGAAAAAGAGAACCAGTGTACTATGTGATCTGTGAAACAGAGTGAAAGGTTTTTTACACAATATGTAAAATGGTGATGTTTTAGTAATATTGTCCATGTTGTCCTACATTCTGGTGAAGAAATCACAGACTGAGGCTTTAAATGAGTATTTTCTATCAATTACACACTGAGCCAATAAGGTGATGATAATAATAAAGATGCTAGTGTATCCGGTAGGAGACACAAAGGAGTCTCTTTGTGTCTCCTACCGGAAATAGACCCGGTCATCAAATTATTGGCTCAGGAATGCGACAACACAAAAAAACACCATGAATTCAATGCTTCATGGGGTGTGTAATTGATAGAAAATAAGTATTTTTTTTGGGTGATCTACTCCTTTAACCTTTGCTTGCTTTTATGACATAGACCGTTAGGGTTTTATGGGAAATGGTTTTAAACATAATTTGCTAGTTTGACCACTTCAAATGCTCAAGAGCTTGTAGATCGGCTATTTTCCAGACATGCTGGCCTCTGTGGGATCCAAATGACTGAATTCAGTCGTGACTGAGAACTTGAATGCATGAGTTATTATTTATTTACAAGCTCTCGTTAATACTCCAGCCGATCTACAATCAACGCATTGAGCTTGTCGATTGGCACTATTTGCTACTTTTTCTAGACTATTGTATAACGAAGTAGGGCATTTATTTCGGGAGGGGGGGGGGGGGGGACATTAAAAAGTTGAAATATGGAGATAAGAGGTTTCTGGATCAGAGATCTTTATATGCATGGAGGGCTGGGAAACTCAGCAAAATGCCAAATGACAATTTCATTTATTCATGAGTTTCATTTTGGACCAAACGCTCACCTGAAAGTCAACTCAAAGTTGGATGCAGGCACCGAACGGCATCACTGCAGAAGTACTTTTTGTTCTGTTGTCCTTTTAAATTCAAAGTCAGTTCTCCAGACTAGAATTATTATTTCTAATTAATGTTGACAGTCACCTGTATTGACCCCGCTGGGGGAAATTCAGTTGTCATATTGGCACCGCAGTAAGGATGAAACAAAAGGTACAGGTAAAGGTGTTCAGAATATGTAGTAGGGCTTTTTTTTTGCGGTTTTCAAATATTGTTCGACACAGAATCAAATGTTTTATCATGATTCTCCAGGAGCCTGGATGGCTTGATTCCAGGTTTAAAATAATAATTTATAATTAAAAAAATCTGAAATCTCTATGGGCTGAATGAATGGGCTTTCTATCTGTGAAACCAGAGCCAGTAAACAAAATGGCAATGCTATGCTCTATAGCATTGATTCTTAAAGTGGGGTCCGGGGACCCCCAGGGGTCCTGGGGGGGGTAACAGGGGTCCCCAGCTAAATGTGTTAATATGGCATCACAATAATTTTAACCTTTTATACTTTGGCTATTCAAAAATAGCAGATATACAAGCTCATAGCGGCACCAAATGAGCTTTTAGATCTGCTATTTTTGAAAAATTAAGTGCAACCCTTTGAAAAAAAAATAATAAAAAAAAAAATATAATAATAATAATAATATTAATAATGATAATGATAATGATAATGATAATGATAATTAAAAAAATAATAATAAAAAACAAAAAAGATATATATATATATAATTATTATTTTTAAGCGAACATATGTAACTCAAATCTTTGCTTCTGGGGGTCCCTGGAACAAAATATTTGAGATGGGGGTCCGTGGCCAAATACATATCATTTTGGGGGTCCTTGACATGAAAAAGTTTGAGAACCACTGCTCACCACTGATTTCTTTGGCTGTTCAAAAATAGCAGTTTTCTGAAAAACTTATGTGGTGCTCAAACTTTTTCATGTCAAGGACCCCGATAATTATACTTATTTGGCCATCTCAAAATATTTAGTTCCAGGGACTCCCATGACGCAAAGATTTGAGTTAAACATTTTCACTTTAAATAAATAAAAATAGCAGATCTACAAGCTCATAGCGCAGCACTCGGTGCCGTGCTATGAGCTTGTAGATCTGCTATTTTAGAATAGCCAAAGAAATCTAAAAATGACACAGATGCGTTCCCAGCCTTAACACATTCCATGCCAGAGTTTAATCTCATAATGTACTCACCAGTGCCAGCGTTTTATTGTTGTTTTTTAGTTTTTTTCATGTCGCCACAGACCTCGCTAAATAAGTTAAAAGTGCGCGTTCATTTGGTTCTAAACACACAGCGGATCCGTGAGAAACGGCGAGCGAAAACAGTTTCCAAATCCGTGCCGCCATCTTGAAGCTACAGTCGATCAACGGTAAACAGTGATCAGCGAGGAGAAAAACAACAACCAGAGAAAATCGAGTTTTAAACAGGATCCCAGACAGGAAGCGGATACGATCGAAAAAACCGGAACCCGAATAATTCCGTTTCCGACCGGAAACCGGAAACGGAAATGGATCAAAAAAAATCGGAAAGTGCACCTGGGGCACTTAACATGGGAATCGGCGGTTCGCGTAGATCTACGCGACTGGCACGCTGCGGCTTTAAATAGGTTCGCGTAGATCTACGCGACTGGCATGCAATGTGTTAATGGGTTAAAACGCTACTGCGCGTGTGTCTACCGTTTGAAACCCTAGTGCACCTGCTCGGTGCACAAGTCTTCGGCATTTGAGCACCTTGGTGCTTCATTGAAATGAATAGGTGGGGCGGGGCCATCCGTTCTCTAGATATATTATAACTCTCCTCCCGGTGGAGGCTCCTCACTGGCAGCAGAGCTGTGTGTGGGGAGGTATTAATTGGCATAATTACTAAATTGGGTAGAAAAAGCAATCAAAATAATTGGCTACTCTCTATAAGAAATTTAACAGAAAAAAACAAGAGCTTTGTTCTGCTTCGGCAGGTCAATAAGAACAAAATGGCGAACATTATGTGTGTTTGGGCAGACACGCAATGATTTATATTATTTATTTCTGCAGTCTGTAAGCAGCATACCCCATGGACAAGGAGGCTAAGGAGGTATAAACCTCTCTTTCTGAGCGACTGCAAACACAACCTGACGGCAAGTAATTCATGGGGAGACATACACTTGTATATTGTAAAACTCTTGTATGACGAAGCATTCATTTAAAACAAAAGGTAAAAGCTGATATATGGAGATAGAAGTTTTCTACCCGACAGCCTGGAAAACATACGAATCTGCCAGTGCAAAAAAAAAAAAATAGCCCTTGGCAGATTTGGTCTGGCCCCGCTCGGTTGTGATTGGATTCCGCTGCCCCCGAAGTTGTGGGGCATCAATCAGGGCCCAGTATGTAAATATGGGGCGGGTTTATCACCAGATAATCCGCCCCTTGGAAATACAGGTTCTACACAGAGATTCCAGACTAATATCTACACAGTAATATTAGTCTGGCCATACCAGGCTAATTAATATTGCCTCGTATTTAACTGCTTGGTCAGATCTTTAATGTTAAAGTTACTAACCTTGTGTTAACTTCTTGGTCAGGTCTTTAATGTTAAAGTTACTAACCTTGTGTTAACTTCTTGGTCAGGTCTTTAATGTTAAAGTTACTAACCTTGTGTTAACTTCTTGGTCAGGTCTTTAATGTTAAAGTTACTAACCTTGTGTTAACTTCTTGGTCAGGTCTTTAATGTTAAAGTTACTAACCTTTGTGTTAACTTCTTGGTCAGATCTTTAATGTTGGTGTTAAAGTTACTAACCTTGTGTTAGCTGCTTGGTCAGGTCTTTAATGTTGGCAGCTTGCTTCCTCTTCTGGGTGACCAGCTCATCTCTCAGCTCCTCCACGCGGGTCTTCAGCAGCTCCACCTCCCTCTGCAGAGCCTCCCGCTCCTCCTGCAGGCCCTGCACCTCCTGCTGCCGCCGCGCCTCCTCACGCGTCAGCTTCTCCGACTGCATCATGGACACACCATGCCATTAATAATAATGATGGTAAACGGACTGCATTAATATAGCGCCTTTATCTAAAGCACCGTTTCCCATTCCCAAACAGTGGGTCGGGACCCATCTTTGGGTAAATCTATTTTTTTCCCGTTTCCTACATAAATAATTAGTAGTAGTGAAAACAGCAGATCTACAAGCTCACAATGCGGCATGAAGCGACACGCTGTGATCTGCTATTTTCACTAGTTTGGGTCCCGGGCAAACGTCTAATTTCTTTTTTTGGCCTTAAGCTAAAAAGTTTGGGAACCACTGCTCTAAAGCAGCAAACCCTCAATACTAAGTAAACTTGACCATTGGCTCTGTACTTGGTCTGCTCTTTTTTCCCTCTACACCAAAACTCTTGGCCGAAAATAACCGATCTACAAGCTCAAAGTCGTTGTCCCTGGAACAAAATATTTTGAGATGGGGGGTCCGTGGCCAAATACATATCATTTTGTGTGGAGAAGTTGGAGCACCACTGATATAGCAACATACTGTTAGGATTTAGGAAATGTACTCTTCAGGGACCCTCAGAAGTTACAAATGTTTGCTTTAAAATATATATATATATTAATGCAGTCAAAATTATCGCGTTAATGGCGGTAATTAATTCCAAAAATTAATTACCGCCGTTAAAGGAGAATTCCGGACAAATTAAGTGTTATCTTTGATGTCTCGTTACTCACCTACCGATGTGAAAAGTAGCGTTCTTTTTTTTCATATATTCCCCTGTCGTCATTTTTTAAACACCCTCCGTTGTTATAATGGGAGCGTGAGGGTTAGTGAAGTTCGTCTATTATAACCGACGCAATGTTATTTTTTTCTCTACTACGATTCATTGTAGAGTCTCATGATAGTCAAACATGCGCTGAAAATTCCTGCGAGCCTGCCGTTAATGGCGAACGATTTAACACTGGTTGCTTGTTTCCAGAATCTGGCAACACGAGTTGCCAGGTTCTGGAAGAAACAAGCTCATAAGCTCATAAGCTGGTATATCTGCTATTTTTTAATAGCCAAAGAAATCTCAAGATGACAAGGATGCGTTCCCGGATTGAATGGGTTAAATATGGTTTTGCTCTTGTTTAGATGTCTTCCATTAACTTAACTCATTGAGTGCTATTCACGTGTTTCACGTGTTTTACCGCTATGGTGCAATGTGCCAATCACGTGTTTCACATGTTTTTGAAAAAATAGTAAAAAACGTTTTCTTTTTTTTTGAAAAAAATGTTCAGAACCCAAGATATCATTATCTGAAGATTTGCAGCTCCATCCACTCCTTGTTTAACTTATAACTGAAAAAGGCTGTATCTCGCTTCCTAAGCACTTTTTACTTTGAAAAAATCTCTGGCACTGGGACAACATAGCCAGAAATAATTCTGGCACTTAGTGAGTTAAATTGCTCAAATATTGAATTATTGGCTCAGGAATGTGACAAAACAAGTATTCCTTTTAAGGTATCATAAAACTCATGGCATGCTTTCAAAGTAGCTTTCTGGTTTACAGACGCGTATCCGTGTAGTCATATAGTAAATATGACCTACTCCAAAAAAATTCAGGAAATGAGAAAAACAAAACAAAAAGTGGAGTTAGGAGGTTTTGTTCATCATTGATAAGAACAGCTAAATGGACCTCCAAGCTCACAATGAGGTTGGAGGTCAAAAGGGGGTGGAGCCTGGAGTCGGCCAAACCAGTTAACTCCTGGTTCAATATATTTTGTTTATTTCATTTTTTTTAACCACAACACAGATGTAAAGGGTGTTTCAATAGCACTGATTTATGGAAAAGAATGCAAAAGCGGGAACATTTTGTTTTGGAGGTTTCTGCCCGACAGCACCGATATAGTAAATATGATATGATTTACAACTGCAAGCGGTGGTGCTTCTCAAAATAGCTCTACATCACCGATGGCGTATTATTTTCAGGCCTTGTGTGTGACCATCAAAAACATCCCACTGTGCAGCTTTGCACGGTACAAGGTCAAGCCCGTAGAGCTCGGGCAAAACGTGCCATGATTCTCAAACATTTCCATGTCATGGACCCCCAAACTGATATGGATTTGGTGTGCCAGGGACTTTTTATATGGGGGTTCCTGGCACACACTCTTTTCAGATGGGGGGCCTGCAGCAAAATACATTAACCCATTAAAACCGGGAATTATCTGTCATTTTTGAGTTTTGCATTGACTATTCAAAAATTGCAGATCTACAAGCTCACAGCACGTCACTTAGGGCCACGCTTCGAGCTTGTAGAAAAAAGAGCTGAGCAAGTACAGAGCCAAAGGTCAAGTTTACTAAGTATTGAGGGTTAAATGTCTGAAAATACACATTAACGTGAATCCAACGTATTCATATAAAAGATAATGTTGTGTAAACAAATAAACATTAATTTAAACAATGCTGATGATGGTGCTGTCAAATAAGTCAATGAAGCTATTCATATGAAAATGTTTAATCTGCAACACAATTTTATACAATATGTAGTGGGGGGTTCCTGTTTCATCTCTCTCTCAGCTAAGGGGGTCCTTAGCCTTGAAGACCCCTGCCCTGGACTATTAGTATCAGTGTTAATTTTGTCGAAATGAAACACTAACGGAAACTAAATGACAATGTTGTCAATACATTCTTTTTTCAAAAGGGGCCTTAGACGCATTGTGAAATTGTAGATCAGTTATTTTCGGCAGCTGGTCTACAAATCAGGCATTAGGATGCCATCAAGGCCAAAATTACATTTAGTCGACTAAATCAAATGTAGATTTAGTCAACTTAAAGGAGTAATTCACCTAAAAAAATACTTATTTTCTATCAATTACACACCTCATGAAGCCTTGAATTCATGGAGATTTTTTGGTTTTTGTCGCATTCCTGAGACAATAATGTGATGACCGGCGGTCTCTCCGGTAGGAGACTCAAAGAGTCTCCTCGGAGTCTCCTACCGGAGAGACCGCTGGTCATTTCTTTAAGTCGAATGACATTTAGTCAACTCAAGGTTCAAGGTTACATTTATTAGTCTCCCTCGGGACAAATTTGTCTAGGGTAAAAGTTTAACTTTTCAGATGAATAAAATATGACAAACTAAATGGAATGTCATTCAAAAGAATAAAAACTGACTGCTGTCAAAATTAACACTTGATTAGTAATGCCGTGTCCTCTCACCCGGTCAGCCAGCAGTGCGTTGCTCTCCCCCAGCCTGGCCTGCAGCTCGGCGTTGCCGCCGGTCAGCCGGTCCAGGCTGGCCTGCAGGCCGTTGCTCTCGTTCTGCAGCTGGGCGTTCTTGGTGCTCAGCTTCTCGGTGAAGCCAAGCAGCTCGGCCTCGCGCTCCCTGCTGCCGCTCACGTCTCCCTGCAGGTCCAGCAGCTGAGCGGCAAGCGAGGACACCTCGTCGCGCAGGCACGCCATCTCCTGCTCGTCACTGACAAGGGGGACGAGAAAAAACACAGGCCGTTTTGAGTGGCGGCGAGATTTGAAGGGCCCTAAACGCGACCCCTGGGGGCCCCTGCTAAACACTAGGGCTGTGAATCTTTAGGTATCCCACGATTACATTCCGATTCTTGAGGTCAAGATTCGATTACAAATCTAATCATTTTTTTCCAATTTAAAGTCAAAACAAATTTTGATTCAAAATCGATGAGTGCGAGAGGCTCGTGTAAAATGTATTGGCTTTGATGGAATCTTAGATTAGGTGCAGTTCTATTTGATGCAGAAACACAACATAATTGCCTTGATGCAAGTAACATTAACGAGTGTCAACGAGCGTCAGCTGGACAGTGACACACACAGCTCAGCTGTGCTGAACTTAAAGTGACTGGAGTTACTTTAAGTCATATTCAAGGGCTTTAAAAAAAAGCCCTTGAATATGACTGAAGACATGATAATGTTTACTGTGATTATGGTGATGGCAGACCCCTGAACAGTGTTTGTGCCAAGTTTGGTGTGGATGCAGGTGTGCCTAACATGTGACCGCATGTTACGTGTGTGACATCCATTTTCTACCCATTAGGCAATTTGAATATAGGATTGAATACTTTATCAACACGATTATTAACAGCATAGGTAGAACAGTCAAGGTTAAAGCCTGTCAGCAGGGAGTGTTGGGCGGGAGGAGTAGGAAGTCCTCCCTGTGGGGGCTCCTCACTGGTAGGTGAGCCAGTAGGATACAACAGCAGTGACAACACAGAAAATGTGTGTGGGGAGGAATTCATTGACATAACGACTAAATTGGGGAGAAAAAGGGGCAAAAAAATAATAAAAAATTGATATTCTAAATCGAATATTCTAAACATTTTTGATATTTTTCAAAAACGTAGCAGCACAAAATAGCAGAGGTACATGCTCGTAGCCTGTAGATCTGCAATTTTTCAATAGCCAATGTACAAATGGATAAAGTGGTTAAAATGATTGTGATGCTGTATTAACTACTTTTGCTGGGGACCCCTGGAACCCCCCCCCTCACCCCCAAAGACATGTGAACCAGTGTGCTCCATTTCATTATGTGTGCACTACGTTTGTCCTTTCCCTAGTTCAGTCAGACAACTCTTGGATTGAATAAATATATTTATTGAGCATAATATATGGAGCATAAATATTTAAGCATATTTGAGGCGTCACGGCTCTGTCTCATTTCATTCATTCCCTGTAAGCATGAATTATAATAAATGATTGCCAACTAGCTTTTACAGCGAATGGAAATGAAATAGACCCCAATAGGGAGAATCATAGAAACAGAGACCACAGGTGGATGCTGTGCTCCATACAGGTGGACAAAACAACAAACAACTAATTGCCATAAGCCTGTGAGAATAGGTGACTTTTCAAGGCAGCCTTAAAAGAGTCCAGAGTCCGATCTTTAAAGTGTGCAAATAATCCAGACGTAGAATGACATTCGCAGTGAAAGGATCATTGGAAAGACACCAAAAACACAGGTGTTAGCTCAGGTTGAGGAGCGCAGAAATTCACGTCAGCGTCCCCTCATGACAGCGCCACGAAATTCACATGATGTACAACAGTGTTGTGCTAAGCAAGCG
>NC_137617.1:1265288-1335288 GCF_963280865.1 Gymnoscopelus braueri | reverse complement strand
ATCGTCTCTGTCGGGTGGAAACCTCATATGTCCAAAACTGTTACTTTTTGGGATTCAAATTCAAAAGTAGAAAAAGTAGCAGATCGACAAGCTAAAAGCGCTTTTTTTAAATAATAAAAACAACCACTTCTCTCTTCTCTTGACTTGATTGGAAATTGTGCTCACAACGTCGTCTCAAATTCTAGTATAGTGGGGACATTTTGGCCTTCACAAGTGTAGTACAAACATTAGGGTTGTAGTCGAGTGTGGTAGGGGGGTGAGTCGAGACCAAGACCGATGGGGGCGAGACCTGTGACGAGTCCCTTGGTCCGAGACAGAGTCAAGTCTGAGTAAAATTATGGGCGAGACCGAGTAAATTAAAAAGCGGACTCGAGTCCTACCCCCCACACACACACACACACACAGAAAGCATTGCTCACCTTGGTGCGTAGGGTACACAGTTCGTCCATGCCCTCTTTGTAGGTTCTCTTCAGGTCCTCTAGCTCTTTGGCCTTCATTTTGTGAACCTGTAAAGTGACATCATCATCAATATCATCTCCCTTCACACTAGCAGCGATAAAAGCAATCAAAAGACCAAATGTGGGGCTTGTGTGGTTTAACACAACGTTGACGGTGCTAATTTTGACAGCACAATGTTAAGTCATAGTCTTTAGAATACAATTCCATTTAGTTTTAGTCATATATTTTGTCATCCGAGATGTTTTAGTTTTGGTCTAGTTTTAGTTGACTAAATATGTTGATTTAATTGACTAAAATGTATTTTGGCAGGCCGGTGTCATAATGCTATTTAGCCGTGTGCGAAAATAGCCGATCTACAAGTTAGTTTTAGTTTTGATTGTCAAAATTGTCGGTACATTTAGTCATAGTTTTAGCCATCATAGCTTCGTTTTTATTTTGTTTTTGTCACTGAAATAAGGTAGTCGAGGAGTATTTTTCGTCATAGTATTAGTAGATAAAAACTTAACACTGCTCGTTGACATCATCGAGGGTGCGTCCGTGTGAGGGAGTGACAAGCAGAGGTGGAAAAAGTACTCAAAATTCTTACTTAAGTAAAAGTATCAATACTGCAATGTAGAAATACTGTTACTGTTACAAGTCCGGAATTCAAAATGTACTTGAGTAAAAGTGCCTACCAAAAGTATTGGTATCAAAATGGACTTAAAGTACCAAAAGTAGAGAGTACTCATTATGCAGAATGTCCCAGTTCACATGTATAAAAATATTTTGAAAATAGCCGATCTACAAGCTCACAATTGTGAGTTTGTAGATCGGCTATTTTCAAATGGCTGCACATTTTGTAATAATAATCAAAATCTACAAAGTAACTAGTAACTAAAGTTGTCAAATAATTGTAGTGGAGTAAAAGTACAATATTTGCCTCCGAGATGTAGTGGAGTAGAAGTAAAAGTACTGGAAATTGGAAATACTCCAGTAAAGTAAAAATAGCTCAAAACTGTACTTAAGTACAGTACAGTACTTGAGTAAATGTACCGTACTTAGTTACTTTACACCTCTGGTGACAAGCGAGAAAAATACAAAAGACAATGCAACGGCTTGGGTTAAAAAGAACAGGGTACTGGTTGATAGAAAAACTTTTTTTCCCCTCCATTACATGCAGGAGATGTGCAGCGCGGAGAGAGAAGTGGAGAGAGTGCAAAATGGAGAAATAAAAACATATGGACTGATTAATGCTTCACTGCACCACTGGAGGCACTGAAAAAAGCTTTATTTTTTGGCTTTTGAAGTGGGTGTCGTTTTTTTATTCATGTCACTGGCTTCCATTGAAAATGACTTACAGCCTGCTGTCACTTTGTTGATTAGGCTGATGTGTGTTTAAATGCACATTAACGCAGCCATTGTACCCCGATTCAGGCAATAAGTTATTTGAAACTGTCGTGTATCCATCGTTTTCAGATTTCCCCAAATTAGGGGAAATCTAAATGAATCGGGGTCTTCTTAACCCATTAAGACCGGAAACGCATCGGTGTAATTTTAAGATTTCTTTAAAAAATAGCAGATCTACAAGCTCATAGCGCGGCACTCGGTGCCGTGCTATGAGCTTGTAGATCTGCTATTTTAGATAAACTTTTGACTCCGCCCCCTCAGCCAAAAGTACACCTTGCGTATGTCACTGATCACATGACCTCAATCAATTATCCAGTTCTAGGCAACATAGAGGGGGGGGGGGGGGGGACTTTTTTTCTCATTTCCACACAACAGCTCTAAGGTGTATTAAAGACATAGTTCAATGTTGAAAATGAGTGGTATTCCCCTTTAAGTACATTTTGATACCAATGCTTTTGTACTTTTACTTTTAGTACTGATACTTTTACTTAAGTAAAACATTCGAGTACTTTACCCACTACTGGTGAGCAAATCCTACACTAGCTAGTAGTAAAAATGAGTGACGTTTTACCTCTAATATGTCCGTTTGTTCCTGTCTGTGCTTCTCCAGCTGTCCCTTGGTCTCTCTCAGCTTCGCATCCAGCTCATTTGACTTAATCTCCTCCGACTCCTGGAAAAACACGTTGACGCATAAACAAAACATTTCATTTTAATTTTGGTCAGGAAGACTTCAATGTGCTGATCATTTGGCAGCAGCTTCCATATCTGGTGATGCTGCCATCAATAAACTGTTAATCAGGATCACTCACGTTGTGTAAAGAATTTAAGATTTACAACATGTCCCTGGTTGCGTTTAACACTGTAAACTACTAAGTTTTCATTTCACTCGCGAGAGTGAACAAATGTTAACCAAATGGACCCACTCTGGAGAGTTAAGTTAACTGAGGATTTTACTGTGTATTTTGCTTTAACTGAGGATTTTACTGTGTATTTTGCATGGACTAAAGTTCTGAGTCGCCAAGACTGATTGAAGTCATTCTTTATAACGTTGGTTCTTAAATAGCAGATCTACAAGCTCAAAGTGCGGCACTCCCGCGCTACGAGCTTGAAGATTTTTGAAAAATCGTGAAAAATGTGTACAAATCTTTGAATACGTGTATTTTTGTTCAACTCAAATCTTTGCTTCTGGGAGTCCCTGGAACAAAATATTTTGAAATTGGGGTCTGCGGCCAAATGCATATCATTTTGGGAGTTCCTTGACATGACCACTGCTTTATAAGTAGTATTTCAAGTGGTGCAATTAGCAATAGAATACATGTTCAGACTGGGGCATCTTCCATAAAAAACCCAATGAATGGTCTGGGATATTACATAAGAGCAGAGGTTAAAGCCTTCAGGGAATAAGGACATAAATCTGTGATTTCTTCAACTGGTTGGCTGTATGTAGAACACAGTGGTGTAAAGTAACTAAGTACATTTACTCAAGTACTGTACTTAAGTGCAAGTTTGAGTCTATACTTTTACTTCTACTCCACTACATCTCAGAGGCAAATATTGTACTTTCACTCCACTACAATTATTTGAAAACTTTAGTTACTAGTTACTTTGCACATATAAATTATTTAATTATAAATACATAATGCACATAAATTAACCACTTAAACCCTATTAAAAACAGTACTTCTACATTGCAGTATTGCTACCTTTACTTAAGTAAAACATTTGAGTACTTTGAGTACAGCAAGAACAAGAACATAGGTTTAGGATGACTAACTAAACATAATGGTTTGACATATTCCACGCCGTTTCACGGATCACAGGTCGAGACTTTGTGAGTTTAGTTTTTTGCTTTAATCCCTGATTTTGGATGCCTGTGTTGATTCTGTCACAGAGATCATAGCACCTACTTTTAGGATAAAAAACTAAAACTAAGAACTAAGCCATACAGGGCATTTGTCATTGAGGAAATGTGGCTCAACATGATGTTTATTCTATGAATGGTGACGGTGTTGTCACTGCAGTGGTGATGAATGAAACATGACTTTCTCTGAGCTCATTGAGAGAATCAAACAAAAAAGAGACAGACAATGCAGACAACTCTTTGCTGCCATCTTAAGGTCAACCGGAAAACTGCTAGTACCACTAGAAACCATAGTGAAAAACACTGAACATAATTTATGTCAAACTTTGAGCAAGGACCCCCATAAGAGAAGGTTTGAGTTAAAAAATTGCAGATCTACAAGCGCACAAAGTGTCACATCGCAGTGCTTTGTGGGCTTATAGATCTGCTATTTTTGAATAGCTTTAAAATAGCATCATCTACAAGCTCACAACGCAAATCGCTTGCGACGCGCTGTGGGCTTGTAAATCTGTGACACAATGTGCAAACGCAACAGCAGCCATATTGGAATTAAATTGTGCTTCTTCCTTTCACAGGTCTTACCAATTACACTAATTTAGGCTCTGTTCCATCTTAGTGTAGCAGATCTCAAACTTTTAAAATTTCAAGGACCCTCATTACTCTGAGAGTGTACAAATGGGGTCCATTTGGTTCCATTTGTACACTCTCAGAGTTACACACCTGTAAGGGGCCATTTGGAACCCCCTCAAGGAACCATGAGGGTCCCTGGACCCCAATTAGAGACTCACTGGTGATAGTAGAGCGGTTTAACTCCCGTTTTTGAGCAAATCGTGCACTTTTTGTAAGAAGCGTGAAACTTTCAGCATAGTTAGTAAATGCCATAATGTTCATTTTCAGAAGGGGAGGGAAGTCAGATTTGACCTCTGAGGACCGTGAGAGGTCAAATACAAAATGGCCGCTAGTCCAACTTAAGTTTGGAACCAAACACAGTAGAAAAACGTTTAAAGTATCATTTCCAACAAAATAGGGGATGCCTTTTCATTTGGTGATACTTTGGACATCACCAGATTTCAAGGAAATGCATTTAGGTCGAGGTCAAGGTAAAAGTTTGCCCCAAAAAATAGTGCAATGATTTCCTCAGAATCAACAAATGGCAGTGTAACAAACATGGGTATTGTCCCAAGCGGGAGTCAAACCCGGACTCCCAGAGGTAGTGGATCAATAATCTGGTGATTATCGAGGTGCGCCACTGAGGCCGGTGCTGAGATCGGGTATTCGGGCTGTATTAGAATGTGACGTCCTAACTCTTCTAATGTAGAGGAAAGAAGTCCCCGCCCGCGCGCTCGCCCAATAGGGGAAGCCTCGCCCAACAGTATGGGAAAAGGCAGTTCGCCTCTTATATAGGGACACCAACAATGCACATCTGAAGGGGTTTAGACAATTAATTAATTAACATTCCTCTAGCAAAGGGCAAGGAACTTTATGCAACCAATGGAAGTGGAGTCGTCTGTTCTCCTGCTGATTCAAACTTGGCCTGCCTTGCCCCATGTTCACAAGAGGAGGCTGACACTCGTCTGCTTCTGCATGTGGCAGATACTGTGCTAAAGTGCTGTAAGAAGGTGACCATACGTACTGTTCATTAGGCCTGTAAAAAAAAATCGATTCGTGAATAAATCGCGATTCTTAATGCCGCAATTTTTCGTTTCAAATGTTCAGAATCGATTTTTTTTATTTTTTTTATTGTGGTGAAATAAGTTGCTGCTTTCATCCAACAGATGGCAGTGCTACGGAGAGTGCAGACAGTGCAGAGGCTATTTGTTGTGGTGGCGCATTGTGGTGACTTGAGTCAGGTTACGTCATGTGTATGCGCCAAGTGCAAATAGCAAAACACGAAATGGCGGACGAAGAAAATGTGGAATTGGAAATACGACCGGCTCCTGGACATTTTAAATCCAAAGTATGGAAACACTTTGGGTTTTACTTAGTGAAAGGAAGCACCACACAGCTAGACAAGACTAACGCTGTGTGCAAACTCTGTCGTGGAGTAGTTAAGTATTGTGGTAATACAAGCAACCTGGGTCAACATCTTGACCGACACCACCCCGAGGTGAAGTCAGTAACCTCCCCAGAACACCGGCTGCTAGCAGGTCAACAGAGCATCGATGAAACACTGCAAAAAATGCCCAAAGGTTCGGAAAAGGCTAAACGCATCACCAGATCAATTGGACAGTTTATAGCCAAAGACCTTCGCCCATATTCGGTGGTGGAGAATGAAGGTTTTAGAAACATGCTTTACAACTTGGAGCCGCGCTACAACATTCCATGTAGGACCTATTTCACCGACACAGCCGTGCCTTTACTCTACAACGAGGTTGTGGCCAAGCTAAAACTATCGCTGCGCGGAGCAGTACGAGTCGCTCTCACCTGTGACGGATGGACCTCTCGGGCCACAGAGGGTTATGTTACGGTAACGTCCCATCACATCACAGAGGACTGGTCTCTGTGCTCTCACGTCCTCCAAACCTGTGCCATGCACGAGAGCCACACTGGTCAAAATCTTTCAGATTTGCTCAAGGATGTGACGATTCGAGGGAATCGACGCGAAAGACACGGCTTTAGTCACAGATAACGCGGCCAACATGTCTCTTGCTGCAGAATTAGCCGGTTTTCTTCACATCAGATGCTACGCGCATACCCTCAACCTGGCCGCGCAGCGCGCACTGAAGTTACCAGATGTCTCAAGACTACTCGCACGGATACGTCGGGTGTCTACGACATTTTCCTAGAAAAACAACATAGACTGGGACTCCCTAAGCACAAACTGGAAACGGACGTGGCGACGCGTTGGAACAGTGCCTATTCAATGGTGGAGCGTTTCTTGGAGCAAAAGGAAGCAGTGAGCGCTACACTGCTTAGCAACGAAATCAGACAGACAGAGAAAGACATCAACACTTTGTGTGGGTCAGACTTAAGCAATGCTGAGCTGTTCGTCCAGGCCATGAAGCCATTTGCTGTGGCTACCAACGCCATGTCGGATGAAAACAATCCAACTCTGTCCTTCATAGCCCCATTGCATGCACAGATTATGCAGAACACCCAGGAAAACATTGGGGATCCTCCCTTTGTCAAACACCTCAAAGCAGCCATTCACCAAGACTTAGCAAAGAGGTACACATCTGAGCTGGAGAAGACCACACTCAACCTAGCATCAGCACTAGACCCAAGATTTAAAGTGTTGCCATTCCTGTCAGAAAATGAGAAGCAAGAAACCTTTGCAAGAATGATCACTGAAGCTGCAGCCATGATGGAGAAGGGGAAGCTTCAGGTAACTAATCATTTATAAATATATAAATATAAATATATAAGCATTAGAGAGATGCAAAAATGTTTATTTAGTCCTGTGTGTGTGTGTGTGTGTGTGTGTGTGTGTGTGTGTGTGTGTGTGTGTGTGTGTGTGTGTGTGTGTGTGTGTGTGTGTGTGTGTGTGTGTGTAGTATGGTGTTAGTAATACAATAAATTAAATACAAAATAAGAGTGCTAAGTTAATTGTTGTACCACTTTGTTTTATTTGTTGCACCATGGCCTGTAGGAAAATGTGGTGGTGAGAACAGAGCCAGACTCTGACGAGGAGGAGCCCAGTGCTGCTGGCGGTGATGGTGAGGAGAATGAAGACCCCCAGGGCCCCCCACCTGCTAAAAAAAGAGCATCTTCTGCACTGGCTGAACTGTTTGGGAACACCTATGGGGCAGGTCCGGAACCATCTGCACCAGAGAAGTCACCCTTTGACACTGCAGCGGAGGAGGTGAATCAATACAAAGCGGTTGCTCCTGTGACTCTGTCTGAAAAGCCACTGGACTGGTGGAAAGAACACCGCCGATACCCTCTCCTGGCCGCACTAACCAAGCGGTACTTGTGTGTACCAGGGACAAGTGTCCCTTCAGAGCATGTTTTCTCCACAGCCGGGGACATTGTCACGGCTGAGAGGAGCTGCCTCACTAGTGAGCATGTTGACCAGCTCTTGTTTTTGCACAAGAACCTCCACATTCCCCAGCACTAGTTTGATGATGATGAGCACTTTGATTACTAGCTAAATGTAGCAGCCCTGATTCATTTTTGTTTGTTTTTTCTTACCAAATGGAAGTCCATAGTTTTGAAGTTGAGCTCATTTAATGAGAATGATATTAATGTATATCAAGGTCAATTTTATTTGTTAATTGCACTTTACTTTAGCCTATACATTTATTTGATATTTTATTTACTTTTCTCAACATTTCTTTCTCAATCTGTTTAATTTCAGTGACTCCCAGTTTAATATGCATTAGGCCACATGGATACAATTAAATACACAATTCATTGCCTAGTCATTTGTTCACTCTAAGTTGAAGACCTGTAGGTCCATTTGGTTTCATTTGCACACTCTTTTAAGTTGCAGACCTGTAGTGTAGGTCTAGGTCCATTTGTTAAAGGCTAAAATAGCTCATCTGCAGCACATATTTTTTCATCACTGTGAACTGTGAAGTGTGAATGTGTACTGTTTGTGTTTTTTTCCCAGCAGCTGATGAGATGACTGACTGGCAGCTTTAAGACCAGGATGTAATGTAATAAATAACATGTTTTGTTTTTATAAGGTTGTACCTTGTACACTCTTAAGATGTAGACCTGTAGTGTAGGTCCATTTGTTCTCAAGTTGAAGACCTGTAGGTCCATTTGTTCTCATTTGTACAAGACCTGTGGGTCCATTTTGATGCCTGGTGGTCCCCAGAACTGCATATATTCTGTGTTCAGTAAAGGTCTAGAAGAACATCAGGTTTAGTTAAATGTCATGATGATGATGTTGTTAAATGCTAAAATAGCTCATCTGCAGCACATCTTTTTTCATCACTGTGAACTAAGTGTGACTGTGAATGTGTACTGTTTTTTTCCCAGCAGCTGATGAGATGACTGACTGGCAGCTTTAAGACCAGGATGTAATGTAATAAAATGTTGTTTTTATAAGGTTGTACCTTTTTCACTGGCACTTTGTCTGAAATAAATGTCAGAAAGACTGACTGACATGATCTGGCTGCATTGAAGTGTATGATTCAACTTTTCATGGTTTATATTGTTCAGAATTGTTTTAAAATGTTCTAGTATAATTAAAGCAAAGTGATTTGGGGAAGAAAATCGCAATAAATCGCAGAATCTAATCGAATCGCAATTAATTGCAGAATCGCAATTTAAATCGAATCGGCACCCTAGGATTTAATCGCGATAAATCGCAGAATCGAATCGCCATTAATTGCAGAATCGCAATTTAAATCGAATCGGCACCCTAGGATTTAATCGCGATAAATCGCAGAATCGAATCGCCATTAATTGCAGAATCGCAATTTAAATCGAATCGGCACCCTAGGATTTAATCGCAATAAATCGCAGTATCGAATCGAATCGTAATTACTCACAATTAATCGCAGAATCGCAATTTAAATCGAATCGGCACCCTAGGAATCGATTTTGAATCGAATCGTGAGGTAAGTGAATCGTGACACCCCTACTGTTCATACTGATGTGGTAGTACTGTCTTTGGCTTCATTCAGCAAGATAGGTCCCGATGAGCTGTGGGTTTCCTTTGGTGTTTGATCAAGCTTTCGGTACATATCTGTTCATGAAATGGTTGCCACAATAACTCCAACAAAGTGTGTGACCTCCCAGTCTTTCACGCTTTCACCGGGTGTCACACTGTGTCTACGTTCGCTGGCAGAGGAAAGAAGACTGCCTGGGAAACTTGGAAGTCATTCCCAGAGGTGAATGAGACTTTCAGTGAACTGCTACACATGCCAAGGGAGGTCAGTGAAGGATCAATGTTCCTGCTAGAGCGATTTGTGGTGCTCATGTATGATGACCGAACCAGTGAGTGCATGGAAGTGAATGATGCCAGGAAACAGCTCTTCACACAGAAGTCAAGAACACTAGAGAGCATTCCTCCAACCCAGGCAGCACTCAAGCAACACATCAAGCGCACTTGCTACCAGGCAAACTGTTGCACTCAGGCATTGGAACTGGAACCAGAGATGCCAGAGCCATCTGAATGGGGCTGGACAAAGGAAACAACTGGGTGGCAACCATTTTGGACCACTCTCTCCGAAGCATCAAAATCGTGCCATGAATTAATCCGCTGTCGCTGCACGAAAGGGTGTACTGGACGATGCAAGTGTGCCAAAACTGCACTCAAATGTACTGCACTGTGCCTCTGTTCTGGAGACTGTTACATTTTGATAATTAACATTATAAAAAAAAATTTGGTCTTGTTTTTCTCTCTTTCCTGTATGCAAGATGTGACAGAAGCTTTGAACCTTCATTATTGTCATTTACTATTAATATAGTATTAAAATAGACTACCACCATGGGTTTATTCTGTTAATTTGTTTTGTATTGTTCCTATCGTCACAAAATGGAAGTACAGTTTCACTATATTGCAGTATAATCCAGTGTCCAAGCTAAAACATACTTATTACTAAACTGCGAAAAAAAAGTTTGGAAACTTAACTTCGGTCAATAATATCTCCTCTTTAATAATACCAATTGGTATTGTGTTTTATATCATTGTTATCGATGATTAGTCACCTTTACAACGAGGTACAGCTTGTAAGGATCGGGCATTCGTGGAATGAGCAACACAGCTGAATGTGTGGGTAGCGCCTCCAAAAAATTTGCCAAAATCACCCAATATGCTTCTGTTGGTAATCGCTCTTGTTTTGAGCAACCTGCCAGCACACACCTGCTGAGAGGTGTGTGCCAGTAGTCACAGGTGTGTGACTGCCTCACAGGTGAGTGACTGGCACCTGAACATGGGTTCTGCACCTTTGTTGAGTTGGAGTGTGTATGCTCCAAGCAGCGACACTGCCCCCATGGAAAGATGCCACGTTTGTCCCTTCAGGATGAGGCCTGTGCAATAGGGCAAGTGTAGCTGGTGTTCCGTTATCCAGAGTCACAGCATTATTTGGTGTCAGCCCTGGTACCATTTGCAAACTTAGGACCAAGTTCTGTGAGACTGGTGAAGTCAACAAGGAAGACAACAACCCAAGACCCCTTGCTTCACTGAGGAACCATAGATTTACAGGCCAGATTTGCACAACGGAACCGAAGACAGATCTCAAAGTTGCAGGGCCCATGCTCAGGGGCCAGTCACACCTGTGACACACACACCTGCCTGCAAACGGTACCAGGGCTGACATCAAATAATGCGTAATCTGCGTAACGGAACACCAGCTTCACTTGCCCTATTGCACGGGCCTTATCCTGAAGGGACAAACGTGGCATCTTTCCATGGGGGCAGTGTTGCTGCTTGGAGCATACACACTCCAACTCAACAAAGGTGCAGAATCCATGTTCAGGTGCCAGTCACTCACCTGTGAGGCAGTCACACACCTGTGACTACTGGCACACACCTCTCAGCAGGTGTGTGCTGGCAGGTTGCTCAAAACAAGAGTGACACTGATTACCAACAGAAGCATATTGGGTGATTTTGGCAAATCTTTTGGAGGCGCTACCCGCACGTTTAGCTGTGTTGCTCATTCCACGAATGCCCGATCCTTACAAGCTGTACCTCCTTGTAAAGGTGACTAATCAACGATAAAAATGATATAAAACACAATACCAATTGGTATTATTAAAGGGGAGATATAATTGACCGAAGTTAAGTTTCCGAACTTTTTTTGAGCAGTTTATGTAACTTTGACCTTGATTTAATGTATGTCCTTGGGTTCTGTCAATCTCCAAAGTATCATCAAATGCATGGGCAATCCCAACATTAGTTGTAAAGAATGCCTTAAATGTTTTTCTGCAGTATTTTGTTCCAAAATTATATGTGTTTGACATTGAGCCCCAGTGGACTGGCGGCCATCTTGGATTTGACCTCTCAGAGGTCAATCTGACTTCCCTCCCCTTCTGAAAATGTATGTTATGGTATTTACTAACTATGCTGAAAGTTTCACGCTTCTTACAAAAAGTGCACAATCGTATTGCTATTCCGCTCTACTATGAAGCAGAGTGTTTCCAGTGAGCCAACATGCACAATATCAGCACCCTGACTTTGTTTGACCAGAATGGAACAGAGCCTTCATCAGTATCATTGGTAACACCTGTGCAGGAAGTAAGGAAGACGCCCAATGTCTTTCCAATATGGCTGCTGTGCACAGAGTCAATACAGGTTTATTCTGACAGACAGAGATGCTCAGTTGGTCCCTAACAACACTTGGTATTTTCACTCTCACACCTGGTATTTTCACCCAAAACACCTGGTATTTTTACTCACACACCTGATATTTTCACTCACAACACCTGGTATTTTCACATTTCACTCACAACACCTGGTATTTTCACATTTCACTCACAACACCTGGTATTTTCACTCACACACCAACACATGGTCAGAACACAGACCTGGTAGGTACGGATCATGTCCTGGCAGTTCTTCCGGATCTGTTCCGTCTCTTCTTTAGCCTGGGTCAGTTTGGCCGTGGTTTCCTTCAGCTTGTCTTTAGTCTCCTACACACACACACACAGTTTTGTATTACCATACTTGTGAGGACATCAACATTTTAAGATGCCGATTTTATGAATGCCATTGTATTCATGGCCATTTTTTATCATAAGCCTAAAGCCCCAAAAAATGGTGATCTACGAGCCCACAACACGGCACGCTGCGACACGATGTGGGCTTGTGAATCACCTATTTTTCGGTGCATGACACCAGCGCACAACCAAGTGTAAATCAGGCATAACGCTGACTCTAACCCCTAAAACCCTATCCTCTAAATGCCTAATTCTAACCCTAAACCCAACATGAATCTTTTCTTAATCGTAAGTCCACCTCTAAAACGCACATTTAACCTAAAAAAAATCCATTAGTCTAATTCTCCAATTCTTCTATACTTGAGGGGACATTTGGTCCTCACAAGTATAGTAATGCAAGCACACACACACACACACACACACACACTCACACACGCGCACGCGCAAAAATGACTTTCGCCTCTAATTTCTGTGTGCCTGTGATGAGGAAGTTGGAAAAGCCATTTCCTCACAGAGACAATTTCAAGCGGCCAATTAGGACCCATCTGAGTAAATAAACAATCATGTCATTTTGGCGACGGAGCATTTAAAAAAGAAAATAACCAGAACGTTTTCTGTTGATGGGGAAACGTTACCGGCCTCGCGGCCTCCCTCTCATTTAGTGGCTGAGTTTGAAAAGCACATTCTGTGTTCTTACCCGTTAATAGAAACACGTCTGCTTTGCAGGACAGATAATAATGTCCATCAGGGACGAGCAGAGAACATTATAGCTGGACGGGAACTGAATTTGCTAAAAGGGCACATCAGTGTTTTGACATTTTTAGCCAGAGGTAGAGGAACAGTTATCTCATTTTAAATGAGCACTAGGGTTATACTTGTCATGAAAAAAAAAAAGTCCACATACAATAATTAATGGTTATCAAAGTGAAATTAGCAGTTACAATTAAGTCAGTTTTCTCACGATGCAGTAGTCTGTCAGTCAGCAATTGTGTGATGATCAAAATTCAATCAGGAAATTGTGAAATTACACTGGACTGACAGAGAGAGATAGAGAGAGAGGCCTCTAGTTGGTGAATAAAGGCGGTTACACACCGACGAATATATAGACCGGGAAGGGAACGCATCTGTCTCATTTTAAGATCTATTTGGCTATTCAAAAATAGCAGATATAGAAGCTCATAGCGCGGCACAGAGCTTTTTTTTTTTTGAAAAATCATGAAAATGTGTGCAAATCTTAGAATATTTTTTTTAAAGCGAAGATTTTTAACTAAAATCTTTGCTTCTGGGGGGGTCCCTGGAACAACATATTTTACAAATGTTTGCTTTAAAAAAATATATATTAAAAAATTTCCACACATTTTCACGATTTTTCCAAAATTGCTGATCTACAAGCTCATAGCGCGGCACTCGGTGCCGCACTATGAGCTTGTAGATCTGCTATTTTTGAATAGCCAAAGAAATCTAAAATGACAGAGATTCATCCCCGGATTGAATGGGTTAAGACGAACCACTCGTATCTGCGCGTCTGTATGATTGGGCTTGGTGAGTGGACATGTGTGCGCACGGCCAGATTTGGTTTCAATTTAAAGTGCTTGCCTTCATATACTTGGTTGCGTGCAGTGTCGTGAACCAGAAATAGCCGATCTACAAGCTCACAACGCGGTGTAGTATTGGTGTCTCACTTTGAGGATGTCTTCTTCGCTCCTCTGTTTGTTTTCTAGATGTAGTTCTAGTGGGGTTTGTGGGTATTGTAGTATGTGGTTGTAGTTGTATTAGGGTCTGTGGGTAGTGTAGTGTTGTTGTCTCACCTTGTGGCTGTCTGCTTCACTCTTCAGTTTGTTTTGGGCCCACTTGATTTTGATGAGCTGCGAGTTCAGCTCCTCCTTCGTCTTTTCCAGCTCTCGACTCAGCCTGCTCACCTCGCCTTCCTGACCCCACCCACACGCACATGCACACGCACACACACACACACAGATAAGGCAGTGTTTCCTAACCTGGGGTCTGGGCCCCTCCTTGAGACGGCGCCAAAGGTCACCAAGGCGGCGTGAGGCCTTGTCGGTATGGAGGTAGTCCAGCATTTTAACCCATTAAGACCTGAGGCCGATTCTACAAAGCCTTCTAAATCAGTAGTTCTCAAACTTGTTCGTGCCAAGGACCGCCAAAATTATATATATTTGGCTGCGGACCACCTCCCATCTGGAAATGTTTTGTGCCAAGGACCCCCAGAAGAGAAGATTTGTGTAAAAAAAAAATCCAAATTATTCACTTTCAATATTTTTCTTAAATGTTCAAAAATAGCAGATGTGCAAGCTCGCAGTGCGGCACAAAGTGACGTGCAAAAATGACACGGTTTTAATGGGTTAAACATGTTGCACAAAATCATAACTTGCTTTCATCCACTGTCTGCCCTGAATGTTCTCAATCTGTTATCAGTCAAACTTGTTTTACAGAAAGAAAGAAAATCAATGCGTTTGAAAAATAGAGAAAATGCATTTTGAAACATTTTCAGAAATTTCGTCTATTTCCACAATTTTTTGAAACAACTTTTGAGTATAAAATGTTATAGATGGCGTGTTTTGGCCAAAATACATTATTCGTTTTGATTCTTGGTATTGGTCATTGTCAGTCATGTCTTTGTGTAAATAAGTTTGTCATATCTGCATAGTGCAATGTTTGTTTACACGGCCTAAAAGCCGTCTTCTTTTTGAATCTTGAATCGCAATTATTTGACAATTAATCGTCAGGTAAAACGTGACAGCCCCACAATACTATCATAATATTTAGTATGCCAAGATAGTATGTGACACTTTTTACAGCATGCAACAGTGCTCTGCCTTGTCACAAGAGGGCGCACTTTCTCATTAGTATGTCTGAAATTAAACATACAATTGTGTACTATACCATTGGTTCTCAAACCTTTTCATGTCAAGGACCCCCAAAATGTGTTTGGCCGCGGACCCCCATCTCAAAATATTTTGTTCCAGGGACCCCCAGAAGCAAAGATTTGAGTTGAACAAAAATATACATATTCAAAGATTTGCAAAAACAAAATAATCACGATTTAAAAAAAATAGCAGATCTACAAGCTCGTAGGGCGGCACTCGGTAACTAGGCAATCTACAAGCGCGGCACTCGGCACTAAGCTTGTAGATAGCCTATTTTCGGTGCATGGCATGCTTCCATAGACATGCTGACTTCTAAGGAATCCAAAATGACTTGAAATCAGTCGCGGCGACTGAGAACTTTAACCCTTTATGAACGGGAACGCATCTGTGTCATTTTAAGATTTCTTTGGCAAAAAAAATCTTTGAATATATATATTTTTAAAGCTAAAATGTTTTACTCTGTTACAAATTCTGGGGGTCCCTGGAACACAATATTTTGAGATGGGGGTCCACGGCCAAATACATATCATTTTGGGTGGTCCTTGACATGAAAAAGTTTGGGAACCAGAGTTATTATAGCAACATACGTTTTTTCTAAAAACTGTTAGGATTTAGAAGACATTTGTAGAATCCCCCAGAAGCAAAGATTTGCAAAAAAACATTACAATAACAAATATAAAAATAGCAGATCTACAAGCTCATAGCGCGGCACTCGGTGCCGCGCTATGAGCTTGTAGATCTTTTTTTGAATAGCCAAAGACAAATGACACGGCTGCGTTCCCGGTCTTAAACTACGTCCGAATGTCTTTGACGTTACCTTGGCGTCGTAGAGCTGCTGCAGGCGTCCTTTCTCCTGGGCCAGCTGGTTGCCTCGCAGCGCCTGGCGGTCCACCTCCTTGGTGGCCTCCCTCAGCCTCTTCTCCAGGGCCTCCTTGTCGCGGCGCAGGTCCAGCGCCTCCTTCTCGCCGCGCACGTACTTCATCACCATGCTCTCCTTCTCCTGGCGCGCCTCCTCGCACTTCTTATTGGCCTAGAGGCGCACGCAATGACAAAAACAGAAACATCCTTGCCATAAGATTATTTTTTTAAATTATATTATACTGTTTAGACGAGTGTGTTAATTTTGTTGACTAAGACTAAGACTAAAGTTTTGATATTTAGTCGACCAAGACTAGACTAAGACTAAACAATTTCAGAAGACTAAAATGGGACTAAAACTAAATGATGTGTTATTCAAAAGACTAAGACTAAATGAGAATTTGCTGTCAAAATTAACACTGCGAGTGGTTCTCAAACTTTTTCACGTCAAGGACCCAGAAATTTACATACATAAGCCCGCGGACCCTCCATTTGAAAAGTTTTTGTGCCAGGGACCCCCGCCAGAAAGAATAATTATGTTTAGCTAGGTTCTTGGTTTACCTGTGATCCTAGATTACCGAGGCACGACACTGTCTCTCTGCGCTTGATGTATGCATTTACCTTGCTTTCTGTAAGCTAAATGCTTTAGCTATGCTAAATGCCTAAATTGTAAATTGCTTGACACTTTATGACTCAGTACTGTACGTTAAAAACAGTCACATACTGAGGTAGGAAGATTTGAAAGCAAGTTATTAAAGTATTTATGTATTTTTTTGCCAATCACAGATGCAACCAGTATAGCAACCCACCGCCCCGTCCCCTCGGTCGGTGGGATCAATAGACGCGTGCCGAGCTCGCCATCGTTTGTCTATCCATGGCTATCCATGGTGTCTATCCATGGCTGCGGATAAGATCTAAAAGTGTGACGTATTTTTCCATTTCACAAGTTCTTTACATTGTCCATAGGATATAAGATGATATGAAGCTGGAGCATCCAAACAGAAAGAAGATGTTCCCAGTTCAGACTGAACATGTGGAGCCTTAAGTGTAAGCCAGTGGTTTGAGCGGGTCTGGTACAGTAAGTGCTGTGGTTCCAATGTAATGGCAATGTAATGCATGGTTGCAATTTACCATCAATGGCCTTAAAGATAAACTGATACCAGTGCCCTATGTCTCCTCTCTGAGAAAGAAGACCAACCTACTTTCACTTCCACCACTGATTGCATCCTCTATGATACTAAAATGTATTTACTTAAGTAAAAGTAGTAATCCCACTATAAAAAAACACTCTGTTACAAGTAAAAAGTCCTGTATTCAAATTGTACTTGAGTAAAAGGTGCAAAAGTATTCGCATCAAAGTAAACGTACAGTACCAAAGTAAAAGTACTCACACTTTTCACAATGTTTCGAAAATAGCCGATCTACAAGCTCACAACGGGTCGCATCGCGTGTCATAGTGACATGTGAGCTATGACGTGATCTGGCCGGCCGCCCCCTTCCCTTAAGCCAATTTGAACTCATTCAATCCGTGAACGCATCTCTGTGATTTCTTTGGTTATTCAAAAATAGCAGATATATAAGCTCATAGCGCAGCACCGAGTGCCGCGCTATGAGCTCGAAGATCTGCTATTATTGAAAAATCGTGAAAATTCGTGCAAATCTTGAACATATATATTTTTAAAGCGAACATTTGTAACTCAAATCTTTGCTTCTTCTGTTCGCTTTAAAAAAATATATATATTTAAAGATTTGCAGAAATTGTCACGAATTTAAAAAAAAATGCAGATCTACAAGCTCAAGCTTGTATATCTGATATTTTTGAAAAGCCAAAGAAATCAAAAAATGACACAGATTTCCAGTCTAAATGGGTTAATATAGGATAGGCGGCAGGCTCACCTGCCTTTTACATAGGCAGCCCACCTTCCGCCTATGTAATGGAGTATAGCTGACACCAGACACTAGTCGTCTTACATTCAGCTAGACAGCCTGGAGAACTAGGTCAACAGGTCAGGACTATGATCCCAGGCAGTAGCAGAATAGGCTCTACGCACAGCAACCATTATTGGAAAGACAATAGACCATATTCACACGGCGGCCATATTGCCATTAAGTCAATGAAATGCCACCCCAGTTGCCACCCCAGTTGCCACAGCAACGCAATGTTAAATTCCAAAATGGCCGCCGTGTGAATATGGACTATTGGGGCTCGTCTTTACTTCCTTCACAGGTGTTACCAATGATACTAATGAAGGCTCTGTTCCATTTAGCGTAGCACAGTGGTTCTCATCGTTTTATTTATTTCAAGGACCCCCATAACTCTTGAGTGTACAAATGAAACCAAAGAAATAAGACCCTTACAGGTCCATTTGGTTCCATGTGTACACTCTCAGTTGCACACCCTGTAATGGGCCATTTGGAACCCCCTCAAGGAACCAAGGAGGGTCCCTGGACCACACTTTGAGACCCACTGGTGTAGCAGAGTGTTTCCAGTGAGCCAACATGCACAATATCAGCACCCTGACTCTGTTTGACCAGAATGGAACAGAGCCTTCATTAGTATCATTGGTTAAGGAAGAGGCCCAGTGTCTTTCCAATATGGCTGCTGCTGTGCATAGAGCCTATTCGATAAGAGCAGTACAGTATGTATGGAGCTAGCAAACGGCGAGAGAGCAGAGTTCCACAGAACAGAAAAGTGAAGTGAGAGTGCAAAAAAAATCCCCTGTTGTGAGCCGTCACGTCCTTGTGAATAAGGCGCTACAGCTGCTCGCTGCACGGGTCATTGAAGTGCTGCTCTCTGTCTCTAACTACATGTTCATTCCCCCATGCTAACCACATCACCCAACACCAGTGCTCATTTTGACAGAAAAGTTTGATTTAGTTTTAGTCAAAGTGTTTTTGAATAAAATTCCATTTAGTTGTAGTCACATTTTAGTCAATCTGGGAACCCATTGTCCAAAAAAAAGGACAAAACTGTGCCCTCTGGGTTTTTTTTCCTTTGAATTTGACTCTGGGAGGACCTCCCAATAGACTGTGGATAAAGGATGTTGGCCCGTTTGGTCCGCCCTCAGCCCTCCTCTTCCGGTGGGGGCGCCTATGTTTTCATTCCCACTAACAACATTTATCACGGAACACTAACAACATTTCTCCCGCCGAACATGGATTGTTTTGGTTTTTAAGCCCACTTGTTTCCGTGGTGTTGTCGGCTCCGAGGACGCTATTGTTGAATGAGTTTGGGTTAGTTTCCGTTGGGAACACATTAGAAAGCGAACGCACAGATGTAAATCCCGCCCACTACATTTGATTGGTTAAAGCGTGGCTTGCTTCCTGATCTAAGGCCGGCCCACTTGTACAGTAGGCCAACGTTCACCCGTGCTGAATGGCCCTCCCGACAGATGCAGTAGCGCAGCTCGGAATCTGTTCTTGAGAGATTACATTTTAGTTATCTGAAATGTCTACTAAATCTACAGTTGATTTAGTCGACTAAAATGTATTTTTGGCAGGCCTTGATGGCGTAATGCCTGATGTATAACTTGACTGCATCCCAAAAATAGCCGAACTAAAAAGGTCACAACACGTCGCGACCTTGTAGATCGGCTATTTTCGGAGAGTGACACCATAAAATGACTTGTCTTAGTTCAACTGGATCTCTTCTCCACTAGTCCCTCCCTAACATTTCCGCCTAGTTTTTTGTTTGCTGACAAAATTGCCGATATATTTAGTCATAGTTTTAGTCATCATAGCTTAGTTTTTTATTTCATTTTTATTTTGTGTGTCAGTGAAGAAAAAAAAGGTAGTCGACAAACATTTTCCGTCGTAGTTTAAGTCGACAAGATTGACACTGCAGAAAAGTGAAGTGAGTGCAGGAATGCCCCGCTGTGAGCCGTCATGTCCTTGTGAATAAGGCGGTACAGATGCTCTCTGCACGGGTCATTGAAGAGCTGCTCTCTGTCTACATCTATGTTCATTCCCCATGCTAACCACATCACCCCACACTGTTCAACAGCATGGCAGACAAAACCCTGCTGCTTCTAGGGCTGACACCATGTTACTCATTTAACCCATTAAGACCGGGAACGCATCTGTGTAACCACTTTAACCATTATTTATTATTTATTTTTGGCTATTCAAAAATAGCAGATATACAAGCTCGTAGCGTGGCACCGAGTGCCGTGCTACGAGCTTGTAGATCTGCTATTTTTGGAAAAAAAAACATTTGTGCAAATCTTTGAATACATATATATTTTTAAAGCGAATTTTTTTTACTCAAATCTTTGATTCTGGGGGGTCCCTGGAACATCATATCTTGAGATGGGGGTCCGCGGCCAAATACATATCATTTTGGGGGTCCTTGACATGAAACAGTTTGAGAACCACTAATTATAGCAACATAAGTTTAAAAAAAAAACTGTTAGGATTTAGAAGACATTTGTAGAATCCCCAGAAGCAAAGTTTTGAGTTACAAATGTTTGCTTTGAATAAAATATATTCAAAGAATTGCACAAATTTTCATGATTTTTCTAAAATAGCAGATCTACAAGCTCATAGCGCGGCACTCGGTGCCGCGCTATGAGCTTGTAGATCTGCTATTTTTGAATAGCCAAAGTATAAGATAATGGTTAAAATTGTCGCGGTCTTAATGGGCTAAGTTGACGATTCATTCATTCAACGGTTTTTGGAACATGGAACATGTGGATAAAAATGTAATTACAGTTTGCGTTTTAGGGCGGCTACATAAGAATCTTTTTGCACGTGGCAGATCTGATAAATAACTTAAGTATACACATCATTTTATTTTAAAATAGCAGACATAGCTGATCTACAAGCTTACAACGTGTTGTAAGCTTGTAGATCAGCTTTCTGATTTTTTAAAGCAGACATCTTAATCTTTAATCTTTATATATGATCGTTGTAATCGTTTCAATGTTGTAAAATGTTTCAAACATAAAATTGTGACGGGCCTGGCTGCTTCACGTCTGTCCAAAAATGTTGGTTCTAGCAAGACAGTGAGAGAGAGTGTGAGAAAATGTCTGTGTACAAAGTGAGAGAGGTGTGTGTGTGTGTGTGTGTGTGTGTGTGTGTGTGTGTGTGTGTGTGTGTGTGTGTGAGAATCAGCAGGTCGTCTGCAACAGACAGAGACTTATTCACATGTGAAGACAAGAGGCAGTTGTAATTTTGACAGCAAATTTTGATTCAATTTTAGTCATAAGGCGGTTACACACCGGCGAATATGCGAATATACGCAAAATTCGGACTCGTTCCGAATAATTAAAAGACGCTTTTTTCGCTCCGCGAAACTGATGTGGAAGCTTGCATTGACTTTATAAGGTTTAAAAAAAAAACTATTATTCGCATGACCTATTATTCGCATGACAAGGACCTATAGTCTTTTGAATTAAATTTAGTCTAGTTTTAGACGACTAAATATCTAAATAAACTAAACATAAAAAAAACTATTGCGTCGTAATGACTGATTTATACTTACTTGGCTTTGTGTCGAAAATAGCAGATCTGCTATTTTCGGAGCGTGACACCCACACGCAAGCAAGCATATTACTTATGTTACTGGATCTCTTCCCCAATAGTCCCTCCGTAACATTTTAATCTAGTTTTTACTTGTTGACCTGATTGTCAATATATTTAGTCATCATAGCTTACATTTTGTTTAGATTTCGTCAGTGAAAAATGAACGAACGTTTTTTCATCATAGTTTTAGTCGACACAATGAACAGAGGTACCACAGTATTGTACAGTAGATCTCAGCCCATCATAATACCAATCGCTTCAGACTTGTGGCAAACCAGCCGAACTGTAGCTCTGAAGCAGTGGTGGAAGAAGTATTCAGATATTTTACTTAAGTAAAAGTAGCAATACTACAATATAAAACATACTCTGTGTTCAAAATGTTACTTGAGTAAACGTACAAAAGTATTGCATCAAAATATAATTAAAGTACCAAAAGTAAAAGTACTAAAATCTTTGAAAATAGCAGATCTACGAGCTCGTTGTGAGCTTGTAGATCGGCTATTTTCAAATAGCCCACGTTTAAAATAGGGCTAAAGTGGTTAATGTATGTTTTTTAATATAATGTATCTGCAAAGTAACTAAAGTTTTCAAATAATTGCAGTGGAGTAAAAGTACAATATTTGCCGCTGAGACGTAGCGGAGTAGAAGTAAAAGTATAGACAATTGGAAATACTCCAGTAAAGTAAAAGTACCTCAAAATTGTACTTAAGTACGGTACTTGAGTAAATGTACTTAGTTACTTTAAACCACTGCATAATACCGATCGCTTCCGACTTGTGGCAAAACAGCCGAACTGTAGTACTGAAGGCCTGTAGCCTCGCTATGAGAGCTGACATTACGGCAGAGCTTTCCAAGAAACCATCCACTGCGAAACCCCATGTTCTTTTTATGTCGTCCACTGAACAGTGATATTGAACTTTGTAAAGTGTGACCAAACTGTTGGCAGCTCAGCGCCGTGTTGACACTACAGATTTGGTGGGGAGAAATAAAATGTGCTCGTCTCTCCACTATTCACTGAACAAGCCATTAGTTCAAACGACAAAACCAGAGTGTGCGTGACCGTTCTGCTCATAGCTTTGGAGATAACACCGTCTAAATTAGATTATGATAACTAAACCCTTTCCACAGAGCACCTGTTTGCAGTTTGCCATAATCACGGACCCCCTTCATCTATTATGTGTTAGATTATGATACTTTTGGCAGCAACGGCTTGTGCTGGAATTTTTTTATTTTAAATGCAGAAAGACTTCATGTTTCTTACTTAAACACTTGAAGACTTGCGTCTCTATTCTGGGGGTGAATGTTCGGGGGTCTAAAAGATCTACAAGACTACTGTCTAACCCGGTGGTTCTCAAACTTTTCAGGCTCCCCCCCCCCCAAAAAAAAAAAATCACATTTGAACTGGGGACCCCCCAAAAATAATCCCACCCTGACAAGCACTTGGAATTGTACGAGTTGAGGCATTACATTTAGTTTGACTCGGTTCCACAGATAAATATTGAAATATAGTGAAATTAGCGGATGTACAAGCTCACAATGCCTCACAATGCAAGGCGTTGTGAGCATGTACAGTACTGTATATCAGCAATTAAAAAATGTGCCCATTATTTATGTAACATTTGACAATTGGCCAATGTTTGACAAAGTTTTATAGTATAGTTTGTTAATAACTTTTGATGCAGTATTAACACATTCCCTGCCAGAGGGTTTTTTTTATTTTACTTCCCCCAGTGCCAGTGTTTACATTTTTTTTACACAGGAGCCGAGATACAGGATTTTAAAGTAATAAGTTAACCAAGGAGTGAATGGAGCTAGAAATCTTTGGATCGTGATATCTCTGGTTCTGTGTGGATAAATTGAAAAAAAAAAAGACCAAAAAAAAAAAAACGTTTGAAAAACGGTTATACTCGTGGATGGATTTTTTTGGCAGTAAACGGGTGTATTTTTCATCAACGGTTATACTCGTGATTGGCAGGTAAAGTGTTAATAGTATTATTTTATTAAAAAAAATTACGAGGTCTTCAAAATCCTGAAATTGTCACTTCAGAAAGGTGCAGATACCCTGTTTAATACACTTATACTGTATGTTGTGTTTTTTACTGTAGAGTGAGAAAACAATGTTGCACATTAAAATAAAATAAAATAAAATCAAAATATATTTTGGAGACGACCCTGGGGGTACCGACTCCCGACCCACAGTTTGAGAACCACTGATCTACAAGACTGCTGTCCAACCCTAGAGAGGAATGCAGACTCTGTGGACTCGCACCGCTTCGGTTGCCAGAGTCAATAACTGTCAAGTGTCTTTGGGGTTTCAGGAGAGCTCTTCTAGCAGATGAGTAAAATGTTGAATGAAGGCTCTGTTTCCCGTGCTGGTGTTGCAGTTTGATTGAGTGGATTGAATACACCTGACCATGGCCCATTCGGTCTACAGTACATAGAGAAATAATACAGCTTCACACCCAGGTCAAACTTCTACTACAGCATATATAGCAGATACATACTAGTATGATATAGAGTAAACGGACAGGCCATAAGCAGACGTCACAGAAACTACAGCATGTGTTGTGAGTCCGTGTGGTGTGTTTATATCAAGTGTCTGACACTATAGCAAGGGTTCCCAAACTATAGGTCTTAATGGGCTTCTCAACCCCTTAACTCTTTGACTGCCGCGGACACGTTTCCGCGTCGAATTCTGCCAAGGACGAGCCTGCCGTCCTTGGCAGTAAAAATCGCTCTTTTTCGCTGGTAGTGGGATGACACTATTACACTATCACTCTGGCAGTCAAAGAGTTAAGAGCTGATGCCGATTCTACGAATGCCTTCTAGATCAGTAGTTCTCAAATTTTTTAATGACAAGGACCTCCAAAATGATATGTATTTGGCCACGGATACCCCCCCCCCCCCATCTGAAAATGTTTTGTGCCAGGGACCCCCAGAGAAGAAGATTTGTCAATGTCCTATCCTATCAATAAAGGCATAAAATAGCCCCCCCCCAAAAAAAAAAAGAAATCTAAATTATTCAAACACTTTCACGATTTTTCAAAAACAATGTAGCAGATGTACGAGCTTGCAGCGCGGCACGAATATCTGTAATTTTTTAGAACAACTGTTCAAACCACTGTTCTAAATCCTAAGCCTTTTCTGAAAAACGTATGTTGACACAGATGCTTTCCCGGTTTTAATGGGTTAATACCTCTTGCACACCTGCTCCGAAACCCTGTTCGATTCCTGTGGGCTTTTCTTTGTTTTTTTGTGATGCGCTAAAAATGGATTGTTTTATTGTACTGTAGGTGTTACCTGCTCCAGGCGGTAGGCGGTTTCTCTGTGGACCTGCTGCAGAGCGGCCTTAGCAGTCTGTTCCTGATGCACCTGTTTATCCCTGGACTCCCTCAGCTCCTTCAACAGCTCCTCCAACCGGCCCTCCAGCTGAGAAGAGAAGAGAAGAGAAGAGAAGAGAAGAGAAGAGAAGAGAAGAGAAGAGAAGAGAAGAGAAGAGAAGAGAAGAGAAGAGAAGAGAAGAGAAGAGAAGAGAAGAGAAGAGAAGAGAAGAGAAGAGGAGGGGAGGGGAGGGGAGAGGAGAGGAGGAAGGAGAGGGGGATAAAAAATGAGGGACGGGGAGAGGCCATTAATTCCAGATCATATTTAACAAAGACCATTCAAACATACAAAAGGTCATTCATTCACAGTGTTAAAGGAGTGGCTCAGAATTCAACAGGGTTATAAATAGAAACCGGTTTACACAGTGACCACACCTGTGCTGACCTGCTCCAACAGGACCCGTAGTGCAGTGGTTCCCAAAATGGGGGTCGGGACCACCAGGGGGGTCCCCAAATTATTTTGGGGGGGTCCCAGATGATTAGCTTAGTATGCATCATTGTTTTCTCACTCAACAGTAAACAAGCCAACATACTGTATAAGTGTATACAGGGTATCTGCACATTTCTAAAGTGACAATGCAATGACTTTAAGACCTTTCTGAGAGGAGAGGATTGTACATGATATTAAACTTCTTGTATCTTGTATGTTTGGCGGTCAGGGAACAAAGACACATTTTTGCAAGCGATAAGCATATACAGTCAGAAACTCTGATTGTGAGTCACAACAAAGCCGCCCCCCATCCTTGCCCCGTTCAAAACGTCCCTCAAAACCCAGACTCACATTCCCTGCCTAATTCTAATCCCCCTTTTTGATTTCTTAATCAAAATGTTAATGTTTTAGTTTGCTTAGTTTTTGGCCTTTTAACTCGTGAAACGTTCATATAGTCTGGCATATTTCACTGTATGTGCAATGAATCTAAACCTTTTTTCTTTTTTTTCTAATCTTGATTACAGTAAAGGCGTATATGACGTTTTCCACAATATATATATACTTTTTTGAGAGAGAGACAGGCAGGCAGACAGACAGACAGACAGACAGACAGGCAGACAGACACGCAGACAGGCAGACAGACAGACAGACAGGCAGACAGACACGCAGACAGACAGACAGACAGACAGACAGACAGACAGACAGACAGACAGACAGACATACCTTATGCACGGTGTTGATGTGTTGTTTCTCCGTCTCTGCTCTCCTCCTCAACTCCTCTCTCATGTTGTCCTTCTCTGAACAGATGCCCACAATCAGCTCCTGGTGCTTCTTGTTCTCATCCAACAACCTGAACGCACACACACACACACATTCACATTTTAGGACGACAATTCTAGGAATGCCAGAGAAACATTTTAATCACGATTTTTCTCCTTAAGAATTTACATCACGATTCTCGTCTGACTTATGTTTTGTCGCGCAGCGGTATTGCTTGCCGAAAAGTAGCATTATCTACAAGCTCATAATGTTGTGATGAGACGCGCAGTGGACTTGTAGGTCTTTCTACAAGTCCACTGAGCGGCACCATCGTCGTGTTCTATTCCAGGGGTCCTCAAAGTTTTTCAGCCCAAGGACCCCTTAGCTGAGAGAGAGAGATGAAGCAGGGACCCCCACTACAAATTGTATAGAATTGTGTTGCAGATTAAACCTTTTCGTAGATTTCATAGATAGCTTCATAGACTTGTTTGACACTTTAATCAGTGTATGCTGGATTCATGTTAATGTGTATTTTCAGACACTTAAACCGTCAATACTTGTAAAATAAACTTGACCCTTCACTCTGTACTTCGTCTGCTCTTTTTTCCCTCTACACCAAACCTCTTTGCCAGAAATAGCCGATCTAACAGCTTGTAGATCTGCTATGTTTGGCTAAAGTTCTCCTCAGAATAGGCTTGCTAAGGTTCAAGTGGTTAATGTAAAAAAGGGGGTCCCCAGCAAAATTTGTTAATATAGTGTCACACTCATTTTAACCACTTAAATGTATGCGTGTCACTTGGTGCCGCCCTATAAGCTTGTAGATCTGCTATTTTTGATCTTATATCAAATATATTTCTATATACTGTATCTACATTTTAACTCAAATCTTTGCTTCTAAAAAATATGTTTGAGATGTGGGGGGGGGGGGTCTGCAGCCATATACATCATTTTGGGGGTCTTTGACATGAAAAAGTTTGAGAACCACTGTCCTAGGGGTCTCGGACCCCCTGTGGAAGACCCCTGCTTTCATTCAGTTTGGTCTTGAGTGCAGGAACCCACAGTAGCAATCTGTGGACTGGGACTTGCACGAGCGTTCTCATGCACTTTCCTCCTCAGTGGGTTGGGATATTGAATTGAATTTAAGCTGATCATTAAGCTGTTTATTAGCATTTTTGCCCAGCTTAAAAGGCTTATCACACTCAATCCGTGAACGCATACTGTGTGATTTTATACTTTTTTTTAGCTTTAACCATTATTTGAAACTTTGGGCTTTTTCGTGTGCAAATCTTTGAATACATATATATTTTTTGAGACAACATTTCTAACTCAAACCTTTGCTTCTAAGGGGGGGGGGGGGTCCCTGGAACAACATATTTTGATGGGTAAAACCATCATACCCAAAATGATATGTATTTGGCCACCGACCCTCATCTCAAAATATTTTGTTCCAGGGAACAAAGACACTCTTGAGTTCATGATTTTTCCAAATATAGCTGATCTACAAGCTTGTAGCGCCATGAGCTTGTATATCTGCTATTTTTGAATAGCCAAAGCATAAAGTAATGGTTAAAGTGGTTACACAGATGCGTTCCCGGTCTTAATGGCACTTTCTCCAGTGTGCACATAAGTTTGGCTCCCTAGGTATGAACTGTCGAAAAAAATACTTTCAAGAATCAAATCAAATATGTGTTCCAAGGGGGTCCAATGTAGTTATTATTTAGTCACAAGCTCTTGTTAATACTATTCATCGGTTCAATATTTATAAAGCCCACAAACAACTTAAATCATTAAGACCTGAGGCGATTCTTAATTTTTTTTTCTAAATCCTAACAGTTTTTTTTATTTTTTATCTTTACTTTTTTTTTCAAGATTTTTCAAAAATAGCAGATCTACAAGCTCATAGCGCGGCACTCGGTGCCACCCTATGAGCTTGTATATCTGCTATTTTTGAATAGCCAAATAAATCTAAAGTGACACAGATGCTTTCCAGGTCTTAATGGGTTAAAACACTTTCAAATATAACAAAAATGGCAAACTATGCAATGCGTTGTGAGCTTGTAGATCTACTATTTTCCGTGCGATACTGACATAACATGAAGTGTAAAATCTGGCATTCATTTATGAAAAGAAAAAAACATTAAAAGATGCAACATGGACACACAAGGTTTATTCTTCTCATCTGTGCAGTGCAACCCCCTCCTCACCTCTTGATAGCCTTCTCCTGCTGCGCGTACTTGTGCTGGGCGCACTTCTCAAAGACCACCATGGAGCCCTCCTGGTCCTCCAGAGGCAGACCGTTGACGGGGGGCTGCCGCCCGTGGTGCCCGTGCTGCCCGGCGCGGCAGCCCAGCAGCTCGGACTCCAGCTCGTCCAGCAGAGACTCCTGGGAGGCACAGCGCTGGATCTGAGACATGAGCTTGCGGCTGCAGTCCGTGTCGTACGGGCTGCTGGACGAGCAGCTGCTGTTCCGCAGGGCGCCAGAGGTGGAGGTCGGCGTCTACAGCAGGGTTGTAATAGTAAAAAATAAAATAATTTTTTTTTTTAGTTAAAGCTGTAACTTTCCTCTCCTAGCCCGGATTTGAACCCGTTTTCCTGTGCATGTGCTGTTTTTGTATTTTTTACCATTGAGGTAATTTAGCGTGCCTGCTTGCTCAAGGGATACATTGAATCTTGACCATCAGGTCAAAATTCGTGTCAGATCCTGTGCCTAGGTGAGACATGACCTTTGACACGATCTAAATGTCTCAATAGAAGAGCGGGGAGACAAAATACAACCACCCCAATTGTATAAGTTATAATGTATTAACATAGCCTGGCTCCAGCCCCTGAATCGCTAGCCTCGCATTCAGGGTCTGGTGAGTGGTGATGCTGTAGAAAGGCAGGGTTTTCTCGGTTGGAAATCTAACCGGCCCAGTGAAACTAAGTGAAAATCAGGCTGAGCGTCAGGCTAGTACTAATATACTCTACCATACAACTTGGACAAGATGACATGTTAATTAATAAATAATAAGATAAATAATAAATGAAGCATAGCGTTAGTTCATGCAGGACACGGAAGTCTTGCACGCCAAAGCTGTAATCAGCTGTCAGTCAGCTGATGTGAACATCAGCTTTATATTCCCCATTCACAGCCTCTGCTGGTCATTACGTCACACAGTCATACTCCAATCACAGCTCACGCATTAGCAAAGAGATTCCTTTAAATACGGTTCGTATTCACTAGGTCTCTGCTGGTCTTGCTGCCTGACCACTTCTGCTAGCTGCCTCCTCCATCCCAGCCTCCACCTTTTGATTAGAGTCTGGCATAGGCTCAAATACCTGTCATTATCATTTATATCTGCCAATTCAAACTAATATGTCAATGTATTGCTTATTGTTTGATATTGTATCCCTATGGGGGTTTTGCTTAGCATTCCCTGATTTTGCTTAGCATGCTGCTTCGACAAAATTCAGCGGAGCCTTTAACACCAAGCTTAACTGTATTCCATTTGTTGCAATAAATGGTTAAATCTACTTTGACGTGAGTGTTTCTGATTGAATGAAGCTTTATCAGACCAAACTATAATTAAATGAAACTGTGTAGTGTTTACAAAACTAAGGATAGTTTTAGTCTGTGTCAGTTTAATTCATAGATTAAGACTAACATGTTGGCGGTATTTCTGGGTACAATGTCTATGGCTATCGATTCTCTGTCTACACAATATAAAATAAAGTGTGCAGAACATTAGCTATGTCTAGTTTGTCAACCTGTGGATATTTAGAACAAAATGATATATTTCTAATCAAGTCAATAACAGCAGGATAAGTGCCCTGTTCTTCCAGAAATGGGGTTAATAAATAATACTGCTCCAAAGTGACGCTGCCAGTGGTATCTACTGTATGTGGACGTAAACAAATTTTCCGGTCGTCTATTTAGAAAGAGAACGTGACGTCACCCCATTGAAAGTAAACCTCCCAAATTGGCGCCACCTGTCCATTGAAATCAATGTACATGAATTTTTAACAATGAATTTTCAAAACTGTGTTTTTTATGAGCAAAATGTTAATTATATCCAAACATTTTCTAAAACATTTGATTCATTCCAAACTTAACAGTTTTTATATATTTTTTATATTTCCAGGAATGTCATGACCGTGGGAACCCTGTAAAATGTAAATACTAACCTTGGTCTGCGGGCTGGACGCCACTCCGGTGTCTGACCCGGGGGTGGAGGGCCCGTTGGAGATCCCCGAGGTGGAGGTGGAGTTAGTGGGCGAGTGTTCAGGCGAGGGGGAAGAAGAAGAAGAAGATGGCGGCTGGGTGGTGGCGGCCGTTCCACGGTCGCTTGCTAGCGACGGCTCCGCGGCACATTGGTCAACTAAGCGTAGCGGCTGCAGTGCAGCGGTGCAGGGAGGGTCTTGAACCATCCCTAGAGTCAGTGAGCTTTCTAACGTCCCTTCCAGAACTGACGGCGACGAGCTCTCCACCACCTCGTCCGGCATGCTGGCGGCGACGGCTACGACGGGCGCCGGCGGTAGGTGGTCTTCGACCGACACTTTACCGCCGTCTTTACCGTCGTCTTCTTCTTCGAGAGTCAAACCCCGGCCCTCTGCCTCCGCCCGACTCAGACTCGGTGCTCGTGGCGATTCCGTCCGGGTTTCCGTTCCGCTCGTGACCTCGGTGGCTTCACTGTTGACCTGTAGACGGGGTGCGATAGTAAATCAAACTAATCAATTAATATGTTTATAAAAAAATATCGATAATGTTAACACATTGACCGCCAGAGGTTAATCTCATAATGTACTCACCAGTGCCAACGTTTTATTGTTGTTTTTTGTTTTTTTCACGTCGCCATAGACCTCGTTAAAATCCTTAAGATTGAGCTGTGCACTGTTTGTATACATCGCGGAGATCTCCCTGCGTCTACCAGTGAAAACCATGTGTCAAACGGAGCCGCCATGTTGTAGTTAGAACGGTTTATGTTAAAGGTTTAATGACATTCACTTTTACACCACATTCAAAGTCTTTGTCCTGGTCCTTCAAAAGTGTACAAAAAGTTTTAAGTGAAAATTCAATTCCAGTGATCCATGGCAGGTGTTTTTCTCTCACATTTCTAAAGCCTTTTCAACTGCAATGAAAAAAGAAATCTTTGCCTGCGGGTGTCACTGGTGAGGGATTTTGCCTGTCAATCATCGCCTCTGCTCCGCCCCCCCCCAAAGGAAAGGATAGGGGAGGGGAGGGGCGAGGAGGAGAGTGGGCGGGATTAATCGACTGTGACCTCACTGTCGAAGGGCCAAGCTCAGATTACTTTTCAGCCTAGTTATTCAGAAAACCCCAGACCACAGAAAATCCACTGAATGTTCTAAGTTCAGGTTTTTTGGGTGTAATTGAAGTCATAAAACCCCAAATAAAACATTGAAAATAAAAAAAGTGAAAATGAATGTCATGATACCTTTAACACATTTACCGCCGGGCCCGTAGTTCTACGGGCCGTTAAATCCAACGGTTAAGCGCCAATCCCGTAGCCTACGGGCTGTGGTGCTTTTTCCTTTTTTTCGAAATTTTTTTTTTTTTTAATTTTCTAGGGGGACCATTTTCAGTGTAACACCACCCGATCGGACCGGAAGTGCGATCACGTTTTTTGTTTCCCGTCTGTCTCCATTCTAAGTCGTACACATAAACCCCTGTAAAAGCTGTACAGGACATGTAGTTTTTCATCCTCGCATTTCCCATGTTAACTTAAACGATCAGAACTCAAACATGGCGGCTCCGTTTGACACGCGGTCTCGACGAGTAGACACCAGGACATGTGCCCGTTGTTTACAAACATTGGATCGGGCAATCTAAAGGATTTTAACGGGGCCTATGGCGACCTGAAAAAAACAAAAAACAACAATAAAACCTTGGCACTGGTGAGTACATTATGAGATTAGCCCTTGGCGGTGGATGTGTTAAACAGTGATCAGCGAGGAGAAAAACTACAATCGAAGAAAATAGCGTTTTAGTGTGCGCTTTAGAATGGAGGCCGACGGGATCGGCAAAACGTGATCCCGAATAATTCCGTTTCCGGTGGTGTTACAATGAAATGTGCCGTATAGAAAATTGACTTTTTTTTTTTTTTTCAGAAAAAAAAGGAAAAAGCACCACAGCCCGTAGGCTACAGGATCGGCGCTTTACGGTTGGATTTATCGGCCCGTAGGCTACGGGCCTGGCGGTGGTAGTGTTAATGAAATAATCGATCATTATCTGAAAATATAGGTATTATAGGTCATAGGTAATTATTATAGGTAAATATAGATAGGTAAATAGAAAAAAATATGAAAACATAATTTTTGTAAATAGTGGATCTACAATCTCACACTATTTTCAAAATGTTTGCATGACACTGGTGTGCGACAAAGTATAAAATAATGCTTACGATGTTTATCAATTCATTGATACATAAAAAAGTTGTTTTAAAAGAATACAAATATTTCTCGGTTATATTCAATGAATCAATCAAGTAATGGATAGAATGAATAATAATCACTATGAAATTAATGGAGAGTTGCAGCCATATTGACCTGTGCACAATTTAGCCCCGTTTGGAACCTCACCCTCCACGATAGCTCCGACTTGAGGTCCCGCTTATAGGCTACCGGCAGAGTGTGACACCGGCGAACGGTAGCCAACAGTACCGATTTTTACCTTTTTCCGCACATCGTATCCAAAACGTAAAGGTAGTCCTCACTGCTCTCAGATGTTTGAAATTTTAGCGCTCAAGAAAATTTAAGCGATGCGTTGAAACAAGCGTTTAAATCGTTTTTTTCCCGCTGCAGCGGAAACGGGAGCAGTACTGACAACTGCGGACGTGGGTTGGCTCTGCCGGCAGCCTATGAAGCGAAACCTCATCTTGAAGCTATAGCGGATGGAGAGGTTTTGAAAGTGTTATGTTATTCATTTATGCAAGTTATTTGTCATATCTGCCCTGTGCAACTTCAGTTCACGAAGACTAAAAGCCAAACAGAAATGTACTTTTGTATTCATAATGTTCAACGGCAGAAACGCAACAAAATTGTTAACCCATTAAGACTGGGAACGCATCTGTGTCATTTTGAGATTTCTTTGGCTATTCAAAAATAGCAGATATACAAGCTCATAGCGCGGCACCGAGGGCCGCGCTATGAGCTTGTAGATCTGCTATTTTTTTTTTTTATCGTGAACATTTGTGCAAATCTTTGAATATATATATATTTCTAAAGCAAACATTTGTAACTCAAATCTTTGCTTCTGGGGGATTCTACAAATGTCTTCTAAAATAACAGTTTTTTGAAAAAAGTTATGATGCTATAATCAGCGGTTCTCCTTTTTCAACTTTTTCATGTCAAGGACCCCCAAAATGATATGTATTTGGCCGCGGACCCCCCATCTCAAAATATGTTGTTCCAGGGACCCCCAGAAACAAAGATTTGGGTTAAAAATGTTCGCTTTAAAAATATATATATTCAAAGATTTGCACAAATTTTCCACGATTTGTCAAATAAATAGCCAAAGAAATCTTGATACCAATGCGTTCCCGGTCTTAATGGGTTAATCGCAATTATGTGAGCGACAATGAATTCATCGTCAAGTAAAATGTCATAATGGTGACAGCCCTACCTGTGCAGCACGTTGCTCTGGGTCCTCCTTCTCTGCCTCGTCATCTCCACTGTCCAGACAGATGTCCTCTTCTTCCTCCTCCTCTTCTTCATGTGTGTGAGACGTGGTGTCCGGCTCCTCCTCCAACACAGAGCTCCTCTCTGTGGAGCCCTCCATCATGACGGCGTATAGCGGCCAGGGACCTTCTCACCTCCACATCTGATAGACAACAAGGAGAAGAACAACTTAGACCTATTAGGGGTCTTCAACATGGGGGTCCGGGACCCCCTAGGAAAGGGGTTCCCAAACTTTTTAACTCGAGATCCTAAAAGAGAAATTTGATGTCTCCCCGGGTCCCAAACTAGTGGGAAAGCTCAAAACACGTCACAAAATGTGATGTGTTGTGAGCTTGTAGATCAGCTTTTTTAACTACTTCTTAAAAAGAGTTTTAATTTATTTTAGGGAATTTTGTTTTTTTACGATTAAGGAAATGCACTTGAAAAAAAAAATACTTTTCTTTTTAATTCATGAAAAATGAAGATTTTTTTGAAAATCTTTTAATTACATAATTAGATAACGGAAAAAAATGATTATTTACTCGCCATAAAAATGGGTCCGCGTCTCCACGACCCACAAATGGGTCCTGACCCACTGTTTGGTAAACAGTGCCCTAGGGGGTCCTCAGTGTTACTACCGGGGGTGCCGACAAATCTTTGTGTGGTAGCAACTTTTTCTTTGTTTTACATTAACCACTTGAACCCTAGAATCCCTATTGTGGTGGAAGCATTTGAAAAACAGCCGATCTACAAGCTTACGAAAGTGGTCCTCAGTGTGAGGGCAGAGGGGAAAGGGGGGCCGATCACTAAGCATACGATCACATTTCAACCAACCTTGGCAATTACCGCGACACTATTCAGACCCTGCCTGATTATAAACCTAATAAAATGGCTGGAGGAATGCTTGCAAAATGATCCCATAAATTAATTAATGAATTAATTGATGGATGGATGAAATGGTCTGATCCAAAGCCCCTCCCGTTTTCAGTTCTGGTTCAATGAAACGCTGCTGCAACAACAAACACCACATCCTTGACGATTCCTCAAGCCAAGGCTGGACTGCCCAGAAAGCAGAGAGCTGCTTCAACAACTAGGCCTGTCACAATACCAGCAAGGCTCTTTGTTTATTCAAATCTTATCCCCCCGGCAGCAGCTCATAAATGTTTCGGCCCACCCGGCCTTCCTCAGCGTATGATCATCATCGTCTAATCCCAATTATTGTCGGACGGACGGACAGACAAATAAAAGTACGCGAAAAGGGCAGTTTATGCTTGGTTGCGCGTCACGTGTCACGTGCTGAAAATAGCCGATCTACAAGCTCACACCGCGTATTTTCACCATGCAGCCAAGAATAAATCAGGCATTGCGACGCCATCATGGCCTGCCAAAATACATTTTAGTCTACTAAATCAAGTCAAATGTGAAAAACTAGACTAAAAACATTTCAGATGACTAAAATAGGACAAAAGGCTATGACTAAAACTAAATCAAAATGTGCTGTCAAGCTGAACACTGCAATCAGTATTGGTAGTGGACTTTGGACTAGTATTTTACCCCTGCTTTATTATTATTTGTTTTTTTACAGCAACCCAACTACTGCTGCAATCATATTGGGTCACAACAATAATCACACAAAAACCGAAATGTGTGAGATCCTGGCGATTATGCCGAGTAAAGAGAACGTGCCAATGTTTGCAGACGGAAATAAGCACCTCAGCTGCAGTGGTGGAAAAAGTACTATGTGTAATGTTTTACTTGAGTAAAAGTATAATGCAATGTAGAAATACTCTGTTACAAGTAAAAGGCCTGTGTTCAAAATGTTACTTGAGTAAAAGTGCAAAAGTATTGGCATCAAAATATACTTAAAGTACCAAAAGTAAAAAAAGATGTTTGAAAATAGCAGATCTACAAGCTCACAACGCGTTGCGATGTGACGCGTTGTGAGCTTGTAGATCTGCTATTTTCAAACAGCCTAGGTATAAAAAAGGGCTGAAGTAGTTAATATATGTGTTATAATTATTATATTATAAAATATTATATATAATATATGTATATCTGAAAAGTAACTAGTAACTAAAGTTTTAAACTAATTGTAGTGGAGTAAAAGTACAACTTTTGCCTTTGAGATGTAGTGGAGTAGAAGTAAAAGCACTGAAAATTGGAAATACTACAGTAAAGTAAAAATCCTCAAAATTACTTTTTCTTTGGGTACTTATTAAGTACAGTACTTGAGTAAATGTACTTAGTTACTTTACGCCACTGCTCAGCTGTTACAGACTTCCAATTATCCATGTCTTCTACAAAGTAAAAATCTGTTATTCATTTATCCATTAGGGGTGGGACGATATATCGATATCGCGATATATCGCGATACTTTCTCCCGTGATAACTAATCGATATACTGCCGAAAAATATCGATATTATTATTTTTTTTGTTTGTTTGTGATACGTTGTTTTTCCTACTCTGTATTTGTGTAATGATGATTTTGAACTGTTTGGTGCTATTTTATGTGTTTATGAATTGAATACAAGGACTATCGTGATACATCGTTGGTGAAATTTCATGCAATATATCGTGATATCGCAATATATCGTGATATATCGTTGGTGAAATTTCTTGCAATATATATTGAATATCGTGATATCACAATATATCGAATATCGTCGAATATCGTGATATATATTGTTATCGTGGGCCTAATATCGTGATATATATATCGTATCGTGAGGTACCCATATCGTCCCACCCCTATTATCCATGTATAACTCTGAGTGTGTGCAGTTGGAACCAGGGTCTAACACGATACAGGACAAACAAGCGCAACAATGACAGTGAGTCAGAGGAGAGATGGAATCATTGCTTTTGGTTGATGGATACAAACATGACTGGTTAGCATTAATTAGCCTGTGTAGCGCTGCTCTGACCTTTGATGGAAGCAGACCTATGTCTCGAATATCCTCTGTGTTGTATGTGTGGCACAGTACTGACCACAGACTGTAAAAACAAATATGGACGAAGGGAACAGTGACTTTCTACAGACCCGTTTTGAACACACTTTTTCTGCTAATTCAAATCCACTATTTTGGAATGTCCTGTCCCCGAAAAGCAACCGGATAACGAATGCTATTGGCTGGGTCACTTCGTGCCGTGCCGCACATCTGCTGACCGTGGGTAGCTACCTGGGACGTAAGTCGGGGCTTGATCAACCCCGGCTGGGTCACCTGGGCGAGGGTGTATGTATGTTTTTGCGAGACCTGAAACACCTGTTGACCCCAGGCTACAACACTGATGATACGTCCCAGGTGCATCCATGTGATGTTTTTTCGTTATGGTACCATTTCTGTCTACTCACTCTGTGTCTCAGACGAGGGCTGTGGACAGTTTAGAAACCTGCCTACCAGTGACATCATCGGTAGGCAGGTTTGGTCATTTAACCCATGAAAACCAGGAAAACATCTGTCATTTTAGATTGTAGTATAGCAAGATAGCAACATACATTTTTCAGAAAACTCTTAGAACAGTGGTTTAGGACAATGGTTCTAAAAAATAGCAGATATACAAGCTCACAGCGCGTCATTTCGTGCCGCGCTGCGAGCTTGTACATACAAAATATTTAAAGTGTTTGAAATATATATTTTTTTTTTACACAAATCTTCTCTACTTGGGGTTCCTGGCAAAAAAACATTTTCAGATTGGGGTCTGCGGCCTTGGCACAAAAACGTTTGAGAACTACTGATTTAGAAGGCATTTGTAGAATCGGCCTCATTACATGTCTTAATGGGTTAAAAAGATATGTTCGCTTTTATTTATTATTAACCCATTGAGACCGGGAAGGTATCTGTGTCATTTTAAGATTTCTTTGGCTATTAAAAAATAGCAGATATTCGAGCTTGTATATCTGCATTTATTTATTCTTAAACACGAAAAAAAATGCAAATCTTTGAATATATATATTTTTAAAGTGAACATTTTTAACTCAAATCTTTGCTTCTGGGGATTCTACAAATGTCTTCTAAATCCTAACTTTTTTTTTTTTTTTATAATCAGTGGTTCTCAAACTTTTTTCATGTCAAGGACCCCCAAAATTATATGTATTTGTCCACCGACGCTCCTCTTAAAATATTTTTTTCCAGGGACCCCCTCCAGAAGCAAAGAATTGAGTTAAAAATGTATATTATATATTCAAAGATTTGCACACATTTTCACGATTTCTTTTTCAAAAATAGCAGATCTACAAGCTCATAGCCGCGCTATGAGCTTGTAGATCTGCTATTTTTGAATAGCCAAAAGAAATCTAAAGTGACACAGATGCGTTCCCGGTCTGAATGGGTTAAACAACAATTCCTTGTATTCCACGCTAACTTTCCAGGAAGAGAAAGGCTGTATAGTTTCTATTAGCTTGGAATCCCCACTGATGATGTCACTGGTAGGCAGGTTTCTGAACTGTCCATGCAAAAGATCATTGCAAATCTCTCAAATACTTGCGTTCAGGTGATTATGTAATGTGAAGAGTGACAGTCTTGACAACAGCCAGATACAATTCACACAGCGGCAAAGGTCAGATCCTTCAGTTTCTCACACACACACACACACACACACACACACACACACACATTTGTATTACTATACTAGTGAGTACATTAACATTTTAGGCCGACAATTTTATGAATTGCCCATTCTTACAATTCTTTGGATATTTTTAACTGTAAGCTAGCCAAAAAATAGCTGATCTACAAGCTCGCAAGCTTGTAGCAATTTTTCGGTGCATGACACTGGCATGCAGCTATGTATAAATCGTGTTTTACTGTAATTCCAACCCCCTAAACCTAACCCCTAAATGTCTAATCCTAACCTGAATCTTTCTATAATTGTAAATATAACTCAAAAAATTTATTTTCAACCATAAAACAACAATTTTTCTTGTGAGGACCAGGAAAACAGTTCCTCACAACAGCCATTTCTCATATTCTACCATTCTTGTGAGGACATTTGGTCCTCCTCACAAGTATAGTCACACGCACACATTTGGTCCTCCACACACACACACACACACACACACACACACACACACACACACACACACACACACACACACACACACACACACACACACACACACACACACACACACACACACACACACACACACACACACACACACACACACACACACACACACACACACACACACAGAGAGAGAGTGCGGCGCTGTCTGACATAGATGCAAATGTGATGAAATTCTAGTTGCGCCTGCTGTGTTGTGTGAAAGTCAGTCTTGGTGGGTGTGTGTTGCAGGGCAGCGACACACCCACCCCTAGGCACTCTGATACTCACTACCTATCTATCTCTGGTCCATTCAGAGAAAATCTCAGCTTGTTGCTATGACGTGTGTGAGTGTGAGTGTGAGAGTGTGTGTATGTGTATGTGTATGTGTATGTGTATGTGTATGTGTATGTGTATGTGTGTGTGTGTGTGTGTGTGTGTGTGTGTGTGCATGCTTTGATCAGAGCACTATAAATCCAGATTCAATCAACACGTGAACCTCCTTCAGCTGGCATGGATAACGTTACAGTTCAAAGTCTCAACAGTGCTTGAATGTTAAACTATATTGAATCAAGAAACTACCATGATCAGGCATTGTAAAGTAAGGCTTGCTGAGCCATGTAACCCGTAGGGCAGGAGCCTATCTCCTGTTTCTGTAGTGTGAGGCGGCTTGATGTACAAGTACTCCCCCTGGACATGATGCTAGTATGTCACAGGGACTTACCCCCAATCCAACTCTTGATGCTGAGTGCCAAGCAGGAAGGCATTGGGTCCCGTTTTTATAGTCTTTGGTATGACCACACTGTCATACCAATGGCGACATCAGGAGCACATGGCAGGCGGTACACACCTTGACAGACTGCAAAACAAGAACCAGAAGCGAGGTGAACCCGCCTGCCTCCCTCCCCAACGAACTGAACACTTTCTACGGCCGGTTTGAGATCAGCCCCAACCGCGCCAGCCAAGCGGGGCCATCAGCAGCACCAGCAGAGGAGAACCCTCTAACCATCTCGGAGAGAGAAGTGCGTACAGCCTTCGCACGGGTCAACATCCACAAGGCAGCCGGACCTGATGGGATTCCAGGCCGGGTCCTTAAAGCATGTGCAGACCAGCTGGCGGGTGTCTTCGCTGACATCTTTAACCTCTCCCTCTCCCAGGCTGTGGTCCCTGCAGGGTTCAAAATGTCAACCATTGTGCCCATTCCCAAGAAGGCCAAAGTGACATGCCTGAACGACTGGAGACCTGTCGCTCTCACCCCGATCGTCAGCAAGTGCTTCGAGAAACTGGTGAGGGAATACATCAGCTCCACGCTACCTGCCTCGCTGGATCCGTGGCAGTATGCATACCGCAAAAACAGATCCACCGACAACGCTATTGCCATGGCTCTCCACACCGTCCTCTCGCACATGGACAACAAGCTGCTGAAGGACAAATATGTACGTATGCTGTTCGTGGACTACAGCTCAGCATTCAACACCATTGTCCCAGCAATACTTGACAAAAAGCTCAGAGACCTAGGGCTACACCCAAGCATGTGCGACTGGATACAGGACTTCTTGTCCAACCGACATCAGGTGGTGAGAATGGGCAGCATCACATCCGACCCCCTGACCCTCAACACCGGAGCACCCCAGGGATGCGTGCTGAGCCCTCTCCTCTACTCCCTGTACACGTATGACTGCATAGCCACACATGTCTCCAACACCATCATAAAGTACGCGGACGACACGACAGTGATAGGCCGAATCGTCAACAACGACGAGTCTGACTATAGAGAGGAGATCAACTCACTGGCACTCTGGTGCCGGGAGAACAACCTCTCTCTTAACGTCGACAAGACCAAAGAACTGATCGTGGACTTCAGGAGGCCGCGGAGAGACCATGCGCCCATCCTCATCGACGGTGCTGCAGTGGAAAGGGTCAGCGAGTTCAAGTTCCTCGGAGTACACATCGAGGAGGACCTCAAATGGGAGACGCACACACGTGAGGAAAAAGGCTCAGCAGCGACTGTACTGGCTCCGCCGCCTGAAGAAGCTTGGAGTAGGACATCGCATCCTCAGGCTGTATTACAACAGTTCTGTTGAAGGCATCCTAACAGGCTGTGTCACGGCCTGGTACAGGAACTGCACTGCCCGAGAAAAGATCAGCCTACAGCGAGTAGTGCGATCGGCAGAGCGGATAATGGGAATCGAGCTCCCAGCGTTCCAGGAACTGTACAAAAAGCGGTGCGTGGTCAAAGCCAAGCGCATCATCAAGGACAAGCACCACCCAAGTCACAGACTGTTCAAACCCCTACAACGACCGCGACCGGGCAAGGGGCTCTACCGCAGTATCAAGAGTTCCACCACCAGGTACTGGTGCAGTTTTAATCCGGCTGCTGTCAGAATGCTGAATGGGGCATAAGCCTGAATGAGGCATAGGCCTTGTTCAGCAGCCTGACAACAGGCGGTGCAGACTTTTCTGGCTCTTCCTGAACACACCTGTGGATTATACCAGGGACAATGACTTGGACTTAGCTCCCCCTCGGACACACCTGTGGACTACACCAGGTACAAATGACTTTTTGTTGCACTCCCTCATGGAGCTACTTGCGGATTATACTAGGGTCAGTCCACCCTAGGTGGACACGCACTGACCTTTTGCACCTTAATCCCATGTATAACGCACTGACTTTTTTTGTCTTTCTTATTGTGCTCTTTTCCTCTAAGCACCTTAACGTCCATATGTATATCATGCACAGTATAAGTATAACATGCACAGTATACATACATTGCTGCTATGCTCAGGCCAGAGATGGGGACTCGAGTTAGGGACTCGGACTCGAGTCGCACTCGAGTGGCCAAAAACAAGACTCTCGACTCGACTCTGACTCGCCCCTCAAAGACTTGAGACTTGACTCGACTCGAGCCTCAAAGACTTGAGACTTGACTCGACTCGAGCCTCAAAGACTCGTGGACAATCTTTATTTTATGTTTATTTTTTGGACAAATAAATGAATGAAATGCCCAAAAAACTTCCACTCCCCTGTCCCCCCCCCGCAAAGAAACCTCCGCTCCAGTGCGCGCTGCGCGGAGCCGGATTCAGTCAAGCTGTTTCATGCTGCTCATTAACCTAAACATGGAGAGGCGAGCGCAACAGCTGCTATGTGTGTGGCCGCCGCGGCCTTTCATCATAAAGTTTAAATATAAAAACTTCGAAATTAAACAAATATGTTTAGCTCAGAATCAGCTATATAACCTCAGTTATCTTGGCATATGCTTACATTTTTTATAAGATGGTCGGATCATCTGTGACAGCACGTTTAGGAAACATCGGATTTTCATTTCGTTAAACCCAGCTGGGTGAATATTCAACACTTCACCACGGTAAACGCTACGCTCATGTAATGTTCACTGCATAAAAGCTGTGGTTCTCAAACCTTTTCAGGCCCCAAAAGAATCATATTTGAACTGGGGATCCACATTTAGACAGTTTTTTGGTGCGCAACACAGCCCTCGTTTAAGTGAATTGCTTTCACCTGCTCTGCTGTTGGACTGCTGTGCGGAGTAGAGTGTGCGCAACAGGGCATATCTCCGCCAAGCCAGGGTGACCTACCCAGGCCCATGAAATTCATATGCAGGCATAGTAGCCAATTAGAATGAAATCTGCAAAAACTGACTCATATACTGATACAGAACCATATTGGCTATATATTATCGCTGTCGGGTGGAAATCTTGTATGTTCCTTTTTTATTATTATTTAAAAACAATTAAAAATCATGAAAATAGCCAATCTACAAGCTGTAATTATTAATAATTAAGAAATACTATATTTTAAAGAGTGAAAAATCAACTAAAGTCATTATTAGTGCAAGTTCAATCACATTTCATTTGAATGAAAATAAATTGTGGGGAAAATACATAAAATCTCTAATCTGTGAATCTAATGTGATTTATTATGACCTGTCTATACTTTAACATCTATGCCCCCCCCCATTTTTTTTTTTTTTTAAAAGACTTTAAAAAGACTCGAGACTTGACTCGGACTCGACCCTCAAAGACTTGACTCGGACTCGACTCGACTCAACCCTCAAAGACTTGAGACTCGACTCGACTCGAGCCTCAAAGACTTGAGACTCGACTCGACTCGAGCCTCAAAGACCCGAGACTTGACTCGGACTCGACTCGACTCAACCCTCAAAGACTTGAGACTTGACTCGACTCGAGCCTCAAAGACTTGAGACTTGACTCGGACTCGAGCTCAGAGACTCGTGGACATCTCTGGCTCAGGCACCTTAGTTTTTTTTAAGGTTTTTATTATCTCAGGTACTTTGTAAATATGTAGATATCTTGTCTGGCCTTCTGTTGCTCTCTTGTTTTGATCTCCTTCCCACTTGCCCCCCACCCCCTCTTCTTTCTATGGAAACTAACGTTGCGATGGGAACGATGTACAAAAACGAATTTCACCCACTTTTTTACCTTGTAAACCTGTGATGTGACAATAAAACTGATTCTGACCTGGCCGGGGATTGAACCCCGACCTCCCAATCTCGAACCACAAGGCCACTGAGCTCACTGATAACAGGCATTGTAAAGCTACTTTAAATCTCTTTACGCAGGTAAAGTCAGGTAAATAACCAGTAGAAATAGAAAGCACCTAGTGTATAATTGTATTATTGCTATTGCAACCTCTGTATTCCCCCATGCATAGTATGTCATTTTGCCCTGTGTTTGTTTACATAACAAAACAATATATAAAAAATGTTACGCATAATTTCCCTCTATGCCAACAGTCATCATCAGCCTAGCCCAAAAAAATCCCTGTCTACCAAAACACCAAAATACAGCAAGAGGGTGTTTCTGCAGGTCAACACCACAGGCAGTCTGGCGTTTTTTTGTATTAAAGAATTATTACATCCAGACAGACATCAGGAATCCCCCCTCAAATATCAAATCTTTAAATACTCACATATGTTCCTCTTGTTCATCCTCTTATTCATCCACAAACAATAAAAATAAATAACATAGACATAGGTGTACTATTTTCCATACACTACTGTCAAAGATCTAGGAGGTGCCAAGGTGTTTCTTTTATTCTCACCTTATGCAGAGTTCAAGACCTTTTAAAAGGGATAGTTCACCCAAAAACTAACTGTGTTCTATCAAATAGTCACCCCATGGAGACTTGATGGGTATTTTGTTTTTTGTCGCATTCCTAAGCCAATAATTTGATGACCAGCGGACCGGTAGGCAGCAGTTCCGGTAGGAGACACAAAGGAGTCTCTTTGTGTCTCCTACCGGAACCGATGCCGTCATCAAATTATTGGTTTAGGAATGCGACAAAAACAAAAAAATATCCATGAATTCAAGTCTCCATGGGGGGCACGGTGGCGCAGTCGGTAGCGCTGTCGCCTCACAGCTAGAAGGTCCTGGGTTCGATTCCCGCAGGGGACGCTGTGGGCGCTGGGGGCGTGTTCTCTCCTCCGCGTCATCAGTGCCCACACCCTAGGTGGGGTTAGCGAAAGGGCCTTTCTGTGTGGAGTTTGCATGTTCTCCCCGTGTCTCCTAGGGTAGGTACCCTCACAAAAAACATGCAGTAATCCTGGTCACTATACTGCCTCCCCCTGGCCAGCCGGGGCGCCTGATGGAGGGGAAGGGAACTGGTTGGAATAACGTGTTCCTTCCACGCGCTACGTCCTACCAGGGAAACTCTCCCCTGTCAGGTGATAAGAAGGTCAGTTGGTTCTCATGCATTGAAGGAGGCATGAGCTCGGCCCTGGCCTCCCTCGGTTCGCAGAGGGAAGGTAGTGCCCAGGATTACACGTTTAGGCATTGGCACTAGGGTGAAAAAATAGGGGTTACAAAATCGTGGGATAAAAATTTAAAAGAAAAAAAAAAGTCTCCATGGGGTGACTAATCGATAGAAAAAAAGTAATTTTGGGGGTGAACTATCCCTTTAAGACTGGTCAGTATCTGGTTGACCCAGATACCTGAGGACCTGAGGCCGATTCTACAAATGCCTTCTAAATCAGTAGTTTGCACACTTTCAAGATTTTGCAAAAAAATATCAAAAATAGCGGATGTACAAGCTTTCGTGACGCGCTGCGAGCTTGTACATCTGCTATTTTTGATTAGAAAATCGGGATTGTTTGAACTTGACCAATATTTGGCATATGGTTTTCCAAAGTGTTGCCAATACAACACATATTAATCCACCAAAAGAAATCATGTTTTTTCCTTCTCAATGTTCTCTCTGAACATGATCTGTTATTCATTTCAATAATTGAAACCAATTCCTTCCGTGTTGGCCCATACTCCTCTACATCTATCTCATTTCATATTTCCCGAATATGGGGATTTTTTTTTTTTTCGTTTTTTTTATGTTTATTTGACAGGGACAATACAAAAAACAATGTATCAAGTTATAAAAACAAACAAAATATATATATTTTTATTGGATCCGAGCACTTGATACATTGTATTACATTTTTGTATTGTCCCTGTCAAATAAACATAACAAAATTAAAAGTATAATAATAATAATATTAGGGCCAATTTTTAAGACCAATATAAAAAAAATATTTCTGAGGAATGTTAACAGCCCTAGGACATTCAGTTGTGCTAACTGTGTTACACCATCTCAACACATGTTTAACTGGAAGCTTGTTTTGAGAGATAAGAAAAGCTCCGTCTTGCATTTCATAAGATATACTTCTCCAATAGATGTTTTTTTTATATGCATATTTCACTTTCTTCCTCATTTAACCCTTCATATTGAGTCATGCCCCCATTTACTTCCTCATTAACCCATTAGGACCGGGAACGCATCTGTGTGTCATTTTTAGATGTCTTTGGCTATTCAAAAATAACAGATCTACAAGCTCATAGATTTTTTTTAAAAAATCGTAGAAATGTGTGCAAATCTTTGAATATATATATATATATATATATATATATATACAGTTTTAACTCAAATCTTTGTTTCTGGGGGGTCCCTGGAACGAAATATTTTGAGATGGGGGTCCGCGGCCAAATACACATCATTTTGGGGGTCCTTGACATTAAAAAAGTGTGAGAACCACTGATATTATTATAGCAACATAAGTTTTTTCAAAAAACTGTTACGATTTAGAAGACATTTGCAGAATCCCCAGAACCAAAGATTTGAGTTAAAATGTTTGCTTTGAAAAATATATATTCAAAGATATGCACAAATATTCACGATAAAAAAAAATATGCAGATCTACAAGCTCATAGCGCGGTACTCGTGCCGCGCTATGAGCTTGTATATCTGCTATTTTTGAATAGCCAAAGCATAAGATAATGGTTAAAATCGAAAATGACAGATGCTTTCCTGGTCTTAACCGGTTTAAATCATAGAATGCTGGTATAGAGAGGGACATGATCGAAGCCATGATTAAAGTTCAACTTCACACAGAAGTACACGTGCTTGTTTTATGGTTTACCTTTCCGCCTCACCTCAAAATAGATCAGACACCTACCTAGAGAGGAATTCTTGTAACTGGAAGCACTTGGCTTGAACCTACCAACTACAGTAAGCTAGTAAACTGTCCATTTCCTTGTGCAGGAAACCGCTGTGTCAGCAGCTTTACAGCTAATCATCATTGCATCATCAAGGCCCTTGAATTAACTTCTGACAGAATGTATTGGAATGAGGCCCGTCTCATAGTACTTCCCTGATAGTACACACGGAAACAGAAATAACAAATAGGCTACAGGGGTCTTCAACAAGGGGGTCCTCAAGAGTTAATACAGGGGGGGAGGGGGGCGCCAACTAAGTCTTTGGCAGGCCACATCTTTGCCCACGACGTTGTGGGCTTGTAGATCGGCTATATTCGGCAAAGAGGTTTGGTGTAGGAGGGGAAAAGAGCAGAGCAAGTACATGCTTTCTACATATTGAGGGTTTAAGTGGTTTAACTGTCTGAAAATACACATTAACATGACTTCAACACAACGCTACACAACGATAGTGTTGTCAAACAACTACAGTATGAAGCTATCTATGAAATTTATGAAAAAAGTTGAATCTGCAACACAAATTTATACAATAGGGAGAGTCCCAGGACCCTGCTTCATCTCTCTCTCTCCAACACTGAAGACCCCTGGGCTACAAGGTGCTTACAAAGTCAAGTAGCAGCCAATTATATGAAACATTGTTATGTATCTGTAAACAACACGAAACAATTGTAACTAGAGATGTATCGAAACCATTTCCTCCTTCCCGAGTACAAATGGAACCATGAGGGTCATTTGGTATTATTTGTACACTCTCAGAGTTATGGTGCAGCTACAAGTTAGTAAAATAAACGTGTGTAGTATATATGTATTATATGTGAATAGTACAGTAAGAGTACAAAACAGTTACAGCTCGACTGAATCATCCAAGATATGACTTTAAATGATCCATCATCATGTGATAAATTAGGTGATATCGGATTGGCATAGACTAGCATACATCACCGATACCAGCATTTTAGGCTGTATCCAGTGGTGGAAAGTAACTAAGTACATTTATTTTCAAAAGGTTTTTATACATTTTATACATAATGATAGGTTGTGAAACGGCATAAACGGCATAATGCATGAGTACCTTGACTCTTGGTACTTTAAGTATCTTGATGCCAACACCTTTGTACTTTTTGTTTACCGGACTTGTACTTGTAACAGGAGTGTTTCTACATTGCAGTATTGATACTTTTACTTAAGTAAAGACGTTTAGTACTTTTTCCCACCAGTGGCTAACGATATGAATGTGACCTTAACAACTGTTATGATGGGAAACACTTGTCAGATAACTGCTTTAGTTACTAACTTACTAGTTACTTTGTAGATTTGAACTAATATTACAAAACATACATCAACCACTTCAGCCTCATTTAAACTTTGGCCATATTAAAAATTGTGATGAAACATTGTGATTAGACATTATAGTGATGAATGAATCTGATGTGTTCATCATACAAGCTGGTCAGCATGCATGTCATGAATATGCTGTCACTTTAGCTAGCATGAAGCTGCTGCTAACTGCATCATAGTCACATAGTGTCACTGTCCACTCATTTAAATAAACACTGTTATTACTGTGGAAATGTCCTTTTAACGGCAACACACACACACACACACACACACACACACACACACACACACACAGTGTCACTGTCCCCTAAATACACATTATTATCACACTGTGGAAATGTCCTTTAAACGACCACACACACACACACACACACACACACACACACACACACACACACACACACACACACACACAGTGTCACTGTACCCTAAATACAGTCCATTATCATCACTGTGAAAATGTCCTTTAAACGAACACACACACACACACACACACACACACACACACACACACACACACACACACACACACACACAGTGTCACTGTCCCCTAAATACACACTATTATCACACTGAAAATGTCCTTTGACAACACACACGCGCGCGCGCGCACACACACACACACACACACACACACACACACACACACACACACACACAGTGTGTAGAGTGACGTTAGCTAAGCTCTATCAGCAGCAGTGTTAGCATTGTTGTGGCAATTAGCTTGACAGCTAAATCAGCTGTGTGATATTATTGTTGTTATAAAGTGTATGTGTGTGTGTGTGTGACGAGAGGACATGCGACATGATGAATAAACACGTCGTTAAAGTGTGTGTGCGTGTGTGTGTGCGTGACCCACCGTGCGCGTCAGCTCCATAGACAGTAGGTGGGTAGATAAGCAGACAGACAGAGATGTTGTGTTTGAACCAGAGAACACTCACATACTATTTACACCTGACACGTCAAACACGCACTACGCGTAGATACAACTTCCGGTAAGAGGATTTCAAAATAAGACCGAGTTTCAATAGAATAAAGAAAATACGGAAGTTTGAAAATATATATCTAAATTCCATTAAAAATACATTGAAAAAACTTTAGAAGTGGTGAAAATAGCAGATCTACAAGCTTCTGTAGAAAATGTACAGTTACTTTCCACCCCTGATAATACAGAGAACAGTGGAGACAAGCTCAGCCTTGAGCGTCAAATTAATCTTTTATTTTGAATGTCCGTTTCCGGTATCATACTCTTGTTTCGTATCTGTGATCACAGCTGTTTCGTCACAACTGTGACATGGGACTCGCTCTTTCCTTGGTGATTCGCCCAGGTGGGCGTGGTTATATGCCTAAACCTAACCCTAACCTCAGAAAAGATGCCTTTAATATATATAAGATAGACGATCTACAAGCTCACAACGAGCTTGAAGATCAGATATTTTCTCTACTTTTTTTAATGTGTTACTTTTAATGAAATTTAGATTTATTTTTTAGAGGGAATAAAAGAAAAATAAAATCATTTGAAATATATATATATATATATATTTCTTAAACGAAAAGTTTAAAAAAAAAGGATATTTACTTCGCCACTCGCCAGCCATAAAAATGGGTCCGCGACGCACACTGTTTGGGAACCACTACCTTAACCTAACCCTAAAACCACGCCTACCTGGGCGATACACCTGGAAAAGAGAGAGTCCGACTGTGACACATCAACAAACATGGCCGCTGCCTCATACATACATACTGACATGGGGTAATTGTTTTACCCCTTAGTTCCTGAAGGAAATACAATTACCTTGTGCTATCTGTTGACAGGAGTAGCTACCCTCTTCTTTGTAATAATAATATACATCTACAAGTAACTAGAAACTAAAAGAATTAAAATGACTTAAGAGTGGAGTAAAAGTACAATATTAATGTAGGTTACTGGAGGAAAAGTAGGCTATCAAAAAATTTGAAATACTCAACATTAAGTGCATTATTTGAGTAAATGCAGTGATGGAAGAAGTGCTCACATGTTTTACTTAAGTAAAAGTATGTCTGTTACAAGTACAAGTTCGGTATTTAAAAAGTACAAAAGTATTGGCATCAAAATGTACTTAAAGTACCAAAAGTAGAAGTACTCATTATGCAGAAGGTGTGAAAGGTCACACATTTTCAAATGTATAAAATGTATGAAAATCATTTGAAAATAGCAGATATACAAGCTCACAAGTACAACACGACGTTGCACATTGCTTGTAGATCTGCTATTTTCAAATAGCCAAAGTATATAGGTCTGAAGTGGGTTTGTATTAATAATCAAAATCTACTTAGTAAAGTAAAAAAAAATACCTCAAAATTGTTCTTAAGTAATAAGTACAGTACTTGAGTAAATGGACAGTTACTTTCCACCCCTGACAATACAGAACAGTGGAGACCTTGCCAGGAGCCAGCTGCAACTATATGTCTGTCACGATTATCAAGTTTTACTTGACGAATAATTTGTCATTACAAATAATTCAATTGTGTTTTTGGGCTTTGAACATTGGAACATAAAATGGCCTTTCTTTTTGCCTTTTATGCTTTGTAAACAAAAAAAATCCACATATGACAAAATAACTCATGTAAAATATATAAATGACTTAGGCTATTTCATAATGTTATACTCTTTAAAAAAAGCTAAAATGTGACACGTTGTAAGCTTGTAGATCTGCTTTTTCTGCAATTTTGGGGGGGAAATGTTTGGCCATTCAACATGGAAGCAATTATGAGATTATGCAAAAATAACTGTGATTATCTCAAATAATTGCGATTAGGTGATTGTGTAATTCTTGTGACAGACCTGGCTAGAGCCAGCCTGCTCATCAGGAGCAGTTAGGGGTAAAGGTTTGCTCAAGCTCAAGGACACTTTTGACCCTCGGGCTCGGGGAATCGAACTGGGAACTTTCCAATTCAACTCCCAAGCAGCCGGCCGCTCTACACCTGAGCCAGTGGCGCCCTCAAGTGGTTGAAGTGGAGATGTTCAAAAACTAGCCTCGATCTCCAGGCTTGTATTGTTTAGTTTTGCTATTCAAAAACAAACAGTTTGTTGTTAACAGGTTGAAGCACTATTATGATAATAGTAGCGAAATCAGTGGTGGGAAAAGTACTCAAATGTTGCTTGTACTTAAGTAAACTTAAAATACTTCAATACTGCAATGTAGAAATACTCTGTTCCAATTAAGTCCGGAATTCAAAATTTGCTAACAGACAGTAAGTTATTGGCATCAAAATGTATACTTGAAAGTACTCCATTTCACACGTTTTCAAATGTGTAGAATGTATAAAAACGTTTGAAAATAGCAGATCTACAAGCTCACAATGCGATGCATTGTGAGCTTGTAGATCGGCTAATTTTCAAATGCCAGAAATAAGTGGGTAATGTATGTTTTGTAATAATAATCAAAATCTACAAAGTAACTAAAGTTTTCAAATAACTAGTGGAGTAAAAGTACAATATTTGCTTCTGAGATGTAGTGGAGTAGAAGTACTGAAATTTGGAAGCACTCCAGTAAAGTAAAAATATCTCATAATTGTACGTAAGTACAGTACTTGAGTAAATGTACTTAGTTATTTTAGAGTGTTATAGAGTGTTATGTATGCTATAGAGTGTTTGTTCAGTCACAGCGGTCTCCCTGACTGATCTCACCAGCTCTTTATTAAACAGAAAATAATTGTTCTCAGGTGGGTTGCTAATTTCAGCCAATCAGGAGAGAGTACCCATTCATCAGCTCCATTTGTTATAGTGTTCCAGTTCATGCTAATTTCTTTGTGTCATCACTTCCAATTTCACTTGTTAAATCTGTATCCTGTCTGAGTTCTCTCTCCTGATTGGATACAATTAGTATCCTTTCTGTTCATTAAAAAGCTGGAGAGACATGGAGACCCCTGTTACTGAACCAACACTCTCCCTATAGGGGGTCCTCAGAGTTACTACTACGCAAAATCTTTGTGTGATAGGAACCTTTTAGGTTTGTTTCCACATTAACCACTTAAACCCTACCATCCTTATTCTGGGGAGGACATTAGCCGAAAACAGTAGATCCACAAGCTCACTGTGAGATTGTTGATCGTCTATTTTCAACAAAGAGGTTTGGTGTAGAGGGGGAAAAGGAACACACCAAGTAGAGCCACAGGTTAAGTTTACTAAGTATAGAGGGTTTAAGTGGTTAAATGTCTGAAATAAACAAACAACATTATACACAAAACGCTGATGAGTAAATGAAGCTATGAAAAAGTTTAATCTGCAATACAGTTTTATACAATATAGTAGCTAGGGGGTCATTGGGCTGAAAAACGTTGAAGACCGACAATCTATGTCCTTCATACCAGGTTAGCAAAGCAACAGGTCTCTTCATTCTCTCTCTCTCTCTCTCTCTCTCTCTCTCTCTCTCTCTCTCTCTGTCTCTCTCTCTCTCTCTCTCTCTCTCTCTCTCTCTCTCTCTCTCTCTCTGTCTCTCTGTCTATGTCTCTCTCTGTGTGTGTGTGTGTGTGTGTGTGTGTGTGTGTGTGTGTGTGTGTGTGTGTGTGTGTGTGTGTGTGTGTGTGTGTGTGTGTGAACAGAGCTGAGAGAGAAAAGTTATCTTACAAGAGAAAGCTATCTTACAAGACCATAAGAATTGTGCATTTACTGTCAGAATAATTACATCTCTCTATCTCTCTCTCTCTCTCTCTCTCTCTCTCTCTCTCTCTCTCTCTCTCTCTCTCTCTCTCTCTCTCCCCCCCAACACACACACACACACACACACACACACACACACACACACACACACACACACACACACACACACACACACACACACACACACACACACACACACACACACACACACACACACACACACCACACATACACACACACACACTACACGCACACACTTCACACTGTGTTTTGTGGGGGTAGACGTATAGGGCAGCTCACCTGCAGTTTCCATTCCAGAGTGCAAGCTGGTAATTTGGTGTTGTGTGCTGGTAGATGTAATGACATGGTGTGTACATACATTCATACATACACACAATACAGCAGGGTGCTGGGTATTCATGGGGCTTTCCATCTCTCAAAGGGATATTTCACTTTAAAACGTTTGGGGTCATTTTAAACGTCTACTCACTGTTGTGTTTCACCCCAGACACGTTTTAAGTTGCTTGATTCAGTATTTAGATGTTTGATGTTCATTGTATCAGACACGCCCCCGTCCTATACAAACCCCATTGTAACCTCAAACATTTGAACCATGACAGATTCATTGAAAACACCCGTCCTTGGTTCTGGTGACTGATAATGTCCTTCTGTGAGGGGGCCATGGGTTTTCAATCACTTTTTCCATTTATTTAGGAGAAAAACATTAATAATAATAAAATACAATAAATTAATAAGTAGTAATTGAAAAAAACACAGGCACTTATATTTAACCACTAATTGTTGAAGGGCCTTTATGTGAATAAAAAAACATTAGACTGCCAAGAGTCCATATTTATTATGGTGCAAAGAGAAGTCCAGGTATAGGGCTTGGTGCTCAACAGGGACAACTTGAAGATATGTATATTGTTCACACATGTATATTTTTATTTTTATATTTGTGTATATATATATATATATATATATATATAGATAGATATATGTAGATATATATATATAGATAGATATATGTATATATTTGGTGTTGCTTGACATGATAAAGTATTCATCCAATCAATCATTGAGACCAATGTGGGGTAAAGTGACGAACAGTGACCTCTGGAGGCAAAAAAAAAACCCCGACAGTATTCAGCTGTAGGTAGGTGGGCGGACCATGATTCAGAGAGGTCTCCTCCAGCTGATACATTCTAAATGTGAGAGAAGGAGGTTTGTTTGGAGCCACGGGACGGGGGTTGGAGTGGACGTCTGTGTGTGTGTGTGTAGTTGATCCGGACTCTGGAGGACCACTGGCACTGTGGAGGTGTGTGTGTGTGTAGCTACTGGTTTGTAGGACGTGTCTGTGTATCTGATCCGGATCACACTGACTGTGGAGTTGTGATTTTTTTTAATTTTTTGACTTGATTAGAGCTGTGTCTGCAGTGCACAGAGAGAGGAGGACAGCTTCACTACTGAGTACTGGACAGCGCATGGTAGGATCTCTGATCATAACAGCTGCATGTATTACAGATGCACTGTCTGGTGGTGTAAAAGTATACCTGTGGTGGAAAAAGTACTCTAAGAATATTGTACTTTTTACTCTACTGCAATTATATGCAAGCTTTGGTTATAGTTATTTTGTAGATTTTGATTATTATTTCAAAAACCTACATTAACCACTCTCAGCCTGGTCAGCCCTATATTCCGGCTACTTGAAACTAGCAGATCTACAAGCTCACAGTCTTGATGTGAAACATTGTGAGCTTGTAGAACTGCTATAAAAAATTGAAATTTGAAAAATGGGACATTTCTGCATAATGAGTTTTATTTTGGTACTTGAAGTACATTTTGATGCCAATACCTTTGTACTTTGACATGGTAAAATGTTAATACAGGACTTTTAACAGACTTCAGAGTAAATATACATTGCAGTATTGATACTTTTACTTTAAGTAAAACATGGGAGTAGGCTACTTCTTCCATCACTGATATGTGCATATATATCAGTTATTAAACACCTGTTATTCATGGATGTTAGAATACCTGTGTAACCTGCAGCAACATATCAAGATGACTTCTTAAAGGTAGGGTAAGTGTTAAATAGCTCTATATACTGATTGTAATCATTACTATAGAGTGTTTGTTCAGTAACAGGAGTGTCAATGTCTCTCCAGCTCTTTAATGAAAAGAGAATGTAGTTTCAGGTCAGGATACCAATTGTATCCAATCAGGATAGAGAACTCAGTCAGGATACAGGATAAACAAGTGAAATTGAAAGTGAAGACACAAAGAAATGAGCAGACAATATTGGAACGGGAACACTATACAAATTAAGCTGCTAAATGGGTACTCTCTCCTGATTGGCTGACATTGTGTCACCTACTGTACCTTTAAATGTATTTTCTGTTTATTAAAGAGACAGTGGGGAGACCCCTGTTACTGGACAAACTCTCTATAGCAATGATTACTATCACAATATAGTGCTTTAACCTTTTAACAAAAAAAAACGTTTTGTTTTAACCAAAAAATATATATATATATATATATATATCACTTACCCTACCTTTAAACATACTTATTTATGCACACAGTAATTTGTTGCCGATCATATATGATGAAAATCATGATACATTTCCACCACTGTTTGTCTCTGGAACAGATAGCCTACAGTAGCTATAGAGTTTATTTTTGAAATGTCATAACCCTATAATATCTCAAGAATCAAGAAGGTTTTTTGTTTATTCAATGAAATGCAAACTATATGTGAGGTCCTCAAAAGTACTGTGCCACAACTGTTTCTTTATTAGGCTCTTGAATAGCCTAATAAAAACTAAGTAAATAATCAAAAAACAAACAAACAAACAAATAAATAAATAAATACATAGAAACATAAGAAGAAGCCTTCATAAGCATAACATAATAATGGCAACTGAAGAAAAAGTTGATAATAAGGCATAATAGCATGTACATGTGCAATAAAGCAGAGCCCGTTTCTGCAGAAAACACTACTATAGCAAAAACACTTGTATAGCAGCACCTAGTATTGTAAAGCAGCAGTATAATCACATAGTTTCTCAAGTTGATTCATGCAAAAATATAGCCTATACATGACGTGTAGGCAATAGTTTCTCCTCCTATACGTGTTTAGAGACATTAAAAACGTGGTGTTTTGCTGTTTGAACATTCTTTGTATTTCTGCATGGGTCCATTATAATGTTTAGCAGACATGATGGCCACATGTTTAGATATCAAAGCATTTGTTTAAGTGTTAGGTTTGAGTGCACTCAGGATTGTGCATGGAGTCGCTTCTCCTTGTAATTATGCAGACAGGCTCACTTACAACACCGTTCAAAACAGAAGGCACCTCATGGCCAACATGCTGTGTTTGCATACTGAGTTTTTACTGGTGCTATTTACAGTGGTGGAAGAAGTATATATATATATTGTTTGTTTTTTTAAACTTAAAGGTAGGGTAGGTGATTTTCCTTTGTTACAATAAGTGTTAAATAGCTCTATATTCTGATAGTACTGATTTCTATAGTGTTCTTAGTTTTTTTCAGTAGCCTAACAGGAGTCTCCCTGCCCTGTCTCTCCAGCTCTTTGGTAAAGAATAATTGAATTTTCAGGTCAGGATACCAATTTTAGTGAGAGAACTCACAGGATAAAGGATAAACAAGTGACATTGGAAGTGATGACACAAATAAATAAGCAGACACAATTGGAACTGGAACATCAAATTGAAGCTGATAAATGGGCACTCTCCTGACATTTGGCAACCCACCTGAAAATGCATGTTTTGTTTATTAAAGAGTTGGAGAGACAGGGAGACTCCTGTTACTGAACAAACACTCTATAGCAATGAGTACTATCATAATATAGAGCTTTAACATAAATAAATCTCACTTACAAAAACAAACAACCAAAATCACTTAGGCTACCCTACCTTTAAGTAAAAGTAGCAATGTCACTATGTAACATTAGGCTACTCTCTTACACGCAACAAGCCTGTATTGAAAAAATGGACTTGAATAAAAGTACAAAAGTATTGGCATCAAAATATACTTACAGTACCAAAGCAAAAGTACTAAACAAAATGCAATGCATTGTGCGCTTGTACATCAGCTACACAGTAAAATATGCAGTGTTCATTTGACTCTGGGAGTGTACAATTGTAACCAAATGGACCCTTCCGGGTCCATTTGGTTACAATTGTACACCCTCAGAGTTACAAATGAATGAATTAACACTGATGATTTTGCTGTGTATTTTAGCCATTTTTGAGGGGGTGGAAATTAAGTATAAAATTATTACATAAATGCAGGTCTGTATATTACATTATTTATGTTGATTATTGGTCAGGCATTTCTTTGTATATTGAAGTTATTTGTCATATCTGTCCTGTTTGTTCACGAAGCCAAAAAGGCAAACGGAATTGATATGTCAAAAACACAATGAAATCGTTAATCACAATCGCTTTTACGACAATCAATCGTCCACCAAAATGTCGCGATCGGGCTGAGTCTAGTGTCAGGTCACCATGTCACATAGGTGACCCAGGTCACAGGGTCATCTGTCAAGTGTCCGTGATCATGTGGTCAACCCTGTTATCATGTCATGTGACAGTAACCTGTAATAGTCCATAATGGCTGTACATCCCACGTGTATACAGTTCCATGTATGGAAGACCAAACAAGAGGGAATATAGGAAAGCCTATGTCAGGGAGTCCACCTCCAACAGTACACTAGTAGAATGGTTCTCAAACTTTTCACCATGTCAAATAGATAGACCAGGTCAGAGGGTCATCTGTCAACTGTCAGTGATCAGTGTGTTATCAGTCATGTGACAGCAAGGAGTAATAGTCCATAATGTACACAGTGGTGTGAAGTAACTAAGTAGGCTACATTTACTCAAGTGCTGTACTTACTTGTACCCTTTTGAGGATTTGTTTGACTTTACTGGAGTATTTCCAATTTTCAATACTTTTACCTCTACTCCACTACATCTCAGAGGCAAATATGGTACTTTCTACTCCACTCCACTTGAAAACTTTAGTTACTCGTTACTTTGTAGTTTGGGATTATTACAAAACACACATTAACCACTTCAGCCCTATTTAAACTTTGGCTATTTGAAAATAGCAGATCTACAAGCTCACAACGTGTCACATCAAGCTTGTAGATCTGTTATTTTCAAAATGTTTTAATAGATTTCACACATATTATGATACCTTGTGAAACGGGACATTCTGCATAATGAGTACTTTAAAGGTTCTATGACATTCATTTTCACTTTTTTAATGTTTTTTGGGGGTTTTATGACCTCAATTACACCCCAAAAAACTGAACTTTGAACATTCAGTGGATTTTCTGTGGTCTGGGGTTTTCTGAATAATTAGGCTGAAAAGTAATCTGAGATTGGCCCTTGGAGTGTGAAGTCATAGGCCATTAATCCCGCCCACTCTCCTCCTCGCCCCTCCCCTCCCCTATCCTTTCCTTTGGGGGGGGGGGGGGGGGGGGCGGAGCAGAGGTGATGATTAACACCCGCAGGCAAAGATTTATTTTTTCATTGCAGTTGAAAAGGCTTTAGAAATGTGAGAGAAAAACACCTGCAATGGATAACTGGAGTGGAATTTTCAGTTAAAACTTTTTATACACGTTTGAAGGACCATGACAAAGACTTTTAATTTGTTGTAAAACTGAATGTCATGAAACCTTTAAGTATATTTTGATGCCAAAACTTTTGTACCGGACTCTTACTTGTAACAGAGTATTTCTCCATTGCACTATTGATACTTTTACTTAAGTAAAATCAATTGGGTACATTTTCCACCACTAGTTGTACATCCCATGTATTTACAGTTCCATATGTCCTACTCAGAGTTGAACCCGGTTGAGACCAAACAGGAGGGAATCCCCGCTTGGCCAGGGGAAATACTGGGCTTATGAGATTCAGACTGGGCTGCTTGTCAACCAGTCAGTGTCGTGCCTGACACCGGGGGTCAAAATGTCTCAATGGAAGAGTAGAGACACACAACACCGGTCACGCCACCAAGCTGAATGCAATATCATTGCAATAATGGTTAACCTATTAAGGCAGAGAACGCATCTGTGTAATTTTTTGATTTATTTGGCCATTCAAAAATAGCAGATCTACAAGCTCGTAGCACGGCACCGAGTGCCGCGATACGAACTTGTAGATCTGCTATTTTTGAAAAATCGTGAAAATGTGTGCAAATCTTTGAATATATATATATGTATATATATATTTTTTTTAAGGCGAACATTTTTAACTAAAATCTGTGCTTCTGGGGGTCCCTGGAACAACACATTTTGAGATGGGGGTCCGCGGCCAAATACATGTCATTTTGGGGGTCCATGAAAAAAGAACCACTGATATTACAGCAACATAAGTTTAAAAAAAAAACTGTTAGGATTCAGAAGACATTAAATGTTCGCTTTAAAAAACATATATATTCAAAGATCTGCACACATTTTCATGATTTTTCTAAAATAGCAGATCTACAAGCTCGTAGCGCGGCACTCGGTGCCGTGCTATGAGCTTGTAGATCTGCTATTTTTGAATAGCCAAATAAATCTAAAAATGACACATCTGCGTTCCCGTTCGTAATGGGTTAATCCTGATGAAAGTTGCTGACTGAAGGGAGGTTGAGAAATCTCACGGGATTCCCCCTCCCTTAAGTACTGTCTGTTCTGGGCTAGTGCCACTGTATGGTCCCACCTGTTACACATACTGTGCATACATATACAACACAGGAAAACTTGTTTTGGAGGGTTGACATTGTTAAAAGATTAATTCTGCAGCCGTGCCTTTCGTAGAATGAAACATTTCATACCGCTAGAGCAGGAATGTATGTGAGAGAGAGAGAGAGAGAGAGAGAGAGAGAGAGAGAGAGAGAGAGAGAGAGAGAGAGAGAGAGAACACAGGGAGAAGTTAGCTTGGGATAAAAGCATCCATTGGAATGCTTGTGAAGAGGCAGCCAAGTTTTGCAAGGTGTGCTCTCTCTCTGTGTGTGTGTGTGTGTGTGTGTGTGTGTGTGTGTGTGTGTGTGTGTGTGTGTGTGTGTGTGTGTGTGTGTGTGTGTGTGTGTGTGTGTGTGTGTGTGTCTCTATTTTTTACATTAACCACTGAACCCTATATAATCCCTATTCTGAGGGGAACTTTAGCCGAAAATAGCAGATGTACAAGTTCACAACTCACAAAGTGTAATATGCACCAAAATGTATACAATATGTAGTGGGGGTCCCTGCTTCATCTCTCTCTCTCAGCTAAGGGGTCCCTGCTTGACACGATTTCTCATATTCGATTATACTTCTGTGGACATTTGGCCATCACGTAATTCAAGTACACACACACACACACACACACACACACACACACACACACACACACACACACACACACACACACACACACACACACACACACACACACACACACACACACACACACACACACATATATATACACACACACCCTCTTCCCTCCATACACGTGCTCTGTAAACACCCCTGTTAAAACGTGTACTTTCTCAGACACAACTTGTGCATCTGTTTCTCCTTACCCCTACACGCCCCCACCCGACTCCCCACCAACCCGCCCACCTCGGACACCCACCTAACACCACCCGAGCCCCCCACCCATATACACATCCTTATACACATCAAAAGCAGGTCAGATATATTATCACACCATGTTCTTAAACACCTGCTTTTAGGGGGACGGGGGGGGGCACCGCGATCTTCCTTTGTTAGCCGGCTAACACAGCTAAATCCTCATGCGAGCTTTGTACATGAAGATAATACTTAAAGAGGTGCTTTGCTTGCACACGCGCATGTGTGTGTGTGTGTGTGTGTGTGTGTGTGTGTGTGTGTGTGTGTGTGTGTGTGTGTGTGTGTGTGTGTGTGTGTGTGCACGCTGGGGGCTCGACTAGTTTGTGCGTGTAGCTAATCACAGGTTCCAAGTCTGAGTCACGACCCATTTTATGTGTTGTAGCTTCTTTAGTGTCTCTTTAGTGTCTGTGGAGCAGTGCTTCCCAAACTGGGGGTCTTCAAATGTACAATGCTCACGATGCGTTGCTATGGGACGCATTGTGAGCTTGTAGATCTGCTATTTTCTAACGGTGTTTGATACATTTTATACATTTTCATAACTTGTGAAATGGGACATTCTGCATAATGAGTACTTTCTACTTTTGGTACTTCAAGTATATTTTGATGCCAATACTTTTGCACTTTTTACTCAAGTAAATGTATGTAAAACTTAAGTAAAAAACATGAGTACTTTTTCCACCACTGTCTCCCTTTAGGTCCTAAAGCGCTTCTAAAGTTTAGAAAGTATAGCTTGTAGATTGGATATTTGTGCCGAAAGGGGTATAATGCTAGGCTCCTGAACAGTGTGTGATAAGTTCTTCCTCTGGCCGCACTTCAGTTCGGTTGGAGTTCATATAGCAGAGAGCGTGGGGGGGGTTAGCTTCATTAAAAGCAGTCAGCCGTCCTGGTGGGTTTGTGTGTAAGAGAGATGGTGGGGGGGGATGGTGCAGGACATCATTTTGTCAACAGTCCCTTAATTCAGTTCCTGGGATTTCTTTTGAGCGGCTTGACCTTTGACCCCGGGCTGTGAGAACAGACTTTTGGGGGTCGTCAAAATGTCACAAGACCCCCCCCCCCCCCTCACACTATCTCATACTTTTAATTTAAACATCTTCACAGCATCATGTCTTAGAGGGATATTTAACTAAGGTAAGGTAAGGTCTACAATTTTAATTTAATGTTTTGGGAAAATGAAAAAAGGAAAAATACATCTAAAAATGAAATAAAATACATGAAAAAGTTATTGAAAAAAACACAGCCCCCTCACATATTAGAAGGCCAGTATCAGTCACCAGAACCAAGGACGGGTGTTTTCGATGAATCTATCATGGTTAAAATGGAGTTTGAATGGGTTTGCATAGGAAAGGGGGCGTGTCTGATAAAATGAACATCAAATATCTAAATACTGAATCAAGCAAGTTACAATATAACTAACACAACTGAGGTGGTTGTATTTGGTCTCCCAAATTAGATCCCTGTGTTCTGGGAGGACCACGTACTGGTTGACAAGTGGACCTGCCCGAGGGTCAAAATTCTATATCTCCCCTGAGCAAGGAGGCAGGCTCTCGGGGACCCGGGTTCGAATCCCCAGTAAGACATGAGAGGTGCGGTGTAGCTTTAAACTGCAGTTTTTGTCATGAATAGTACATCCACACAGAATGCAAATATTACGTGGCGATACGTGGTTGAACTTTCACCGCGAATAAAACCATCAACCTGTATGAATATTATGAGGCATCACCAAAATTAAGACTTTGATGTGAAAAATATCCACAGGCACGTTTTCGGATTGTTTATCTGTCTCACTTCCTTTGCGTATTAAAGGCCCTTTAGGCTTCAAGTACAACCTCGGTCTCACCTAGCAATGGTGATAAAACGGTCTATTGCACAGTTAAAACGTTTTTAATTGCAAGTATGGGGAGGAAGCGTTTTGCTTTTTGCTAACCGCCTGTTCTCCTCAGCACCTGTCGTTAACAAACATTCAGGTGTGGAAAACTCTCGTTTTTACCCCCAGAGACCCCCTGAGGCAGCTGTCTGGTCACTCAGGCTGACCTCTTGACCTGTTAGAAATGTGTCTGCTAAACGTGGGTCCCCGCAGGCCGCTTTGTCCTGTGGCTTGATTTACTGTGCTGCTCATTCGCCCATCTTCTGACTTTTAAAGGAGTGGTTCTCAAAGTGCGGTCCGGGGACCGCACTTTGGCTCTAATGTAGCCTGACAGTGCATCGCGGGTTCGAGTTCGGGTTCCGACGATCTTTGCTGCATGTCTCTCCTCATCTCTCTCTCCCTGTTTCCTGTCCATCTCCACTATACACTATAAATGAAGGCAGAAAAGCCCCCAAAAATATCTTAAAAATAAGAAATACGTAGCTCGAACTGGGCCTGGTTCTAGCTAGAACCGGGCCCAGTGGTCTAAACAGTTCAGAACCGGTCCTGGTTTATCAGTTAGAACTGGGTCTAGTAGTTACATGGCAATGGGACCCTGACATTCACTGACTTACAGTATAGGTTGGACTATTTTAGGACCAGTGGCATAATGGCTTTCTGTCACCACACTGGTGTGTGTGTGTGTGTGTGTGTGTGTGTGTGTGTGTGTGTGTGTGTGTGTGTGTGTGTGTGTGTGTGTGTGTGTGTGTGTGTGTGTGTGTGTGTGTGTGTGTGTGTGTGTGTGCGTGCGTGCGTGCGTGCGTGCGTGCGTGCGTGCGTGCGTGCGTGCGTGCGTGCGTGCGTGCGTGCGTGCGTGCGTGCGTGCGTGCGTGCGTGCGTGCGTGCGTGCGTGCGTGCGTGCGTGCGTGCGTGCGTGCGTGCGTGCGTGCGTGCGTGCGTGCGTGCGTGCGTGCGTGCGTGCGTGCGTGCGTGCGTGCGTGCGTGCGTGCGTGCGTGCGTGCGTGCGTGCGTGCGTGCGTGCGTGCGTGCGTGCGTGCGTGCGTGCGTGCGTAAGCCTGCGTGCGTAAGCCTGCGTGCGTGCGTGTTTGGGAGGACCAAATGTCCCCACAAGTATAGTAGAATATGAGAAATACACGTAGGTTGACAGGAAAGGGGATGGGGAGTGACATGCAGCAAAGGCTGTCGGGATCGGGACTCGAACCTGTGACGCGGAGCCTAGGTGCCCGGACCGCTACGTCAGCGGCCGGGGCCGAAAACTTTTTAGAGATGGGGTTACAATTTAAAAAATATTCAGTAGAAATTTAGAGGTTAGGTTTAGGGATTAGAGTTAAGAGTTATGCCCGATTTATACTTAGTTACGCGCTTGTGTCTTGCACCGAAAAACTGCCGTTTTGCAAGTTCACAACGTGTTGCGTTGTGAGCTTGTAGATCTGCTATTTTCGGTTTTAGGCTTACCGTTAAAAAGGCCATAAAAAGCCATACAAAGGTGTGTGTGTGTGTGTGTGTGTTTGGGGTCGGGCATACTAATCCCTCTGACGCACACACACACACACACACACACACACACACACACACACACACACACACACACACACACACACACACACACACACACACACACACACACACACACACACACACACACACACACACACCCTCTCTCCGTTTCTCTCCCTCTCTCGCCTGTTCTCTCAGTCGGTGAACACTTTTGTGTCATTCCAGGTTTCCCATCATGCATCCTGCTGGCCTTCTCTCCCTCCTGTTCACCTCGCTGCTCCTTCAAGGTAGGGCGTTACTCCACTGTTAAACTGTTGTCGTGAGTCTCTGTATGCAGGCTCTACCCACTCAGCTACTGGCACCCTACAATGTGTGCTTAGGTGTTAAAGGGATATTTCACTTTCAAACATGTTTGGGGTCATTTTAACGTCTTCTCAGGCTTTTGTGTTTCACCACAGACAGCTTTTAAGTTGCTTGATTCAGTATTTAGATATTTGATATGCATTTTATCAGACACGCCTTTTTATATAAAAACACCCGTCCTTGGTTCTGGTGACTGATATTGTCCTTCTAATGCGTGAGGGGGCCATGTTTTTTTAATTATGTGCTTTTGAGAAAAATTTGATAAAAGAAATAATTACATTAAATTCTATAAATGAAAAAAAAAGTAATTGAAAAAACACTAATGTATAAGAAGGACAATATCGGTCACCAGAAACAAGGACGGGTGTCTTTGATGAATCTATCATGGTTAAAATGGAGTTTCGGGCGCACTAGTGCAGTAAAATACCTGCCCACCACCACGCAGGTTGTGGGTTCGAATCCACCTTGCTGAATCCGGCTTTGTCGAGCGTCTATATACGAACACAATTGGCCCGTGTTCGGGGGAGGGAAGCCGGGCAGGGTGGGTGATATCACTGCACGTACTCCTACGGGCTGGGGGCGGAGGCTCGAAGGCTCTACGTTCTCCCGGTGGGGGCTCCTCACTGGCAGGTGAGTCAGTACGATACAACAGCAGTGCCAACACACAAATGTGTGTGGGGTGGAATTAATTGGCATAACAACTAAATTGGGGAGAAAAATAGTTTGAAGTTACAATGGGTTTGTATAGGAAGGGGGCGTGTCTGATAACATGAATGCGACATTTCTAAATACTGAATCTAGCAACTTAAAAACTGTCTGTGGTGAAACACAAAAGCGAGTATAGACGTTAAAATGACCCTAAACATGTTTGAAAGTGAAATATCCCTTGAAGACTGGTACATACTCCGCAGGTATACATTTTCAGGCTGCAGGCACATTAATTGAGCAGATTACTGAGTGGTCGGGGTCTGGCGTTCAGAAGAGTTCATGGCAGAATATATTACTCTCGTCCACTACGAACTGTCTACGTATCGGCCAGGTGAAAAAGGTTTAGACGATGTCGGTAGGATTATTTTGTATTTTGTATGTACAGTTGACCCCTTTACATACCTCTGTGGTCCTCGGTTAAACACCGCTCTGTTACGAAAATAGCAGATCTACCAGGTCACGATGCGTCGCTGCATGATGTGTTGTGATGTGTGAGGTTCTAGATCTGTTATTTTCTGTGTGTGACTGCGGCGCACAACAAAGTATAACTCAGGCATTACATTCAGGGTGAGACCGACCTACATTATTTCAAATGAGTGGCCACTGATAAGCCATTGACTTTAAGTTTGACTATAAACATCACGTGAAACTGTAAGCTCTGCATTCTTTAGATCAGTGGTTAGATCAGTGGCACCACCTCCACACACACACACACACACACGCACACACACACACACACACACACACGCGCACACACAGGCCCAGCTTAATGTACAGGCTTTAGGGGCTGGCTGCAGCAGCCCAGGGCACCAAGCTCATGGGGGGCTCCAGTCCAGACGCCTCCGAGGACTGCTGAAACAGCATGAAATTTGTGCCAAAATGCGTCTGCAGTGAAAATATCCAGCCCCCCCACCGTAACAACCTAGAATCTGTCTAAATAACATCTGAAGAACAATCGGTACCTTGAAACTAATAGCATACCAGGTAAACAATGAACCTGCCACCTGTCTAAAATAACATGCTATCTACATTACATTCCTAACATTTGTGGTCAAGATCGAAGAAGAAAAAAAACGAACCAAAGAAACACCATTTCAGATGCAGTCAAGTGTTCAACTTGGTTTGGTATAGCTGAGAAGCTGATCTCAAGCTAGTATCAAAGCAAAGCTTGTGAAGACAATAATACCTAAAGCCTGATTTATACTTGGTTCCAAAGGGGTGTCGCGTGCTGAAACTAGCCGATCTACAGCCAGACAGATCTTGTAGATCGTCTATTTTCAGTGAGCTACGCCGGTGGTTCCCAAACGTTTTAGCTCAAGACCCATGAAGCGAAATTCAACGTTTGCCCGGGATCTGAACTAGTCAAAATAGCAGATCTGCAAGCTCACAAACTTTCCTTGTGTGCGTTCGTTCACATAGCTCACTGTCAGCTGGTCAGCTGAACCAGGGATAATGTATATATCGGCCCTCAGGCAGTGGTGGAAAAAGTACTCACATTTTGTACTTAAGTAAAAGTATCACTACTACAATGTAGAAATACTCCATTACAAGTAAAAGTCCGGAGTTCTAAATTTACTTGAGTAAAAGTATAAAAGTATTGGCATAAAAATGTACTTAAAGTACCAAAAGTAATTATGCAGAATGTCCCATTTCGCAAGTAAAAAAAAAAAAACTTTTGAAAATAGCCGATCTACAAGCTCTCAATGCGTCGCATCGCGACACATTGAGAGCTTGTAGATCTTGTACAAGCTTGTAGAGCTTGTACAAGCTTGTAGAGCTTGTACAAGCTCTCAAGGCGTCGCATCGCGACACATTGAGAGCTTGTAGATCGGCTATTTTCAAATGGCCAAAATATATATAGGGCTGAAGTGGTTAGTGTATATGTGTTGTAATAATAATCAAAATCTACAAAGTAACTAGTAACTAGTTTTAAAATAATTGTAGTGGAGCAAAACGTACTATATTTGCCTCTGAGATGTAGTGGAGTAGAAGTAAAAGTACTGAAAATTGGAAATACTCCAATAAAGTAAAAATACCTAAAAACTGTACAGCACTTGAGTAAATATACTTAGTTACTTTACACCACGGCCCTCAGGTGAGAGCGCAGCGGGGCCCCGCGGCCATTCCGACAGCTAAGCTGTTTTCAGAAATGACATGCTTTAGCACCGTCTAAAGTATTTACTGTCCGCCTCGCCGAGACTTTGAACTTCCTGAAACCAGACTGTTGGTCCCCCCCCCCCTCCCTCCCTCCCTTCAGAGATAACCCAAATGACAGGTTGCAGGGCACCAGCGTTTTCCTATCAGGGTAGTGTCCCACTAGTGGGGGACGGGGCCAGGAGGACAGTACTCCGTTGTGGAAAATAATGCTCGGCGCTGGCATTGCCTATAGGGGGGGCGATAATTTACGGTTCTGTGCCTATCTGTACATAACTAAGACGGGGCTGAGAATAGGCTCAAGCGAACTTCGCATAGTTCGGCACGGCAACTTGCGCGCTCGGTGGTGCTTCTTGTGGCTGAAGTTCGCTTGAGACTGCGCCCCTCCGTCGTGGTCCAAAACTATACTTTATCGGTTCGCGGTTGTTGGAGTGTCTTAAACGGGAGTCGAACTCTGGAGGTGCGGGTTGGGAGTCTAGCGATTCACAAGGCAAGCCACTGAGGCTGATGCTGTGATTGAGGTATTTGGGCTATATTACAATCTGACAACGCCCACCGTTCCCAACTCTTCTAATGTAGAGCGAAAGAAGCCCCCGCCCAGGGGGCGAGGCTGCCGCTACCCCGATAGGAAAACGCTGTTCGTGCCTCCTACATAGTCTTATTTTCTTCATAAATTAACTCCCCTAACTTGTCGTACGAGAGTGTCGTGCAAAAGTAGCAGGAAATGGCAGCTTGTACTGCTATATTTTTTGCCATTTTTTAAAACATTTTGAAAGTCAAAACGTGCTTAAGCCATTCAATCCGGGGACGTGTCTCTGTCATTTTAGATTTCTTTGGATATAAAAAAAATAGCACGTGCGTGCGTGCGTGCGTGCGTGCGTGCGTGCGTGCGTGCGTGCGTGCGTGCGTGCGTGCGTGCGTGCGTGCGTGCGTGCGTGCGTGCGTGCGTGCGTGCGGGTAACTAAGTGCATTTACTCAAGTACTGTACTTAAGTAAAATTTTGAGGTATTTTTTACTTTACTGGAGTATTTGTAGTATGTTCAATACTTTTACTTCTACGCCACTACATCTCAGAGGCAAATTTTGTACTATTACTCCACTACAATTATTTGAAGACTTGAGTTACTAGTTACTTTGCAGATATAAATTATTACATTTTAAAACCACTTCAGCCCTATTTTATACCTAGGCTATTTGAAAACAACGCGTCACGATTCGACGTGTTGTGAGCTTGTAGATCTGCTTTTTTCAAACATTTTAGTACTTTTACTTTTGGTACTTTAAGCATAGTTGTTATGCCAATACCTTTGTACTTTTACTCAAGTAACATTTTGAACACAGGCCTTTTACTTGTAACAGAGTATTTTTATATTGTGGTATTGCTAATTTTGAGTACTTCTTCCACCGCTGTAAATCTGGCAGGGGGTTGCGGCCCTGAGCTCCCCTTGTACAACAGTTTTTTTTACCAGCGATTCCCAACATGTGGGCCCGGAGCCAGCTGGTAAGCCGTGAGCATATTTAAGTAGAGCAGTAGAAACACAAACGAGCACACTCAGTCTGTATAATGCAGTTTGCTGGGTGACCGGCTCACGAATTCTCACAATAAGAAAATAATAACAAAAGTCCTTATGCCAATAATTTGATGACCGGTATAGCGGTTCCGGTAGGAGACATAAAGAGTCTCCTTTGTGTCTCCTACCGGTCCGCTGGTCATCAAATTTTGTTTTTGTGGTGAACTATCCCTTTAACGACTTAAACCCTATGTACTTTGTTTACCGGGGTCCCCCAGGGGTCTGTACTCGGTCCCCTCCTTTTTTAATTTTTTGTATTATACCTCTAATCTCCCAAATCTCTTCGAAAAAATAATCTACAAGTTCACAATGCAAACGTGTTGACGGCTATTTTTGCCGATTATGACATGCCCAGAATAAGGAGGCTAAGATTCAAGTGGGAGGGAAGGAAGCATGGAACATCGTTGAGATTTTATGTTTGCCCCCCAACTCCCCCCCCCCCCACTGCCCAAAGGCTGTCATTAGAATGCCTGTGTCAGTGAATCATACCATTTATTATGTCATGTTATTAGCCCATTAAAACCAAGGAAGGTTTTGAAAGGAAAAGACGTGCAAGTCCGTTCTCTAGACATGGGTGGCAAACCTCACACTGGAATTTTGATGGAATACATTGCAGTGGATGAACAAACATTATTTCTGAACGATTGCGACCTATGTCATATAATGGGTTCAGGAATATAACAGAAGACATATCACACATTGTTTTCGAATCATTTGCTTTTCGGCAAAGCACATCATTTTAGAAACGATACCTGCCGCTTTCTGTCTCGGAGGTATCGCGAGATTTGGCTGCCAGACAGGAAATGGTGGACAGTCTCGTGATACTTTGGCCGTTCAGAAACATACTTTGTGCCCTTTAGATACCTCTATAAAATGATACAGTGTGCACATCGAAAAGCAACACAGCAGAAAACAATGTGTGTTATGTCTTCTTTTATATTCCGGAACCGATTATATGACAAAGGTCGCAATGGTTCAGAAATAGTGTTTGTTCATGCTGGTCCAGCCGGCTCCATCCACTGCAATGTATTTCATCAAACTTGGGCTTGTTCTCATAGACCTGGTTGCTTATTTCTCTCGCAAAATCTGGCAACACTGGCAGTGAGCCACCTTTGGGGGCTGAACCACCAGCTGATAATAACCAGCATATTGTGTCTCTCTCTCTCTCTCTCTCTCTCTCTCTCTCTCTCTCTCTCTCTCTCTCTCTCTCTCTCTCTCTCTTTGTGTCTCTCTCTCTCTGTCTCCCAGTCCATCCAGGCTGCTCCATCCAGGAGCTCCAAACCACTCATGAAACCATCAACAAGATCAACTCTGCAGGCCAGAGTAAGTACTGCACCTCCTCCCAAGTCGGCCATCCCCACCCCATGACCCAGGGACCCATTAAAATGGCATTATAAAACACACTGACACACTGACACTATGTAACACAGTAGTTGGTGAGGCGCACCGTTGCTCCAATCTGCACCAAACTTGGCACTAACACTGTTGGGGGGACTGCCAGCCCCCCCCCCCCCCTCAAGGGGACCCTAAGGGGCCACAGGCACACCATTGGCACACCAAACTTGGCTCAAACACTGTTCAGGGGACTGGCATGAGAACAGGCACACCAAAAAAAATGTGCACAGAAATGGGACACTACAGCAATGTCACAGCTGTGTTTAACACTTCAAATAGCCATCACTCTCTGTGACCATTCCTCTGATCAGTGCAATATGGCAGTGGTTTTCAACCTTTTCAGGCCGAGACCCCTCAAAATAATCATATTTTAACTGGGGACCCCCCACCCTGACAAGCACTTGGAATTGTGGAGGCATTACATTTAGTTTGACTCGGATCAATATCGTGAAAATAGCTGATCTACAAGCTCTTTGCGAGACGTTGTGAGCTTGTAGATCTGCTATTTTCACAATGTTTTGCCTCTTTCTTAT